>NC_041381.1:272127970-272132539 GCF_002162155.2 Triticum dicoccoides | reverse complement strand
ACAATCTCCTCTTTTGGACGATTTGATGACAATCACAGTTAAAGCTTTCAACAAAAGATAGGAGTTGATAGTAAGAACATGAGGATCTGAATTCCATGATATAGAGAGGAAAGTTCCCCCTTAGAATGTGCACTATTTGAAGAACTTGTGTTGAATGCAAGTGCACATGGCAGAGAATGAGTGAGGAGCTACCCTACATATCCGAGGGAGTGCATTGTGAACATATAAGAAGAATATGACATTGCGCAACCAAATAGTGATCTTCGAGGAATGTCAACATGCATATATGATTAACGATGTAAATGCATGAAGAACTAGAGTAGCGAAATGGGACGACAGATCACGAAATTAAGAGTTTACAACACGGTAAGAATTAAATGAAGATCTGAGTGTTGTAACTCAGCAAGAACACCCTTCCAAAGTGCAAAGAACCCGTGAAGCTATAACTCTGTCTCTCCCCCTTTGTCATTGGAGTGACCAAAAAGGATTGAGAAGCATAGGCAAACTTCCCGTCGCCAGCTGATGAAGAAGGTGGTGCCAGGTGCATTTGTGGGAGCTTCAGAGGAGGAACTAGTTCTTTGGAAGCATCTTGGCGCTGAGTCGATGGAGGGGGAAGATACGAGGCATCATCTTGAGTATCAACATACTCGACGTCGAAATGATCAGTTGAGCTCGATGAGGCAATAGATAGCGTGCGATGAGGACGAAACTCACCTGGTCTGGTGTCTATTGGCACTTCAAGCCATTTGCAAGTCTTCTCAATGCCTTGGCCTTCAATTGTTCTTCGATCTGATGTTGTAGAAGCGCTTCCCCATGAGCGACGAGTATGCTCATCTACATGGTGATGATTAAGTCTAGCATAATTGCTCAACAAGTTTACATCAGTCAGAAGATATCTAATCTGCTTCTTTGACCATTTGATGAATTTCGCTCGATGTTGCTTCATCTCGACTATCATCTCATGTTCTGTTTGAGGCCTTGGAGCCTCGTGATAGAGACGAATAGATGAATTAGTGCTCTCTGTGAAGTATTCATAATTAGTCATGGCACTGTCCATAGGGGCTTTGAACCGGCCTAAAGTACTTGGAGAGATAGTACTTGGACAAGCGTCATTTGCAACGTTCTTGCCTCTGCCTTCAATGGGAGGCATTTGAGGTGGAGGAGCAGGAGCGTCAACGTCTAACAAGTACTTTGGATGCTCAATAGTGTGATGGAATCGCCTCTTGAGTATTCTTCATGATGAACTGCATAATCCAGGGAGCATATGGCTTCAACTCTAGAGGTTATTGGGCAGCATGCATGATTGTCCCCAGAGAGAAGTCTTCCACATTGAAGCACATGTGGTTGATGACAGAAACAAGTAGATTCTTCATTACGCCATCAATGACTCGTGGGACCTTTCTTTGGCGCCAATGTCTTCACCATGATTCGGTTTAAGAGTCTTGGGAGAATACGTTATATCCTTCACATGAAGATTGTGAGCAAATTCCTCAGGTTCCTGAGTAGGCTTGCGAATCATATTCAGAAGTTTGGATTTGATGATGTCTTGAAGGTGCAACCTCTACTCTTCCATACTGGGATGCTTGATGAAATTCATCAACACTTGCTTGGCATAACGTGAGCTAGCTCATCCATTGCATTTGTCAGGTGCTTGTGTCTTTGGCATCACTATGAATAAGGTGGCGTATAATTGAGGAACAATTTCTTCATTCCAATGTTGATGGAAAAACATGAATCTTCTGACCAATCACTGAAGTGAATCTAGCATAGATTCAAAGCAGGGGAGTTGTTGCATTTTCATCAAGTCTAAGTATCTGTGAGGAAACAAACTATCCCTGTTGCAGAGAATACTGACATATAAGTTGTTGAACCATGGTTTAGAAACGTGCCGCAGTTGCTGTCCTATCTCCAAGGTAAGGATTCGATCCTTTGAAGAACTTCTTATCCTGCTTCAATGCGATCTGATAAAAACTGGATCTTCTAGACCATCTTCAAACAATGGGAGGAATGGCTTTGGGAACAGATCAATGACTTCATCATCATGAGTCTTTTGTACTTATTCATTGATTGATGCTAGTTTTCGACAAGTTGAAAGAAACGTGACTTGACACGGCCAGATGCTTTAGACATCATCTTCAGCTGCTCTTGAAGAGCTAATTCATCTTCGCAGTCTTTTCTCAATTGGCCATACCACCATAGGCAACGTGCTTTTGATACTCTTCTTTGGTCTTGTCATAGAGATTGGCTTGCCGGCGGAAATTTTACGCCTTGAACTTCTCGGCTACAATGAAATCAAAGAAGATTTCCATTGGGCCACATGGCAGAGCAAATACTTCAATGGAAGTGTCCTTGGTGTGCTTTACCCACTTCACAATGAAACGCTTGATTTCATCCAGGTCCAGAGGAACTGGAACTTCAGAACTTGAGCCTTCACCCTATGTTACATGGTACGGGGATACAGAGACGGCGATACGGGAAAACGGCATTTTCAGAAAATAGACTTAACGGGATACGACGGGTATATGTATAAATGCATAAAAAATCAGCAGCACTAAACAATATCTTTGAGGGTGAGAAAATTGACATCAATGAGGTAAGGTGATAGGTTTTCATTCATGGTTATCTGAATCATCAGCGTTGTTACTCCTACCTAGTTCCAGGACAAGTGACAAAGGATTGATTGTTTGACCTAGACACCATTCTCTAACAATTGAAAAAACTAGACGAATAGATGCCGCTCGTTCTTCCCTAAATCCTAATCCAAATCATGGTAAAAAAAAACCCGGAGAGATTGAGGAATGGGTTGAAGCTTACATGCGTACAGATTCTCAAAGATGAACGATTGATGAAGACTTGAAGATGAGCGGCGAGGCGCTGCCGGCGGCGCCTAGACGGAGCTTCTAGATGCGTCGCAGAGACTTCAATTCCTCGCAATGTGTCAACTGCCAGGTTTTGTCATCCATCAAGGAGGCCTTTTCCGATGGGCTGTAACAGGGCCGTAGGTGTCCCTCATGTATCCCCTGTGTCCCCCAGCCGTTTTCTGTTTTTTTTCTCTTTATTTTAATTCAGAAAATGGGATACTTAGGGAAATGCGTATCCCACGCGTATCTGTGCGTATCCCCATCCTGGTGCAGTATCCTGCACCGATTCAGCACCTATGCGCTATATCCCTGCAACGGAGCCTTCACCAATGCCTGAGCTGATTTGATAGAGCTGAAACTGAGGAACTTTATGAGCAAAGTCATCATCATGTTCTGGCGCTTGACGGACATGCGATGCAACTGGAGTAGCAATTTTTTCGGTTGCAGTAGCAACATGTTCCTCGGAGAAAGGAACTTGCTCCGCGTCCAGAATGTCGTTGGAGGGAGGGGTTGAGCTGAATGATGAACAACTCTCTTTGTCTTATGCGTCTTGGATGCTGGTGTTGAAGAGGTAGAAACGGCCTCTGCGGGGAATTGGAAGATTCATCCACTTGTCCACTGGCTTCAGGAGGGATGCTTTCTTCAGGTGAACTCTTTGCTTTCCTCTTCTTCAGCTTTGGCTTAGAGGTGCCTGCAACGTCATCAACACTGTCTTCTCTGCTGCAATTTAGCAACTTCAGCAGCAGTCTTCTTGCGCTGTTTCTCTTTGTAGTGAGCCTTTACTGCTAGGAACTTCTCAACAATGGAGAGAGATGATGGGTGTTTGTCCTCACCTTCTGGCGGTTCTGGGCGCTCCCATTGGTCCCTAGAAGCGGCAAACACATCATGCAACTCCTTCCACGGAGGGTAGATAGCAAACTGAATCTCAAACCTCTTCACAATATATTTGCATGCATACCACTGCCTTGCCCAATAGCATTGAATATTTTGCAGTCTATTCTTTCTCCGGCGAAGGGTTTATACTCACCCAAGGTCAGCTGGAACGTCTTTGGAGGTATTCAACTCTGTTTTCTTTCCACCATGGTGCTTGGGCTATTCAGATCCAGACGCCTCGGCATTATGATAGCTTGCAGTTGATTTCTTCATGGACGGAGTATTTTTCCTCGCTGGCTTCTAGGTATATGATTGGAACGCTTGGAGCTCTGCCTAGATGCTTGGAGCTCTTGGTTGAGATGGACATCATAAGCCAGATCAGTATCTCGGGTGGAATCATCAGAAACCATTGTACCTGCACATGCGAGGAAATAGATATGAGGGAAAAGAGGATATGGTCACTAGCGCACATAGAGAATTTTGAAGAATAGCTAGTCGTGATCGAAGGATTTCATCGCGGAAATTGACTAGCTGCCAAAGCTGTACAAATCGAATTTTGCACAAATAAGGAATCAATTGATCAGGATACTTGTTTAAAGATTTAGCATTGAGGAAATATCCAAAAGACAGATAGTGCTTTTGATCTATCTATAAACAACACTAAAACTAGAGTTCTCTTAAACATAGATCAAATGCTTCGGTATTATATGGAGAATTTTTGGTACCGAAGGGGTGAGGTTGCTCGAGGCTGAAGATGAGTCGAGAAGCACAACCGAACTTGCCCTAACTTGGCGGAGTCGTTAGCTGAAAGGATTGAGATGGACCTAGAAGAGAG
>NC_041381.1:272077153-272127696 GCF_002162155.2 Triticum dicoccoides | reverse complement strand
GGACCTTAAGGCGGCCTCTAACCGTTCAGGGTAAATCACAACAATCGATTGGGAGGTTGAATAGGCACAGTTACAAATTTTAATGAGGATGTATCCTGATGTTCACTTCCTTGGAGAAGAGCTGGTCACTGTTGGAGATGTGGGTGTTACCACGAAGGCACACCAACACCACAAAGGCTCACCCTATTCTCTTTGAGACAACACCATGAAGCCGTTTCTCAACCACTAGTGGTGGACCTTAAGGCGGCCTCTAACCGTTCAGGGTAAATCACAACAATCGATTTCTCACCGAAGAACTCCTACCGCTTACGAGTCTCCAACCGCCAAGAGTAACAAGACAAGAGCCAAGGATCCAAATCAAACCCAAACACAAACGTGATTGGTCAAAGTGTGGGGAATGAGTGGATCTTGCTATGGAATGCTTTTACTTTGAATCTCTCCAAGAATCAAAGGTTTAGGTTTTGGGAGAGTAGGAGAGGAAGTGTGGCGATTGTGAATGAATTTTGCTGAAAGGTTAACCCTAGAAATAAGTGGATGGGGGTATATATAGTGGTAGGAAAACCAACCATTATAGTGCAAAAATATACTACCGGACAGTTTGGTTGATCTGGACCAGACAGTCTGGTTGATCTGGACCAGACAGTCTGGTAGTGTAAAGTGAAATTAGGGTTTGGATGAAACAGGGAGGAGTTTTTGTACCATCGGACAGTCTAGTCCAGGGGACCAGACAGTTCGGTTTGTCTAATAGAAAAGCAGTTAGCCGAGAGCCAACTGGTCCAGAGAACCAGGTAGTCTGGCCACCACCAGACCAGACAGCCTGGTCCCGAAGGGCCGAACTGTATGGTCGCTCCAGAGAGCTTTGGGGCAATGTAACTGACCATTGGATAGTCCGGTCCAGTTAGATAGTCTGGTCCTCTGGACCGGAGGACCAGACTGGTCTCAGCCATCGCAGAGTCTGGTCTAGATGGACCGGACGGTCTGTTCACCCTGTAGGCTCCCGGTTATTGATTAGGCCGACCGGACAGTGTGGTGTAGGGGACCAGAGAACAGACAATCCGGTAGTGTAAATTTTCTCAGGACAGAGGTAGAACCCAAGTGTTTTAGGCTTTTTGGTGGCTTATGTCTTAGGTGATCATGTGCGTGCTAATGATGTGCGAAATGAGTCTGACTCTTCACCTTGGGACTGTCCCCTCTTAGTAGTGCGGGATCCCTATCAACTCAAATCAATAACAACAAAGACTGCCCTAAGTCTTTGAGGATCTGCGTCTCCATCTTTATGTTGCACCCGCGTTCTTAAGCCCGAAAGGTGTAATAGAAGACGTTTTTTCCTGATCTGATGCCTTCATTTGGATTTGATGGTAACGAGAGTAGGCATCTTTTGATCACTTGATTGATGTGGGGGAGCAGGAATAGATCTTTCGGGAAGGCTTTGTTGAGGTTGGTGTTATCGACACACATACACCATGAATTGTTCTTCCTGACCATCATGGGGCTGACCAGCCTTTTAGGGTGGGCTACTTCCCTGATGAAGCCAACAGTTGGGAGCTGGGTGATCTCTTCTCCAATTGTGCGGCTTTTCTCCATGGCAAAGCGTCGAAGAGCCTGTTTGACCGGCCTCGCATCCTTGCGGACGTCCAAGTTGTGCTTGGCGATGCACGCGGGAATGCCGGGCATGTCTGCGGGCTTCCAAGTGAAGATGTCACAGCTGCCTTCTGTTCTGGGCTCAGATCTGCTCCTATGATGGCTGTCTTGGAGGGGTCCTCAGGGTGTGCTTTGATTTTTTTTTTGTCTCTTTCCCGGGCTGGAAGGTCAGACTGGGCCTAGGCTTCTTGGGCAAGGAAGGTCGGACCAGGCTTAGGCTTCTTGGGCAACATAAGTCTACACAAAAGCTTCTCAATATTCAGAGGACATTCCAATTCTTCAATTGTACCACACAGTTTTTAGGGGTCACTAGTAAGGTGCCCGTGCTACGCTACGGACCCACTTAAAATGAGGTGAAATAATGAGCATAAGCAAAATTAGTACCCTTTTTTTTTCTACAGAGAATGTTATGCTTTAATCACATAAGAGCCTTTCAATGACGCCACACAAAATAGTAGGATGCTCCTGCATGACCACATAAAAACAACATGATATGTCGTTGAGGTGTTCTCTGCATTACACCACCGTAAAATTAAACTTCATAAGTGAAACTCAGTTGTAGTTACAACATGAATCACATAAGCACTTGTCATCACTGCTCATGGACACCCAACTAAGCAAAGTAACACAATCTAAAAGGGTCTGCACAAAAAAATCCGCACAACCTACATGCTAGCCTAAACATAAGAGAAAAGACTCAAATGAACTTCTAACGGGAAACAGACTCCAATTGTGCTCAACATCACATATTGAAAAGTTATATCATCACAAAAGGTGCAGCCACTCCACGACTTCATACTTCATCTTCTTTTGATCAAGGAGGGGTTGGTCCAGGGAGCTCATTGTTGATCCTACACAAAAAAAAAATGCAAACATTTAATTCATGTGTGGCTGGACAGATTACCTCTGCCTTAATGAATTTAACCAAATTTCCAATTACCTTTGCCTTAATTCATGCGCAGCTGCGATATTCGGGTCAAGTGTATCCTACTAAAGCCCGTAGTGTGCAGACCACAATCTAGTTAATTAAAGATGGAACACCAATCTATTAGAAAATTTTATTTTTGCAATATTATTCTGTGAAATAGGACAAATTCACTTATAGACTTACCAATGCGCTTTGCACATAACATTGTTGCCACGACAATAGCACGCTCCTCAGAAAGCTTTTCCCATGTACTTACATTATTAGTCACTAACTTGTCCCATACAACTAACTTGACAATATTATAGCTACAAAATCATTTAATGTCATAGGAGAAATGTGAGAACTTTGCATTAATAAGTACATAACAAAATTCGGAAGCCACAATTTGTACATACGTGCCATCCAATAGAATAATATTTCTCACTGGGATCCTTCGGTTGTAGAAACTTTCCTTATGCCCAATAGAACTTACAAACAGAACCATGGCAATGATATCTAACATTTGAATGGAAAAATATTAGTAGATCATTTGTGCCCAATAGAACATTTCAAAGATATAAAAGGAAACTGAAGCACTTACCAACATACATGCCATTATCTAGGGTGAACTCCCAAACTTTATCAAAAGGCAATGGGACCAACTGCTCATTCACATTTCTTATCTCATTAACTATTGTCTCTGAGGTGAAAAGACACACAATGTGATTATCTGCAAACATATAATCTGCATTTCTCATAACTGGTTCTGCAGCCATCTTCCATACATAATATACTCGCCCCTCTACAAGTGAAGGCTGAAATCGATCGACCTCGTCATCATATATGATAGCAACCATTTTCTTGCCCTATTACAAATTAAATATATAGAAAGTGACAATCCGACATTTATTCAAAAAAATATATTTGTTGCAGCAGAAACTTTTGTTGCACATAAGTATTACCTTTTCATCCAATGACACCATATTGAGCCTCTTTCCACTTGTAGCGAATCTCTCCACATGAAATTTGTGATACACTCTGACACACATACTCCACCTAGTGTAAGGATGCACATCCTCAAATGTTGGAATGTGTGGCGCTTCGACTCTTACGCTTCAGTGACTTCATCTTGTCCTGAAAGAAAAATGAGCATAACTAACAGAAGATATATCTTGATGCCACCAACTATATATATGAGAGCCGCCCATAAAAAGCGTGTGAATTTAAACAAATATCATTGGTTCAATGCACAAATCCAGAATACGATGAAAAATTAGGATATACTTCTTCACTATTTACATTTGCACTAATTATTTATAGCCGCAAAACTATTTATCCGGACTTCAAAGTTTCTGTATCTGGGACAGTAGTGGGAGATAGGAGCAAGGAGGTGACCGAACCTACCCCCCAACATATATTTAAACCTGCACCCTATTCTTCTCATCCGGCCAGTACAAAACACGAACTGCAATAGCATCAACTAAAGATGTATATCGGTACCACTACCCTCTTAGCTGACTGAGGGAACTAAAAGCATATTGTGGAGCAACAAAGACTTAATAGTCCACCACAAATAAGAGGCCAAACTAACAAAAAACCTTAAGGAACCAATGTAGGCCGCCTATGATATATAATTTGAAATCATAATCAGTGAACTGGAAAAAGAAACCAATCTAGTTCTTAGTGATCAACTCCACAAGAAACACGGAAATATAAAAATAGGTGATAGAACATACCTCAGAAGCAATCTGCAGATGGCTTGCTCGAGAATGCAATGCCAAACAACACGCCTATATATAGAGGGGGCTAAGCAAGGAAGCAGACATGGAGTTGCATGGAGTCCTAGGCTCCAGATAGTTCGAGACTTGGCTGAGAGATATGGCACAAAAATAGCCGGGTGAGAGTGTAGAGGCAATGATGGGCTGCACGCTCCATCCATTGGGAAGTGAAAGGACAATATTGCTACAATATAGGGTGCATTAAAGACATGTCAGAGAAAGAGGACCGGTCCCTGTGTATAACAGTACATCGGGAAGGGAAAGGCAAAGGTTACTAAACACATCCTGCATTTAGGGCCACATTTCGGGTAATTACACTTCTAACCCCCTAAAAATATTCCAAAATAAATAAAAATATTAGCAGGTCTGGGCAGAATTAGACTTTTCTAAAATTGCCAGACAGAAATCGTACAATGGAATTTGAAGTTAAGGGCTGAAATAATTTTTAGCATAACCAGTTTAAATACATACCTGAAGACTTCCTTAACTTAAGCCAGGCTATGATGTAGTGGGGTCTCCTTCAGTTATAGCAACATAAATTCAAAAGCACCTAAAACAAAGGGAGTGAAACTCAAGAAAACATTGTGCAAAACGAAATTTTAGTGGGAGCTCAAAGAGATAGTGCCATCATTCACACCTTTACTTCATAATGTATCTTAAACCTCATTCCAGTACAAAACCAGCTCAAGTACAAAACCAGCTCAAGCTCTGAAGCACCTTAAATAACTATTACTTTCTATCATCTTCAGTGAACATTCCGGACTATTAATCCTGAATTATTTTTTAAAACTGATACCATAACACGATCTTGGTACTATGATTGTCTCGATGTGCAGTCCCAAAACTTACAGAATATACCAAGGTTTGTTTATAAGGTGCATCAAGATCACCATATAATATATGCTGGAATGACAAAGTACACGCATGGATGGTGTGTTTTTCTAAGAGCTGTTAGTGTCAGAGCTCTTTAAATATAAACAACTCATTTTTAAGCTCAACTTGTTCGCCACAATACCAATTTTACTTCCACAAAGTCATGAAACGAGTTCCCTTTATTTGCAAAAGAGCTCAATCCTAAGTGACGCATTGCTCCATCAATAGCAGGAACTAAAAGCACAGGAAACTTATGCCATTAAAGTAAAAAAGTTAGCCATGTGCTTGCAGACTGCAGCTTTCATCCTTTGCTCGACACCTACACAGTGGAGGTGCTCATGAACAAATAATTTGTAACCTATCAGTGGAGGCATACAACTCGTACTGAGAAAAACAGACATGGACAATGTATAAAATAGAAAAACTATTGGCAAAATTGGTAGTCATGTGACCGTAGTGCATTGTTAACTAAGAAGGTTATGACAATTTTGCAATATTCAACAAACACTTTGTACATTTGAGACTTCTAGATTGAATAAGCAGCTGCTACTTCCTCAACAAATAACAACAATGCAACCCACGCGACATTAGGCGAGCCCTTTAGAACTGCCAAACATGTTTACATGCTAAGGACTTCCTTGTAGACAATATTCCTTGTCTTTGTTCCTTGATTCCTATTAGACTTGCACTGCCGCCCTTGTCTCTCCATGACAGCGAGTATCTTGATGTTTCTTCTTGCTGTTGCTCTAGAAAGCGCCACATACAACTGACTGTGAGAGAACACCGGATCAGGTAGATACACGCCAATGTTAGGAATAGTCTTGCCTTTGTGCCTTGTTGATTGTCATGGCAAAGCTAAGCCTGACTGGGAACCACTTTCTCTTAAAGCGGAAAAGGAACAACTCATCGTCTGAGGGGGCATAGGGGTATCAGAGGCAAGAACACCCTCTTTCCAGCATGTTGTCCTAGCACTATCTCGGCATCTATAGGTTTCTTTGGAACCCCCGTGCCACCAGCCTCGTCCCATTGCATAGTCCGTTTGCTGGGTCAATGTTTCACAGTAGTATAACTGGATATTTCAACTTTAGCTTGAGAATATGTGGCGGTAGCCCGTTGGAAGTAAGTGAGTTCAAGAACTCAGAGGGGTAGTAGTTGTATGGATCATCCTCCGCGCGGTCAAAGCTGTGATATATCATCTCTTGACCTGGGAAGCATTCGATCATCCTCATGTTTATCCTATCAACATTCTCGTTCCTAGTCGTCAGTATCGCCCTTGTGGTAATATAAGTAGGATCAGTTTGGTTCTCATCTAGATCATGGTAGACGTGTTCAATCAGCATGTCAAAGTCAGTGTCCTTCACTGTGCAGAGCATATAAGTATCCTCTCGAAGTTGTACATTATTTTCTTCATCGGTCTCCGTGCCATTCCCTATGCGCATGAGGAATTCCGCAAACCATGGATCGCCGTCGGCTCTCATGTTACGAGCAAGGCATAGTCGTTACATACTTTCCCATAGATAGGACATACGCAAGGTCGCGTCAGTTATCTGCGGCCTTGTCCCCTTCCGCACAACTGGAAGCACTTGCCTAAAGTCACCTCCAAACACGAGTCTTTCCTCCAAATGGCATGTCATGTCGGCCCATGATATCACGCATGCTATTGTCTAGTGCTTCAACAGCTTGCCGCTTCGTCATGGATGCTTCGTTCCATATTATGAGAGATGCCATCCGAAGTAGCTTGGCCGTGCCACTCTGTTTTGTAAACCAGCATACAACACCTTCTTCAATGCTAAGGGGTTTTTTAAACCTTGAATGAGCAGTCCTGCCTCCAGGCATGATGGAAGCGGCAACACTGGAATACTGGATGTTGCGGTTGCCATAGCTATCTTGCCCTCGCTTCGGATTCTCGTGAGCAATGCTTTGTACAAGAAAGTCTTACCTGTGCCTCCTGGGCCGTCAACGAAGAAGATGCCTCCGTTGCCACTACCGATAGCTCCCAAAATCTCATCAAAGGCGGACCTTTGCTCTTGGTTGAGGGAGGATGCCAGACAAGTATGCTCATGGTCTGCCTCAATCATGGATTCTTCAATGATTTCTCTAACCTCTCCACCAGCAGTGTCATATGACTCGTCGATCTTGGGAAGAGGGAATGATGCTATATCTTTCCCCATTGATTCCAACATGTCCTTGATATCATGCAACACCATCTGCTCTATTGTGTGTGGGCACGTCTGTGAACGCCGATAGTCATCCGACATCGCCTCCAGGTGCCTATCCCATAAACCTGTTGAACTATGGCGCACAGCGCCGAGACACAATTTCTTTGCTTTATTATGTTCATCCAGCACTGCTGCAATTATTCCAAAGTGAACTATGTAAGCCTATATTATTATTCAAGAATTATGATAATATATAGTTCTATATATACACATAATTTGAAGGGCTGAGATAAGGACCTTACTTTGCTTTAGCAGAGGAATCACTTGGACGGCAAGCCATTGCCCAAATAAGCCTTTATTTTAGAAGTAGTTACCGACGATTCCCTGGAGAAATGAAATATTGAGCAATGTTGAGTTTTCACTTTAAGAATACATTCATATAAAGCTGTACTTTTATAATATTGATGGAATTGGATCTGGTACATGATCTAAGTATCAAACCGTCAAAGATCCAACCATGGTTTCTTCACGTTTTTAGGAACAGATCACGTCTCCAATTTGAGCATATCCTTAGTTTCTTTCTATAACCTAATTAGCTGTATATGAACCTTTTGTACAGTCTGACACAGATTTTCTGTCACCTAAAAGTTCCTTTGCACTCATTAACCTCATGCTGTATACTGTATCATGATTATATTTGGCAATCTCTTCACCTAGAACAAATAGTATCTCAAGCTGAATGAATTTCTTGTATTCAAATCTGATCTGAATTGCCCATCTTATTTTTATTATGTCTGTACACACAGACCTGTAAGTCTAATCTGAATTGCAAGGAGTAATCGTTTGAGTAAGCACTAAGAAGTACAAATTGCTCATGTTCAGAGATGAATCATATTTTCTAGAACACATAGAAGACAGAAAGTTTCAAGCAGAAAGACATGAACGTGCATGAAGTACAAGAATCATGAAAGAAATTTACAATCCACAGTCATGTCTCGTGCATACATTCAACTACAACAGTAAACTACAGTTCATAAAACTACAAACCAACTGACTTGTGTCTCAATCAGGAGCCATGGTGTGTACCTCTTGGAGACACAGAAAACGTGAATAGATCAATAGAACCGAAGAGCCAGCGATGTGCTCGGATGGAAAATCACAGGCAGCGCAGAGCGGGATGGATGGTCCAGATGTTGGTCGACGTGGCGGCGCTGAGCTTTTGATTACGGCGACAGCGGGCAGGCGTGCCGTCAGGCTGCGCGGCCTCCACACAGTTCCAGGATGGCGAGCGAGAACGGAAGCAGGGGGTGCGGCTTCCGCGTGGCCTCAAAGGCCACGACGGGGATTGAGTGGCACCGACAGCGAGAGTGGCCGGGCGAAAGCGGCCAAGCAGGGCGGCGAACAGGGTGTGGAGGAAAGAAGGATAGATGAAACGGGAAGATGGAGGAGCAACAGTGAGTCGGCCGGCGTACATAGCGATTTGAAATTTGAACTGGGATTGCCTATAGTGGTGGACGGGGGAGAAAGATTGGTGGAGATTGGCGGCGGCGAGGCACAGCATTGGTGGAAGCCATGGGCAGGCGGTAAAGGCGGTGGAGGCGAGAAGGGTCTCGATGGGGATGACTTCTTTTTTTATTAGAAAAAATTAACGATAAGGCAAGATGCACGAGAAGGATTGTGGGGAAGGAATCGATTGCTTGACGTTTTGTCTCTTAAGCTTTGTCAGTTGGATGGTCCACCTCAGGGACTTTCACCTGTGTAAACTCGCAAACACATTAGTCCCTTAACTGTTTTGTCATTTAATCATTCAAAACCCTCAGGAGGCACTATAGGCACTTACCATCGCCCCGTTTTGGACGATTTGATGGCAATCACAGTTAAAGCTTCAACAAAAGATAGCAGTTGAATTGAGTGAGAAACTCCCCTATATGCTGGAATCTGAGGGAGTGCATTGTGTACAGATATAGTAAGAACAATATGACAATGCACAACTAGACATACGTTCTATGTCGGTATTCTCTGCAACAAGGATTAGCTTTTTAGTTGCACTTGCAAAATTTAGAGAACACAACAACCGATGAGAGATATCAATGGAAGTGAAGTAATGGCATGCAAATGCTCTCTGCTCATTTTTTTCATATATCCAGATTTGGGATCCCGGATTCATATTCTCCAACGAGATAGTTTACCAAACATAATGGTTGCAACGAGATAGTTTACCAAACATAATGGTTGCGCAATCTAACATGTTTGCTTTTTGGTTGACTCATTCTGCGCTCTCCATGCTGACATGAATGAAGCATATGGAGAGCTGCGGCTTCCACACGCTGAATTTTCTTTTCTCAAGGGCCATTTTCCAAGAACATTTCTAAAATCGGAAACTTGAAAAGCCAGGTGTCGCCTATATTTCATCACAGTTGTTTCATTTATTTGAGTTATCTTGATGAAAATTGAAGTTTATTGTTGTTACCTCTTCAGCTGTATCATCTGTGCTAACTTCAGTTGTAGCAATTGTAGTGCTAACATGCCATTTCAGCTTGGATATAAATTCCTGCTTGAACATAGTAATTAGACTGTCTGTTTCGATGATTCTGTGTCTTCCGTTGTCGGTTAGTCAGATTGTTATTAAACTGATATCCAGGCATATCAACCCTGTTTGGACATGAGCGAACTACTGTGGCATCTAGTTGAGACATTATCTTTGCCATTTTGTTTAAAGCTAGACAGAGGAGACTGACTTTACATTAGATATTCAACATAATTACCTATACCAGTGCAATCACCTCTATTTCCATAGGTATTCTGTTTGAATGGAACGTACATCACTCCTGAACACAGTTGCAATTTATAGTTGGGAAACAGGGGGAATTATGTTTTAAGAACATGAGTTCTGTGAGACAAAAGTGAAATCAGGGAATAATTAGTGATGTTGACAGAATATGAGTAACATCACTGTAATGATGTATCACCTCTGTTCTGAATTATAAGACGTTTTGAATATTTCAATATGAGCTAAATACATACGGACTGAAATGAGCTAACAAACACACTAAAACATGTCTATACATCCGATTCAGAAAAAAGTTAGAACATCTTATAATTCGGAACGGAGGGAGTAGTAACATATTTACATTTCGATTTCTTTAAATCGATTGGACGGGAGAGAGGTGATAAGAAGTCCAGAAACAGAGATAAATTTATTATCTATAGTAAGAGAGCTAAATTTGTTTGCTAGGTAGCTACACTTTCATAGACTTCAGAAAGTCAAGAGTGACTTCTATATGGCAACCATATTTTTGCCAGTTGTCAATGTTCTGAAAGATGGCTGGCTAAGCGGCGCTGAGCCCTGTTGTTCACCGCTAATCGGCGAGTCAATGCGAGGTAGAGCATGGTGATGCGATGGGGAACTTGTCAGCGGCTGAGGGGTGTCCTCTCCCACTGGATCGAGGCTGTTCGCCATGAATCTAGCTCCCCGTAATCGACCACGATTTCTCCTGCCACTTGAGAGGGTACCGGTGTGAAGGATGAGCTTGGTGCTCTGGTAGGTTGAAGTGCCTGTGGGGATCTCCGCGGAGTCACTGAAGGAGCATCTGTGGGTCTCAGCCTCTCCTACCCTGTTTTATTTCCTTGCCGGAGTTGTTCTTAATGGTTGCTAGGATTGGGGGCTTGGCCATTTTGGGCCTTGGCTAGTACAATGAGCCAGATGAGGTAGCTACTTTCACTTTCCTCCTTTCATCTGTTCTTTATCGCAGCCTGAGTTTTCTCTGTTCCTTTGCCTGTATCTCAATTCTTGATAGCAAGGCGTGCACCTGCTTAGTTCCTGCTATTGAGCCTTCCTTTTTTTGGAACAACCTAGTGGACTTGAACACTGCCAGAGATATAACTCTTTTGTCTGTCCTGACTAATGTAGCTGCTTGCGCTAGTAACCATAACTCTTATTGGTTCATCCAAAAATGATACTTAGGAAATATCACGAATCATCCCTTTACATGAAATAATATTGCTAGTGCTTATGATTGGCTACCTTGTTTCTATTCCATTGTAACATTGAAGTTGTCATACCCATTATCTAAAAACCTTGCACATGTGCAATGTTGGCCACTATTTTCTCTTACATATTGTAACAAGTTCATTACGTTGGATCTTTAAATTAATTTTTTTAACTCTCAACATGGAATTTTTAATTCTGTTTTTTTCATGTCACACATTGATCTAGCTGTATATGAACTGGCTGTACTCAGTTTTAGGAATCAGACAATTTTGAAGACTCTAAATGGCAGTCTTTTTCTGTAGATAGATGTAATGTTTATGTGGCAGCAAGTGAGAATCTTTTCCATTTGCTAAAAATAGTAAAGCCGTATGGTATTTCTCAGTTCAACTTCTGTATGATCTTTAGTCTATGGTCCTAGCCAGATAAAAAATATAGTTACTCTATTGTTGAGTTAGTGAAGGCTATCCTTTGAAGTTTGAGTTGTTGGACAATCATATGTGAGAGAAAACATGCATGTTGTTATGTTGTGCTCGAAGCATTTATTACAGGGTCACTAACAATCATGGAAACCCTTCTCACATGTTTTTATTGAAACCCATTTTTCTTGGCGGTGCTAAACATATTGTTCATCATCTGAAGGCTATTATGTGTATAGTTTTGTAATTTGATTGTTAGCACTTTGATGTTTCTACAGTGCCAAAATGGACATACTTTATGTTCGACATGCAAGGCTAGGGTGCACAACCGTTGCCCTACATGCAGACAAGAGCTTGGCGACATCAGGTGCTTGGCATTGGAGAAAGTAGCAGAATCACTAGAGCTTCCCTGTAAGTACTTCTCTTTAGGTTGTCCAGAGATCTTCCCATACTACAGCAAGATAAAACATGAAGGGCAGTGCAGCTTCAGGCCATATAACTGCCCCTATGCTGGTTCTGAATGTGCTGTGGCTGGTGATATACCTTTCCTTGTTGCACATTTGAGGGATGATCACAAAGTCGATATGCACAGCGGTTGCACGTTCAACCATAGATATGTCAAGTCCAATCCACGAGAGGTTGAAAATGCCACCTGGATGCTAACAGTAAGTCTCGTGGTACTCATTTTTAGACATCTTTGTGAAATCATCTTATTTTTCGATCTGAGGTTTGGGATGCTTTTCACAACCTTAACTTGCTGATTTGATGTTTCCATTGAATCAGGTGTTCCATTGTTTTGGACAATACTTCTGCCTGCACTTTGAGGCCTTCCAGCTCGGCATGGCACCAGTATACATGGCTTTCCTTCGTTTCATGGGGGACGAGAACGAAGCAAGGAACTACACCTACAGCCTCGAGGTTGGTGGTAACGGCAGGAAGATGGTATGGGAGGGCACCCCTAGAAGCATTCGTGACAGTCACCGGAAGGTCCGGGACAGTCATGATGGCCTCATCATCCAGAGGAACATGGCGCTGTTCTTCTCCGGTGGTGACAGGAAGGAGCTGAAGCTGAGAGTGACTGGACGGATCTGGAAAGAGCAGCCCAATCCGGAGGGAACCTGTATACCCAACCTTTGTAGCTGAGGCGAGCAACGTCCAGTGATGAAAATGGTTGCGCTGTCTAGCTGGCTTGTTATTTATCCACTGACATGTCCTCTTTGTTTCGGTAGTCCAGTGAGAGTCCCAGTGCTGTACTACCTTGAGCTTGAGGCAATTTTTAGAGGTGTAAAATGTTCTTGTGAAGTACAGTAATTGTGTATAACGGAACCATGAAACACTACAAGTTGGCCAATAAATGTTTTTAGAGGAAAAGGGCACAAAACCCCCGGCTCCATTTGCATAGCAAAGAAGACCAGCGTCTCACATACACCAATTCCAGCATGCGGAGGACAGCTAACCACTGCCTCAGCAAGAAACTACAGAAGAAAACACAAAGAAAACCAAACGCCAGTCTGCATGCATAGGCAGAAACTGGGCGGAAGAAAGGTTCCTAAACATGCTGATACATGAGTAGCAGAAAGGCGAGCAAACTAAGGCGCCAAAACTACAGGTTGCAGTAGGAGACTGATTATGCATTGTGGACGTCTCCAGCAAACAGCAGCTCCCAGTGCGTCATACGGTGAGAAGACAGGCCTTCAGGGCCCTGGCCGCTTTCAGCCTGGGTCCGGCCACAACAGTAGTGGAGGGTCTCTTGACGATTGTTCCAGTTCTTGAGCCACCTTTTGTAGATGAAGCTTGACACGGTCGGAGGATAGCATCTCCCACAACGTAAGGCTCACCGCCGTCTTGCGCCAAATAGCCTGCAAACCAGACCACGTGGTGCGGTTAAAAACCATGTCATTTCTTAAATTCCAGATAGCCCAAAGGCCAGCTGCATGAATAATATTAATAGCAGCAAAACTATCACCCCTAGACCAGCAATCAGAGAAGGACATCATATTGATCTCTCCTCTAAAACCAGTTAACTTGGCAACAGTTGTCCAGAATTCCAAGGAAACAACACAGCCAAAAAATAGATGGTGGTAGCCTGGTAGGATTCAAGTTCAGTGCAAAAAACACAGGTAGGATCAGGGACTTCCTGTCTTTTCTGCAGATTATCTTTGGTAACAGCTTCTTGTTGGCCAACAACCAGAGAAATATATGGTTCCTAGCAGGGATTTTAATAGACCAGACAGCTGGGGTATTCACAGGGAGCAGCCCTCTGAAGTTTACTACTCCCTCCGTCCCATAATGTAAGACGTTTTTTTAACATTAGTGTAGTGTTAAAAAACGTTTTACATTATGGGACGGAGGGACTATTTTATAAAAGGATTTAACAGTATATACTCCTCTAGAATTGATGTTCCAGACTAAAGTGTCTTCCTCCAGGGAAGCATCTCCTAAAGGTAATTTTCAAGTCAGTGCCATCCCAAACTGTACCAACAGTTAGATTTTGCTCAGTAGTAAGAGAATAAAGCTCCCAATATTGAGTAGCTAGAGGAGCAGAACCAAACCAGTGGTCCTCCCAAAATCTAGTTTTTTTTGCCATTGCCTATGTTCCAAGAGAAACCAAATTTAGAGGCTTTAGCAACCCAAAGAACACCTTCAAATGAGGTGGAAGGGGAGAGTGATGGCGGACTGCGCTGGCGACTCTAGGGGCGATTCGCCCGGCGAGGCGTCTCCCCCTGCTCCGCCGCCCCCGTCCTCCCTGTCGCCCCCTCCCCCCCGCCGAGTCTTTGTTGGCTGCTTCCTCGCCGTGCCCTCCGTCCCCATCTGCCCCCGCGTGGGTTGTCTAGGCCGACCTTTGCTGAGGCCGACGATCTCGAGGCAGGCCGCCCGGTGGTTTTCCGCAACCGCGTCCCCCCCGCTCCTGCTCGTGTCTGGCGGCGGACGTTGCCGCTGGCTCTACTCCCAGGGGTGGGAGTTCGGCGCCCGCTCGTCCGCCCGGCATTGACACCGGGCACTGAGCTCGGCTCAGTCCCCGAGGAGCCAAGGGCCGCCCTTGGGGTCGGGCCGCCGCCGGCTGCAGGGCTGGGGGGTCGCGGGTCGCGCTGACCTCGGTGCCGCACGTCTGTCCTGGCGGTGTGGTGTTGCTCCTCCTTCGGGTCCGGTCGCGGCGCCGGCTATGGCGTGGCCGACAGTTGCCGCGGTCAGGCGGTCGCCCTTCCGCCCTTTCATCTCCGCGTTCGGTGTCCCGGCTTCCCGTTCGCCCTGCTCTCCTCGTGGCCTGCTCCGGCCGCGCCCTCCCAACCCTCAAAATCAGTCATCCTTTCCTCCGGCTAATGGTGGCAATGGCAACCGCGAGCGCCAAGGAGCTAAGAAGAAGAAGAAGGGGCCGGCTCGCCCTCCTGCACCCGCCGCATCCACCGTGCCGACCCCTCATGTGGACTCCGGTGCCCGGCGTGACTCCCCGCCGTGCTTCAACTGTGGGCTCACCAGCCACTTCCAGGTGGCATGCCCCAACCCGCCGTTGTGCTACCTCTGCAAGGACTCCAGCCACCCCGCGGTTCTTTGCCCGGACCGGTCGGTGACCGAGAAGATCATGATGTACGGCCACGACATTAAGGGCATGGGCTTCTTCCACGACGAGGTGCCAGACGCCCCTCCGCCATCCCCCTCGCTCCTGGCGATTGTCTCCGTCGTGGGCGAGGGCGTCGCTTCCCCTGCCATGATCGAGGCCGAGCTCAACCACCTATGTCGGTGCAAGTGGGAATGGCAGGTGGCCCCCACTTCCACCAACACCTTCACGGTGATCTTCCCAGACGCCATCAGCACGGGATACTACACTCGCAGCGGCAACATCACCTTGGTTCTTAACCAACTGGTGGTGGACATCTCCGAGCCGCAGTGGGATCCCAAGGCGATGGCGGTTCTGGACACGACTTGGATCCTCATCGTCGGTCTGCCTGATGTTGCCCGGTCTGAACAGGTTATCCGTAGTATGTCCAAGATCCTCGGCAAGGTGGTGGTGGTCGATGAGCTCTCACTTCGCAAGGAAGAGGAGGTCCGGGTGAAGGTGAAATCCCTGGACTCCTCCAAGCTCCGCGCCACAGTCCGCGTGTTCTTTAATGACAAGGGCTTTGACCTCAAGATCTGCCCCGAGTCACCGAACCATGTCGTCCGCCCCCGCTTCTCCGATGATGGTCACCAGGGGGGTAGGCCGAGTAATGCCAGTGACTCCCACCACCGGTGCCCTCGCCTGTCTCGCCACGACGACCCGGAGGACGACGATGACCTGTCGGAGCACTCTCGCTCCCTCTCCCGGGAGCCATCTAACCCATCTCCGGGTCATGGTGGCTCCGGGTCCGGGCGCACCCGAGTGACGGCCTCGACCCTTGAGTCCGCTCTCCGGCTGGCCGCCCCTCCTCCGGCCTCTCCAACCTCGTCGGGGGTGACTAGTGACATCTCAAGTGTGGGCTTGCTCGTCCTCCCGCCCTCGTCGCCCCGCTCTCCGTCCGCCGACTCCGTCCTGCACCCGTCCCCGCTGAGCCCGTCGCCCTCGCCCCCCCTTAGACGATCCCCTCGGTTCACACGGGCGGCGACGGTGGTGGCCCGCTCTCCGCTACTCCGCCTGCTCCTCCACCCACGGAGGACTCGACCGAGGGCTTCCTGGAGCCCTCCGCCCTGCCTCCTCCTCTGATGGCCCTTGATGACCCACTCGCCTCTCCAGGACCACTGGCCGTGGGGGTACCCGACGTCTGTACCACCCCTGTCACTGCGCACCCCCATGGACGGTGGCGTACGCCTGACAGCCCCGCTCCTCTTCGACGCCGGTGACTTCCTCTCGCCACAGTGCCCACCTCGATGCGGCCCGTCTGGCGGACTCCCTGGCCCCGTCCGTTCCAGAGTGTGCTGAGCTTCGGGCGGTGACCAGGAACCTCGAGCCAGGCGCGGACTCCATCCCCCCCAGTTCTTCCAGTTGTTCCTTTTCCGCACTTGAGGCCGTTCCCCTTGGCCACCTCGCTAGGGTGGCCACTGACTCGGCCATCATCTTCAGGAGGGAAGTTGGACCCCACTTAGACCAGATCGCGGCCATTCGGGCCCGCGAGATCCTGGATGGCAAACTTGCTGAAACTAGGCCGCGCCTCCGCCGCCAATCCGCGGAACCGACCGCCACCCCTTCCACGACGGTGGTTCCGACGGTGCCTGGAGAGTTGATCCATGGGCACACCCGCTCTCGCACTGCGGCCCTCCAGGCGCAGAGCGCCTCCCGTGGCCTGGGGTCAAGTAGCCCCCCGATGGAGGTTTAAATGCGGGTGCTCTTCTGGAACATCCGCGGCTTCGGCCATGACGACCGTCACCGAGTACATGCGAGACGAGCACATTGACATCATTGTCATCCAGGAAACCATGCGTTTGGAGTTTTCCCTTCCCGAGCTTGATAGTCTTAGCCCCCACCTATTCGCCTGGCATTGGCTCCCTTCTAGTGGGACCACTGGGCACTCGGGTGGCATCCTTTTAGGAGTAAAGGATGCCACCTTTGAGGTGGGCAGTATGGACCGGGGTGAATTCTTCGTTAGTATGGAGATCTTTGAACGGGCACTCAACTTCAAATGGGAGGTCGTGATCGTCTATGGCCCGGCGGACCACCGTCACTCCCCGGCCTTCCTCGCTGAGCTGCAATAGAATGTCTCCGCATCCCTCCTCCGTGTAGTTGTGGGATGAGACTTTAACCTCATCCGCTCCCCGGATGAGAAGAACAATGACCGGATCAACCTCCCCCAGATGCAGCTGTTCAACGATTGCATCGCAGAGCTCGGCCTCCGCGAGCTAGAGCGGACGGGTGCCAGGTTCACTTGGACAAACCGTCAGGCGGACCCGACGCGATCCGTCCTAGATCGCGTCCTAGTTTCACCGGAATGGGAACTTAGGTGCCCCTTGGCCTTGCTACGGGCGATCATCCGGATCTGGTCCGACCACGTTCCTCTCCTCCTTTCCACCACCGACAAACGCCCCCATCCCGCCGCGGTTTCAGTTTGAGCTCTTCTGGCTCAACCAGGCGGGATTCCTCGAGGCGGTCATGGCCAAGTGGATCGCCGCACGCTCATCCCCCCACCGCTCCATGTCCGCCGTTGACTCATGGCAGTTTTGTGCCAAGCTCGCCCGCTAATTTATGAAGGGGTGGGGCACGAACCTTGGCCGAGACCTCCGCGAACGCAAGAAAGCCCTCCTGACTGCCATCCAAGCCCTGGACACCCGCGCTGACACTTCTGAGATCTCCCCGGATGAGTGGATGCTGAGATATGATCTTGAGGATCAGCTCTCGACCATCTACATGGATGAAGAAGCATACTGGAGGCTCTGCGGCACCCAACGGTGGGTGCTCCGTGGATATGCTAATACGACTTACTTCCAGGCTATTGCCAATGGGCGGAAACGACGGAACTCCATCCATTGCTTGTGGGATGGAGATGCCCAGCTCGTCCGTCCCTCCGACATTCGAGTCCACGTAGATGGCTTTTATAAAGCCCTATTCTCCCCCACCCCTCGGGGTGGGGCCGCACTGGCCCCCGATACTTGGTCGGTTAGCCAGTTAGTGTCCAACGAGACAAATGTCTCCTTGGTGGCGCCTTTCTCGGAGGATGAGGTCCTCGCGGCCATTAAGGGTATGAACCCCTCCTCGGCCCCGGGTCCGGATGGACTGCTAATAACGTTTTTCAAAACGTTCTGGCAAACCATCAAACCAGAAGTCATGGCCCTCTTCGACGAATTATTCTCGGGGACCATGGACCTTGGTCATCACTCTCATCCCCAAAGTTCTGGGCACTTCTAACATCCGCCAGTTTCGTCCTATCACTGTGATCGATGTGATATTCCGGATATTGGCCAAAGGGTACGCCAATAGGGTGACCCTTCTAGCTGACTCCGTCACTCACCCCAACCAATCCACCTTCATTCAAGGGCGGTTTATTCTGGATGGGGTTTTGGTCTTCCACGAAGTTCTTCATGAAGTCCGGTCCAAACACCATCGAGCGGTCTTCCTGAAGCTTGACTTCCATAAAGCCTATGAGACGGTTCACTGGCCCTTCCTTTGGGAAGTCTTGCTCAGCAAGGGTTTCGATGACCGGTGGGTGACTAGAGTTATGCAGCTCGTCTCTTGCGGTCGGACCGTGGTTAACATTAATGGTGAGATTGGGCCATTCTTCCCCACTCTCTGTGGGGTTTGCCAGGGCGACCTGTTCTCCCCGTTTCTGTTCAACATGGTGGTCGATGCCCTCGCTGTCATCATGGATAAGGCCAAATTTGCTGGCCATATCCACGGCTTAGTCCCTCACCTGGTAGGAGTGGGAGGGGTCTCCCTCCTACAACATGCAGACGATACCATAATAATGGTGGAGGGCTCCGCGTCCGACATAGTCAACCTGAAGTTCCTCCTCCTATGCTTCCAACAGATGTATGGGCTCACTATCAACTTCGATAGGAGCGAAGTGATGATACTTGGCTATCCCCCGGAGGAGGCCCAGGCCATAGTTGACCAGCTGAAGTGCCGCCCGGGTACTTTCCCCACGACTTATTTAGGGATACCCATTACGACTCGCGACTCACCGTGGCTGACCTCCGCCCGACAGTGACCTGGATGCAGCACCGAGTTGAGCCCTGGAAGGGGAGGTGGCTCTCGAAGGCGGCCCGGGTAATCCTAATCAACTCCTTGCTTGCCAGCCTACTCTGGTTTCTCATGAGCTTCTACAACCTCCATGAGACGCTCCATCAGGAGATCACCAAGTACTAGTCTAGGTTTTTCTGGGCAGGCGAGGGTGACAAGAAGAAATACCATATGGTGAGCTGGCCCGACATCCGCAAACCCAAGGACCAGGGTGGACTTGGGATCTTGTCTTCTCGGCACATGAACATTGCTCTCCTGACCCGATGGCTCTGGCGAATCGCCAATGGGGAGGGAGGACTCTGGCTTACCATCATCTGAAATAAGTACCTTTGGGGCCAACCCCTAGCTTTCTGTCAGCGTTTTGGTGGCTCCCAGTTCTGGCAGGCTGTGATTCAGCTACTAACCGTTCTCTGCATCGGCACGTCCATCTCGGTTGGCTCCGGGTCCTCAACCCTGTTCTGGTTCGATCGTTGGTTAGGGGACCCACCTGGCCGCTCGATTCCCGGAACTATTCGCCATAGCGGTTGACCCTCGAGTCTCTGTCGAGACGACCCTTATTGACATAGGGTGTCTCACTTTCTGGCGCCCCTTCGGCCCCCTTGAGGTGGCCGCTTGGGACTCCCTTCTCCTATACATCGCTCTTCTTCCGATGGACGTCGAGGGTGCCCCTGACTCCATCACTTGGCGATTGGAGCCCTCTGGCTGCTTCTCCACTAAGTCCTTGTACGCAACCATTGCACCCTCGTCGGCCCCTGAGCCCTTTAGACTGATCTGGGACATTCACTTGCCTCTGAAGATCAGGATCTTCCTGTGGCAGTGGATCCGGGGACGCCTTCCCTCTGGGTTGAGGTCCTCAAGTGTAATGGACCAGGAGATGGGATGTGTCCCCTGTGTGGCATGGTGGAGGATGCTAACCACAGCTTCTTCTCTTGCTCCACAGCCCAGTTCCTGTGGTCCTGCTTCCGCGAGATGGTCGGTGGATAGTGGTGCAACACCAACTTCCCCGACTTACTTGCGGAGATCCACGCCTCTCCCCTTGCTACCGCCATATTAGATGGTTGTGCGTTGGGGTCCTCTCCTGGACACTTTGGACCATCCGCAACAAGCTTGTTTTCAAAAGTGCCTCTTCGACGTGCGGCTGACACGATCTTTAAAATGTGTGGCTACTTGCAGCTTTGGCGGCCGCATAGCCGCCCCTAGGACCGGGACGCCATCAACACCCTCCTCGCCGACCTTCGCTCGATGGCCTTCCGCGTGGCGCCCCCGCTGCCGTCCCCTTCCCTGGAGCCCGACTAGCCATGTTGCTCGGGTTGCTGTGTGTGAGTGTGTTGTTTTTGTTCTCATGGCTTGTTGAGCTGTGCTCTCAGCATTAACCCTATTGACTACTCTGTGTGTCTGTGAGACCTGTGTGTGTGTGTGTGTGTATGTGTGTGTGTGTGTGTGTTTGTTGTGAACCTTGTTTGATGTTTGGCTTGGGCGGTTTGCTTTATGTATAAAGCGGGGCGAAAGCCTTTTTCGGTAAGAACACCTTTCCAAAAAGGGGAAGCACCAATAGAAACACAGACAAATAAATTTGGATCTTGGGTATTATACTTGGCGTCAATGATGTCTTTCCAAATTTTCCCATTGTCCTTGTGATATCTACTAACCTAAGAAGCTAATAGACACAGATTCATATCAGCTATATCTGTAATACCAAAACCCCCAAATTCTTTTCTCATAGTGAGGGAGCCCCAATATGCTAAATGGTATTTGTGGTGACCTTCATAGTCATCCCAAAAGCAATGGGCTACTTGGGAGTTAATAAGCTTAATAGCTCATTTGGGAAATTAAAAAAAACCCATTAAGTAAGAAGGAATAATTGCTAGGCAAGCTTGAACTAAAACAAGTCTCTTGCCAAAAGAGAGGAGCCTCCATCTCCATCCAGCACCCCTTTTAATGATTTTATCAACCAAAGGCTGAAGATCCTCTCTTGTCACCTTGCTATCATGGAGAGGGGCACCAAGATACTTAATGGGGGAAAGCACTGAGCTTACATCCTAATGTTTGAGCAAAAGCAACAGCCACTTCACTATTAATATTGATAGGGACTAAGTCACACTTATGGAAATTAATCCTCATGCCAGAGAGGTGCTCAAAGCAAGAGAGCAACCATTTGAGATTTCCAGCATGATCAATGTTATCATCTAAAAAGAGTAAGGTGTCATTAGCATATTGTGTGCTTATCGCACCAGCTGGATTGGAAGGGGGGGGGGAACCCCAACAATCAAATCATTATCAACAACTTTCTTCAACATTCTAGCGAATACATCAGGTACTAAATTAAACAACAGGGGGGAGATAGGGTCCCCTTGCATAGCACCCTTCCCAGCAATGAAAAAAATCACTATCGGTATCATTAATTCTGATACCTACAGAACCATTATGAAGAAGAGATTCAAGTTTGTGCATCCACTTAGGGCCAAATCCTCTCCTCCTCACCATTCTAAGCAAAAATTCTCTACTAACCATGTCATAAGCTTTTTCATAGACAAGCTTAAAAACAAAACCAACTAGTTTATTGCTGGCAACAACATGAACTATCTGATGAGCTGACACAATACTTTCTAAGATAAACCTCCCTTTAATGAAAGCAGTCTGGTTGGGAGAAATTAAATCATTGCACACAGGGCCAAACCTATTGGTGTCACACTTGGCAATTTTCTAAAACTACAATTAACCATGGCAAGAGGTCTAAATCTATCCATGATCACTGGATTGGGCTCTTTAGGAACCAATGTCAAGAGTGAAAAGTTAAGTCTATATAGATCAAGTTCTCCTCTTTCCCAGTCTCTAAAAAGAGCAAATAGATCATTTATATAAGATCCCAAAAGTGTTGGTAAAAAAGAAAAGGAAAATCATCAAGGCCAGGGCCCCCCCTCAGCATAAGAGCCAAATACAACAGTTTTGACCTCCTCTTCAGAGAAGGGGGACTCAAGCAGGGTGATATGCTCTGTTGTGGCCATGCTACCATGATCCCAAAAATCATCCTTGAGATCAATATCAATACTAGGAACATAACCAAATAATTTCTTGTAGTATTCTACTGCAATATTTAGAATACCTTTAGGGTCCTCCACTAGCCCATCAGGGCTATCCAGGGCAGTAATATGCTTCTTCCTCCTCTTCTGGTTATCTAGAGCTTTGAAGTAGCCAGAGTTAAGATCCCCTTCAAGAATGTTTCTCTCCCTTGATCTCTGCCTAGCCTTGATTTCCTCTTTCTTCCAAATCTCATTGAGTTCACCTGAAAATAGATCTCACTCTAGCTTTCGAATTAGGAGATAGAGGTTGAGATTCAAAAAGAATGTCTAAACAATTGAATTCAGGAACTAAGGTTTGCTTAAGTCTATTTTGAGAGGCCTCATGGTTATCACTCCACCCTTTAGCAGCTTTCCTGGTGTTTCTAATCTTGAATTGCCAAATGTCAATAGATTTGGTGAGATGGCAATCAACATTCTAAGCTTCATGAATCATTTCCTTAGAACCTGGAGTTTCAAGCCAACACTTCACAAATCTAAATAGTTTTTGCTTAGGGGAAGTAAAAGAATTAGTGTTAAGAACCAGAGGAGTGTGATGACTCCCAATTCCGGGGAGGGCTTTAACTTGGGAGGCAGGAAAAAGGCCTTCCCAATCAGCATAAATGAAAATCCTATCAAGAGCAGCCATAATCAGGTTGTCCTGGTTATTAGCCCAGGTAAACTTCCTACCAGAATTTTTAAGTTCTATCAGACCAAATTTATTAATCCAGTCATTAAACAAAGCCGCCCAATGATGGTTCATCAGCCCAGTGTTTTTCTCCTTAGCATCTCTAATGAGATTAAAATCACCACCAATAATAGCAGGGCCAGACTAGCCAGTTAGCAAGTTATGAAGTTCATTAATGAAATCAAGTTTCTATTGTCATAAGAGGAGCCATAAACAGAAATTAATCTCCAAACAAAATTATCATTCTTGTTCGTAAGCAAGTAGGAAACACTAAAAGCATGGATATCACAATGTCAAACATATCACTCTTGATACCAAGTAAGATCCCCCGACAGTTTTATTTGCAGGGAGCCAATGCCAGTTGAACCCATTCCTAGAATCAATAGACTCAAGCTGGTTAAAAGTGAAATTAGCTCTCTTAGTTTCAAAAAAACATAGAAAATTAGGACAAGTAGCTCTAATGAGCTCTTTTTTAGGCTTGAAATAGTAGGAGAGGCTCCTACTGCATATATATTATATATAAAAGATAATTTACAATGATTAACATGGCGCCCCTAGAACAAACTGGTAGATGGTGGTAAGAATCACAAACAGTGTTGGGGAGGGTTTTACACGGGAAAGAGAGAGAGAGGGGGGGGGGGTGTTCTAGTCAACAGAATTCACCAAAGCAGAGATGCTGGGGTTTCAGCTTTTCTGGCACCCTGTAGATCAGGTTGTAGAAGTCAGTCTTGAATCATAGCTTCCATGCTCCAACTATTGGCATGACACCCTCTAAAGAAGTCATTGTTCCTTTCCTTTCATAGTCCCTAGGCAGCAAGTAAGAAGGTGTCCATGAACATTGGTCTGACCCATTTCCTCTTGGCATGTTCAAGTAGATTTTGTCTATAGGTTGCACCATTCCATTGTGTCCCCAACTTATTTCAGCATTGCCGGCTGAAAGAGCATTCAAATATCATATGATCGATAGTTTCCTCCACGTGGTTGCCACATAATAGACAGTCCAAGTTGTCGCCTATATTATAGTGCCGTCGCTTAAGCATGTTTCTAGTGTTTAACCGGTCAGAGAGCAGTAGCCACCCAGATACTTTGATCCTGAGCATGCATTGGATTTCCAAAGCTAATTGTAAGCTTTGTGGGCTTGAACGTCTCTGAAGCAGAATGCATAATATCTGCTGGCCTTGAAGTCTGAGGCTCCCCACACATATGTCCAATTGTCTTCACCTTGCTTGGGTATATTAATTTCTGTGAGCAGTTTTTGAATCCTTTTGACCTCCTCATGGGCTTGTGGTGAGAGGGGCAACTGAAAGACAGAGCTCAGCACCGTCGTGCCTAGGAAGTTTTTAAGCGATATATCTTCTTCTGTTGTGTAGGAGTAGGCACGCGAGAAGGCCAATGATGTAAGCTCTTCATGCCATAAGTCCTTCCAAAACAGATCAAAGGAGATCCCTCGAAATAATGGGCTGAGCTGCATGGCATCTCTCCACCAGGAGGAGCCACAAGGATCAGAGGCGTTGGGGGTTGCATCCGGGTAGTATGTATTCCATACGAGCTCGACCCAAGGTGTGTCATGGTGATTGTAGAACTTGTGTACAAATTTCAACAAAAGGGCGTCATTCTGAACTTGCAGATCCAAGACACCGAGCCCTCCATGCTTTTTGGGGCAGTAGACCAGATCCCAGGCTTTCAGGGAGTTACAACGGTCTCCATTACCTGTTTTCTTGTTCCAAAGGCAGTGTCTTCTAATTTTATCCAGCTGGCTATTATTTTTGGGTTGATCTTGATTGTGCACATTGCAAACATGGCCAAGGAGGTGACGATTGAATTGAGCAGTGATAGTTTCGAGCCGTACGATAACTTCGACATGGTGGCCGTCAGACGGCGTTCGGCTCTGCAAACAAGGGGCATGAGGACCGTCGGTCTGGTGGTGCCTAGGGGGAGCCCTAGGTAGGTAAATGGCATGCCACTCGTATCACAACCAAAAATATTGGCGATGGATTGACAGAGATCATTCGGTGCATTTATTGGGATCAAAGTGGATTTGTGGAAGTTGATCTTCAGACCAATGGAGTCAGTGAGATTTTCCTCATGATTTCGGCTTGGTTCGTGCACGCTAGCATCACGATGATCGTGTCGTCAGCATACTATATAATAGGTAGGGATGGCACCCGCAGGGTTTGGGTATGAGGGGAGCCACCCTATACCCTTACCCATCATCCCAAAGCATACCCATCACCCGTACCCATACCCGTTGACGGGTATAATTTTCCCCCATACCCGTCACCCATCAGGGTAAATGGGTACCTACGGGTAAAATTACCCAGATTTGCAACACATCAATTTGAGCATTACATAGTCATAAACAACAACTTATAATAATAATTTACAAGCAACAACACATCATGACAACAATGCATACTCGTTCGTGGGCTAGCTATTGTGGTGCGGTGGCCTAGCATGAATGGATTATGAGGTCCTTTTAGGGTTGTGGGATTTATGTACATATAATATGTTTAATATGTGGATAAATAATATATAAGGCCTATTTCTTAGATTATATGCGGGTACATGGGTACATGGGTGTGGGTTATACTAAACCATACCCGTACCCAGTATAACCGGTGGGTATGGAATTTTCCTATTTATGTACCCATGGGTATGTTTTTGACCCATACCCTTGCCTTAATAGGGTTTTTACCCGCAGGGTGCACGGGTAATGGGTACCTATTGCCATCCCTAATAACAGGGTAGTCCGTGTTTCCACGAGCCTCGATTGGGAGCTGGAGTAGGTTCTTTCTGAAGGCATCATTGATCGTTGACTGCAGAAGATCGGCTGCGAGGACGAACATGAGCGGTGACAAAGGGTCCCCCTGTCTAACCCCACATCGACATGGGAATTGCCCGCCGGGGATTCCATTTAGGAGTACTGAAGATTTCCCCGATGAGAAGATGCATTGGATCCAGCCAATCCATTTGTTACTGAATCTCATATGTTTCATGATATTCCGAATTGCCTAATGATCAATTGTATCAAACACCTTGGTGAAGTCTAATTTGAGTAAGACAATTTCCTGTTTAGAGGCTTGACATTGATGTATGTACTCGAAAGTCCACGCAAGACAGTCCTGTATTGAGCGCCCTTTGATGACACCGTATTTGTCACGGCGAATGAGCTTCAAGATTATTTTTTGCAGTCGGTTAGCAAGTAATTTTGTGATGACTTCCAAACAACAATTCAACAGTGTGATTGGCCTATAAGCATTAACAGAGGCCGGGGCATTCACCTTAGGAATTAGAATGATGAATACATAATTTAGGCTATCTAGTTGCAGAGATCCATCATGGAATTTAGAGCACAATTTTCAGAAATCCTCTATGATGATAGACCAGCAAGCTTTGAGGAAAGTTCCGTTGAATCCGTCTGGGCCAGGGGCTCTACCCGCTGGCATTTCTTTGATAACCTCATTGATCTCAGCTTTGGTGAAGGGGGTAGTCAGTTGGTTTAGGTCATCACTATCAAGCCCGTGGGACCGGGGGTACCTTGGCCCATCAGCCTGTGGCCGAAGGAGTGGCGCCTAGCGTGGGCCCAACGCGGCCCATCTCCAAGACCTCACGAGCATGATCCTCGCGAGGGCCCTTGCCTCGTGAGGTGGGCATCAACAAGCGCCGTCGGGAGATCCCAAAGGCCTCGCGCCGAGCAGCCTCCTGAGGTGTCTCCCGAGGCCCCTTGCGGGGCGGGTCTGTCAAGGCTCGCCAAGCCTCCCCTCATGCTGCACGTGGGTGATGCGAGCCACGACGAGCGGAGCCAGAAGGGCAAACCGACGCAGATAATGATGCTTTCCTCTTTCATGCTAAGGGAGCAAGGACAACGCGTCGGTTCCCAAAGCAATCTCCAATGGTTGCCATTTGGGTGTAAGAAGACCAGGTTAATGGGCTCGCCAGGACGGAGGTCATCGCCGTTCCCCCCTGCGCGTCATGGACAGAAGCTTTTGCAAGCAAAGACCATGTTTAGTCAGGATAAGTTGTACTCCTGTTCCCCTACAAATTTGGCCGTTGTGGCAACCCTTCCCGCCTAGAGTTTTTGGGGGAAGAGGTCTGGGGCCAGTATAGATTAGATGCCGAGCCTCCCATAGAAAGAGACAGAGTCGTTGCATCCTTGAGACTAGACCCGAGCCTCCCGAGGCAGTTCATCTTCCCTGTACACTCATGCTCATCCTCCTTCGCGAGGCAATCCACACAGAGCAGGAGTAGAGTCTTACACCACAAGGTGGCCTAAACCTGGGTAAATCGCTGTGTCCGTGTTCTTCTTCCTTTCCGCTCGAGCACGCCGGAGCATCATTGTGAGGCAGTGGACAGCAGGTCGGAGCCTAGCGGAGTTCTATGAGCACACCCCAAAGTTCGAACCTTTTCTTGGGTCCCCGGAGCCCCGATTCCGACATTTGGCGCGCCAGGTAGGTGTGTGTGCCGAAGTTCCTCCATTTCGCTCTGTTCCTGCTCCACCATCCCCATGGACGACGCTCGTCGTGTTCGTGCCGAGCGCCGGGCAGCTTGTGTTGACCAGACGGAGCCTACGGGCCACGACGGGCACCGCCACTCCACCTTTGCCGCGACCAACGCCACCACTGACCCTGCCGCTCACGAGCAGTAGGACTCCTCCCTGCTGCCCTCCATGTAGCACGACGGTCGCACTGGTACGCCTTCGCTCACCCTGGCTATGGCTTCGTCTTCCCATGCTCGTCGCGAGCCAACGTACGTGTAGGCTGCGCTGGTCATGGTGCACAAGCTGCTGTGCTACCGCCCTGCCAACGAGGGCTACAATGCCTGACTTGTCCGCATCACTGAGCTCGTCAATGCCACGGGTGAGGCCCCGACGCCCTCCCGCTTGTTCTGTCCTCCTCCGTCTTGCGCGACAACGTGGTGCGCGGCGTGGCTCTGCCTCCTCCCTTGGGCAGTGACAACGCCGAGCCTCGGCGCGACGCGTGGCCACGTGACCAGCCGCGTGTAGCGCCTGCGTCGGACTGGGACGAGGCCAGCTGCAAGATTGTGCATCACTCGCCACTTGACGCGCGTGTGCCCCCTGCACCGCAGCACCAGCATCAGGACCAGGACATTCAAGAAGCCGCAGCATCGGAGCGCCAAGACCGCGCCGCTCACGCGCGGGGTGTGCCAAAGAGCACCGCTGGCTACCGAGCTTTCACTCACGAGGTGTGTCAGGTGGTCCGGCCAGTCAAGTTCAAGCCGGAGCTGCCCCCATGCTACGATGGCATGCCCGCGACCCCATGGAGTTCCTCTAGCTCTATGCGCTGAGCATCGAGGCGACGAACAGCAACGACAAAGTCATGGCGAACTGGTTCGCCATGGCCCTCAAGGATGGTGCGTGCTCCTGGCTCATGAACCTGCCTGAGGAGTCGGTCTCCTCGTGGGATGAGCTCCGTAAGCGGTTCATTGCCAACTTCCAAGGCACGCGCGACCGCGCCCTCACCATCAACGATTCGCAATGCGTGAAGCAGCGCCCTGGAGAGACCCTCCGCAAGTACATTCAGCGTTTCCCCTAGGTGCGCCTCAAGATCCCGAAGGCCTCGGACGAAGCCATCATCTCGGAGTTCACCGATGGTGTCACGGACGTCAGGATGAACGAAAAACTTGCTATCATGATGACCTGGGCACATTGCTAAAACCGTTCAACCTGGCTAACAAGTGCGCCAGGGAGGAGGAGGGCCACATCTCTCTTCTCAGCAACCCCGATGTCGAGCTCGACGTCAAGAAGACCAAGGCCCAAGGAAGTGAAGTGCAAAGGCCCCACCGTGCTGGCGGTATAGCCTGAGCAAAAGTGCGGCCACGACCGCGACGAGCCCGACAAGGATGGTCGCCTGTTTTGCATCTATCACAACGTGCCCACCCACAACACCGATGACTGTCACGAGTTCAGGGCGCTCCGTGACGAGTGCTTGGGCCGCCGCCCCGACCGCAATGACCATGGCTTCAACCGCGGTGGAGGCCGATGGGACAACCGCAACCCCCGCCAGGACTGGCGCGACTAGCCTTGCGAAGGGGGCTGGCGTGATCAGCCTCGTGACGGCGCCTGGCGTGATCAACCTCGTGAAGCGCATCTTCAGGACAACGCAGGCCTTCTGTGCCGCTGCTGGTGTCCTGGACTAGAGGGTACTCACCACGTCGTCTCCCGACCAGCTGGATCGGGCCGAGGACCCCCATGGCATTTCACTAATGGGCCACTTTAGGCGGCCCATGCCGCATACAAGGAAGACTCCACAAGACTTGGCACTCAAGCCAAGGACTCTCCTAAAAACCCTAGGCCTCCGTTGTGTTATTTAAACTGAGGCCAGACTAGTCAATAGATCATCTAATATTCATTACCACAATCTCGTGGTAGATACATGTACTCTGTACTACCCCTCATATGAATACAATCAAAAGTAGGACGTAGGATTTTACCTCCATCAAGAGGTCCCAAACCTGGGTAAAACCTGTGCCCGTGTTACCATCGCTCCAAGACGCCTAGCTTAGGACCCCTACTACGAGATATGCCGGATTTCACACCGACATTGGTGCTTTCATTGAGAGCTTACTAGGTGTTCATCGTGGTTCGGTGGGAACCAAAATCAATGATCAGGTGATGTTTTTTTCAATTAGATCAGTATGAATTGGTTTGTCTGCGAAGGTTTTCTGCTGTCGCCTGTTTTGTTTTGTTAGCAGCTTAGATCGTAGTCAGCGGAAATTTCAACCGATGCTACCGAACCAATGTGATCAACCGAGCTGCAGCAACTGCTGATGTGTTCGGACAAGTACCCAGGGGCAGCACCGAGCAAGACCAAGAGGAGGCACATGTGTGCATGGATTCCAAGGGCATGCTGGCTGGTAAAAGCTGCCCAAGCTAAGTATCCAACTCGGTTTTGTTCTCCATAGTATTTGTACTTCCTCCTACGTGGAGTTGAGATCAACTTAATCCTAGTACTAGTTCTATTAAGTACTAATTGATCTGCCAAGTATCGTCTGAAGCTGAAACTGCTGCGAACACGTCGTTGGAAATTTAAACAAGTTCGTTTGAGGTTGATTTTGATCCCAGAACAGACCAGTAATTTCTTTGCGCTGCTGGCGGCTAAGCACTAAATATCTACATGGTCGAGAACCATCCAGCGGTGGCGTACGAACATCAACAATATACTGGTTGCACTGGCAGAGCTACGTGTGACGAAAATGGGCCATGGCCCGCCCATCCCACAGCAAATGCAGTGTCAGATTGAAGTAAACTGGGCCATGAGAACAAAAACTAGTGATCTTCCTTCATGCTGGCCCGCCCAGCTTTGGCTGTGTAGCTCCGCCACTGACTGGTTGGCTGAGCTCTGGCTTCGCTCGCACGTGTTCCCAGGAGCCGAAGACACTCATGCAAGGGCAGCGGCCATAAGGGAATTCCTTTATTTTTTCTTTATGTTCTTTTGTCTATTTTAATTCAGTACATAGATGTCGCTATCATGCACGAGTACCCTAGCAAAGTAGTATTTTTATTTGCCGCATGACTAACTCAATCAAGTGCTAGTTTTTGCAGCACGACTTGTTAAGTTTAATTGATGAACAATGCACACTAGCTTTGCATTAACCAGCGCTTCGTCTTCGTCTGCAGTCTTACAAACATTGCATCTACAAACACACCTCGACTCTCAGGCTATATCTCTTTAATTATTTACTTTGCTTAAATTAATTATAAGTGGAGGATTTTTTTAAAATTATTATCATATTTTTGGCTCGCACTATTTTATGTGTGTAGGCGATCAGCTTTAACAGGCCATGCTATCATCTCGGCGTGCCTATGTCGTTGTCCCGCCCGCATCGCCAAGTTGTGTCACCTCCTTGGCGCACTCCCCTGTGTCAGCACCGCCACTCCGTCGCTTCATCGCCATCAAGCTGTGGGTGTACGGACCGAGGCCCAATTTTGGGAGTAACCTTTCTTCAAATTGCTACAACAGATAGGCCAGGTGCTATTAATCCTAGTAATTTTCGATAGCATGGGTTTATTTTCCCAAAGGAATTATTGCCCTGGTTTTGCCATCCTCCATACATAGGTCTGTCAAATGATGGCCGCATTAACGACCGTCGTGTGATGGTTCGGTCAGTTTCTGTTCGTAGTTCGGCGAACGCCGCATTTGGAACTCGGACCGCCCTATGAATTCAGGCTTTGGAATGCTTTCACCACATCATGCCGATGACCTGCATTGACATTGACTTCGGCGCCAAGCCACATCTCTTTAAATAATTTATTTTGCGTAAATTAATTATGCGAGGATTTTTATATATTTAGATTATTATTTTTTTGGACTGCACTATTTTACATGTGTAGGTAATCGACTTCGACTACATCATGCGGTCATTTCGACAAAGCCGACGTCGTCATCCCGGTCGCCATAAATTGGCTCGCGTGATCACCTTGTTGGTCCAATTGCCATACCAACATGTTCGGTTGTCTCGGGGACTTCGGCATCGCCGAGAGAGCTCTACCTCGTCGGGTGTTTGGCGCACGGGCCATATTTCTTTTATTATTCACTTTGCATAAATTAATTATGCAATGATTTTTTAATTTATTTTTTATTGTTATTACCTCTGGCTTGCACTATTTTTTATGCACAGGTAAATGATTCAGGTCGAGCAGTGCTGTCACCTCGGCGTACTGACGTACCACGTCACCTCGGCTGGACCAGGGTCATCAATTCATCAAACCCATGCCGGAGACTTCAGCGTCATACCGCCGGCCTGCTCCGTCGCCTCGGTCGGATTGGGGGTTCCACCTCACCACATTGGTCGTGCTATTTCGCCACTTCGAAGTGCCGGGCTCTTCGCTCCTCCACCTCGAGACCGGCCTGGGGGCTGGGACCTCGTTCTGCTGTAAGCTCGGGCCACGCATCGACATCGAGCACATTAACCAGCTAAGTCACTTCTGTGCTCAATTTTTTTAATTCTTGTTCGGTTTGACCAAACATCATATTTGGGTTAAAAACTTAGTTTGTCAACAAATGTTGTTTGTTAGAAACACTTCCTTTCCCTAGGGGCTCTTAAATTTATATGAGCCGTTTTATAATAAGTGTTTTCTTCTAAGTCGTTGCCAAGTCTTTTTCTATCGTTCCTTTTTCGACTTGAGTGTATGGTCAATAGCTGAATAGCCTGGCCTCTCTCTAAAGCCGCTCGAGTTTAGTTCGCTAAACTGGCCTCAGAGAAGCACTCCGCCTTCGGGATAATGAGATTGAAGTCGATGCTAACCTACTTGCAGTCTAGAGATCGGATGTGTCATGTTAAAGCACGACAGAAGCACAAAAAACTTTAAGACCAATTTTCGGATTGGCACCAAAAACTTCATTTAGTTTGGACTTAAAGTTTTTACTAAAGTCTTTTGGTTTTCCAAGCTTATGCCACTTTTAACCTATTTGTGTGTTTCCAACATAAGTCTTGCGGTACAACGCCGGACACCTCTACAACTTCGGCAATATCAATGCGGGGCTGTGACTAGAACCAAACCCATCGAAAGCCAAGGTATTTCATGGACTCCTTGGCAAAAACATTTTCGGATATTGCTATATATGCATCGGTTTAAAATTGTGTCTTCGGTTAATAGTTGGGTTGCCCGGCTCCTGTGCTTGCCTCCTACGTTCCACTTTGTTCGGCTAGGTGTGCGAAGGGAGAACCACTGCGATTGTGCTTCCAGCTCGCATGGTTAAAGCACCTCAGTGGAGAAGGCCGAAAACTGACTGTCACAATAAGCTCAAACTGGTCAGCAATCCGATGACTGTGTTAAACTATAAGATCGATAGAGGTCACCCCGTGTTAAATGATGGGCCGTTCATAACATTGGCCGAAGTGTTTACGGCTTGACCTCGACTTTCGTCGAACACTAACCGGGAGCTAGTAACCGGCTCCCAACTTTAAGCTCCTATGACTAAGTGAAAGTTATAAAGCCCGCATATCTGATTGCCTCGTTTCCGCTAACACAACCGCCTTCGGGCACCGAGACGTCGGCTAAGGGTTGTTTTGTTATTGCGGAAACACCCTGCGTAGCATCTACAAGGGGGTGGAAGCCGATGATGGGCCACTTTCAACTGATAAACGATTGCAAGGGAGTCAAAATGAACACATCATCAGCATTTGTACTCAGTATACAAGCGTTGCTTTCCGTAATCATCGTTATAAAGCCATAAATATGCATAAATTTGACCTAAGATTTTGGCCAAGCTGGGTTGCCTGGCTCCTGTGCTTACCCCTACGTTCCCGATTGTTTGGCTAGGCAGTAAAGGGAGCACCTCTGTGATTGTTACTACCGGGTCATCCGAGTTAGTACCTCAGACTGGGTGAAGCCGAAAGCTAGCCATCTTAAAGGATATAATTGGTCGGCAACGACGAAAGTGAAAATTTCGGTTCACTAGACCATAGAGTTCGGGAACTTTTCCTGAACTAAATCCTCAATATTTTCTCCCACATTGACCGGGGTGAGGTTTTATGATCATGGTCAAACATGACAACCCAAAAAAAGGAACCGATAGCGGGACTATTTTCTTTGGAAGATGTTTCTTACGTTAAATAGTAATATAACATATCTCTCTATGTACCTTTGTTTATAAAACCATATGGCTTGATTGCCTTGTTTGCCATAAATCTTTGCCCTTATAACGGCTTTATAAAGTAGGACAAACACTCCCCGGCTACTGGCCGAGGAGGTTGAAGCCGACGGTCGGTCAACAAAGTTTTGTACAATGCGGATCCGAGCATTAACGATGTAGAGTACTTGGATACATAGAATCATTACGCATAATTTATGATTTTACTCTGGATATCGATCCTTAATTTGGCCATCCGTGCCCACATGCCATGATAATTAGTTCATCATTCCTGGCTCAACTCATTAAGAATGAAACATGTTTGCAATGATAATTAGAGATTATAGTTACTCATGCCATGCTTAATTGGCGAGGAGTTTATAATGGTTTACCTTGCATGTCAACATGCTTTTAAAATGGTTGTGATGTAGTATGATAGTATGGTATCCTCCTTTGAATGATTCGAGTGGCTTGACTTGGCACATGTTTACGCATGTAGTTGAAACAAAATCAACATAGCCTCCATGATATTTATGTTCATGGTGATTTATATCCTACTCATGCTTGCACTCAATGTTGATTAATCTTAATGCATGTTTATGGTTGTTGTCACTCTCTAGTTGGTCGCTTCCCAGTCTCTTTCTAGCCTTCACTTATACTAAGCAGGAATACTGCTTTTGCATCCACTTCCATAAACCAAAAGTTGTTCCATATGAGTCCACCATACCTACCTATATACGGTATTTACCTGCCGTTCCAAGTAAATTGGCATGTGCCAAACTCTAAACATTCAAATGATAATCTGTTTTGTATGCCCGGATCGCTCATGTAGCGACTAGGGGCTGTCAGTATCTTCCACGCTAGGTGGGTTATTCTCATGATGAGTGGACTCCGCTCATCATTCACGAGAAAATGGCTGGTAATTGGGATGCCCAGTCTCATGCTCGAATCAAATCAAAATAAACTTCAAACAAAACTTCCCTAGGATTGTTGTTAGTTGGACGGTACCCGTTGTTTCAGACTAGCCGTGGAGTGTGCTTTTTGGTGGTGGGGGAGTATAAAATTTACGATTTTGTTCGGGAACTGCCTATAATGTATCTAATATGAAAGATACTGAGATCTCTTGGTTGTTATGTTGACAATGAAAGCATACCGCTCAAAATATTATTTATCTCTATTTCAAAAACTCGAGATCTGGCACCTCTGCAAATCCCTGCTTCCCTCTGTGAAGGGCCTATCTATTTACTTTTATTGCCGACTCATCGTCATCTTATAAAAAGCACCAGTTAGAGAGCACCACTGTCATTTGTATGCATTGTTATTAATTGATATTGAGTATGACTGTGACTGGATCTCTTTTACCATGAATTGAAATGTCCAGTCAGTCCTTGATCTTCAGGGGTGCTCTGTATTTAAGTTTTGCAGTCTCAGAAAGGGCTAGCGAGAAACCATCTTGTTATATCATATCATGATTGTTTTGAAAAAGTGTTGTCATCCGAGATTCATTATTATTGCTCACTAGCTAATTATGCCATTGATATGAGTAAACGTGAGACCTAAATGTTATTGTGAATATGATTAGTTTATAATCTTTGCCAAAAACCTGAATGTTGGCTATACATATTTGCAACAACAAGATCAAACAGAGTTTGTACAAGTTTTTCTTTATCACTTTCAGTTTGTCAATTGAATTGCTTGAGGACAAGCAATGGGCTAAGCTTGGGGGAGTTGATACGTCTCCATCGTATCTACTTTTCCAAATTCTTTTGCCCTTGTTTTGGACTCTAATTTGCATGATTTGAATGGAACTAACCCGGACTGACGCTGTTTTCAGCAGAATTGCCATGGTGTTATTTTTGTGCAGAAATAAAAGTTCTCGGAATGACCTGAAACTTCATGACGAATATTTTTGGAATTAATAAAAAATATTGGCAAAAGAATCAACCAGAGGGGACCCACCACCTGTCCACAAGGGTGGGGGGCGCGCCCCCTGGCTTGTGGGTCCCACGAAGCTCCACCGACCTCAACTCCAACTCCATATATTCATGTTCGGGGAGAAAAAACAGAGAGAAGGATTCATCACGTTTTACGATACCGAGCTGCAGCCACCTCCCGTTCTTCCTCGGGAGGGCAAATCTGGAGTCCATTCTGGGCTCCGGAGAGGGGAAATCATTGCTGTTGTCATCATCAACCATCCTCCATCACGAATTTCAGGATGATCACCGCCATGTATAAGTAATCCCATCGTAGGCTTGCTGGACGGTGATCCCTAGTATATCCACTATGTTTGAGATTGATTTTGCTATGACTTTGCTATGCTTAATGCTTGTCACTAGGGCCCGAGTGCCATGATTTCAGATCTGAACCTATTATGTTTTCATGAATACATTTGCGTTCTTGATTCGATCTTGGAAGTTATAGTCACCTACTACATGTTATGATCCGGCAACCCCAGAGTGACAATAGTCGGGACACTTCCCGGTGATGATCGTAGTTTGAGGAGTTCATGTATTCACTAAGTGCTAATGCTTTGATCCGGTTCTCTATTAAAAGGAGGCCTTAATATCACTTAGTTTCCTAGGACCCCGCTGCCACGGGAGGGTAGGACAAAAGATGTCATGCAAGTTTATATTGATGAATTGGAGCTAGTTCTGTGTCACCCTAGGTTATAACTGTTGCATGATGAATGCGATCCGACATAATTATCCATCATTGATCCATTGCCTACAAGCTTTTCACATATTGATCTTTGCTTAGTTACTTTTCCCTTCCCATTGTTACGATTGCTACAAAACTACTATTGTTACTTTTGCCATCGTTACTATTACTTCCATACTACTTTGCTACTAAGTACTTTGCTGCAGATATTAAGTCTTCCAAGTGTGGTTGAATTGACAACTTAGCTGCTAATACTTGAGAATATTATTTGGCTCCCCTTGTGTCGAATCAATAAATTTGGGTTGAATACTCTACCCTCGAAAAGTGTTGCGATCCCCTATACTTATGGGTCATCACTTACCTCAACTAAAGAGGCCGCATGTTAGTGCCCGGAGCAGCTCAGGCAACTCACCACTACAAGGAGGGCAGCAAGGATGTGGAGGCCTCTCCCTCTTCCAAGTCCAAGGATCCAATCGTCATTAATATCTCCGACGATGAGGAGTAATTCGTCTTATTATCTCACTATAAGGACCTATGTTCAGTTAGCTAGCTAAGATGGTTAAGGATGTTCGATTTACCTATTGCATGTGCTGCTCCTGCCTTTCCTTTACAAATTCTAGTGAATTGTCCTATGTACTTTTACCATGCAGTCTGATCCTCTAGTGTATATGTTCTATATGTCATGCAATGTGGTGCTTACTTATTAACTGTTTGGTTCAGTTCTGCAGTGTGATGTTCAATTCTTCTGGGTACAATTTTTTATCGTCTTCCATGTGAGAAATAAATAGAATTTGGTTGTACAAAATACATGAGAAACAAATACAATTGTTATATTTCCAAGTTGTCAAGCATGCTTGGTTTGGTTAACTGTCTAATCTTCTAGTATGTTATATAACGTGCAATGTGGTACTTAGTTGATGTTTGGTTCATTTTTTGTGGTGTTTAGTTAACTGTTTGGGTCAATTCTGCAATGCGATGTTCAATTGTTGTGGGTGTATTTTTTATTGTCTACCATGTGAGAAATAAATCGAACTTGGCTATACTAAATACATGAGAAACAAATACAATTGCTATATTTCCTAGTTGTTAAGCATGCTTGGTTTGGTTAACTGTCTGATCTTCTATTAGGAGTATGTTATATTGTGCAATGTGGTGCTCAGTTAATATTTGGTTCATTTGTTGTGGTGTTTAGTTACTTGCTTGGTTCAATTCTGCAATGCGATGTCCAATTGTTGTGGGTACAATTTTATATTGTTATGCATGTGAGGAATAAATCGAATTTGGTTGTACATGAGAAACATATACAATCGCTATATTTCCTAGTTCTTAATCATGCTTGGTTTGGATAAATGGCTTTTCCATGTGGCTCAAATTAATCTACTGAATCTGCAATGCGTTTATTTTTCATCAACATATTTTACTGATAGCATGCCAACCCTCACTTAACCTAATCAATAACTACCTTATATGTGTTGCAGGGAAATAATGGGAAGCATCGAGGTTTATGTGATGCCTCCGATTCAATCGTACACTAATCATACACGCAAATGTGTATGCTCAAGATCATGGACTCACGGGAAGATATCACAACACAACTCTAGACACAAATAAAATACAAGCTACATATTACAAGCCAGGGGCCTTGAGTGTTCGAATACACAAGAGTAAGTGGAAGTAGCAATATATGAGTACAGACATAAGTTAAACAAGACTGCCTTTAGAAGCCAAGCACAAACAAGATACAGATCAAAAAGGCAAGGACTCCTGCCCGGGAGCCTCCTAACTACTCCTGATCATCGAGGGTCTCCACATAGTAGTAGGCACCCTCGGGGTAGTAGAAGTCGTCAGCGGTGGCATTTGACTCATGGGATCCACCATCTAATCGCAGCAACTGGGTATAGGGGGAAAAGAGGTAGCAAAGCAGCCGTGTGTACTCATCCAAAGTACTCACAAGACTTACATTAGAACTATGCAAAGTATGCATTGGTATCAAAGGAATGGGGCTGAATCTGTGGACTGAACTACAGAATGCTAGAGGAGAAGGGAAAATCTAGTCAATCAAAGACTAGCATCTTCAAGCATCTTGTAACATTCAGAAGAGTACATAATAACATTTTATAATTAACAAGCATGTTGTAGTATTAACGCCCAGCGATCGTTCCTCGACTCCCTGCGAGAAAGCAATCCTGGAACCATCATATCCATCTCATGTCTCAAGTATCCAGTTCTAGTTGTAATAGATCATGATACAACTCCGAGCGTCCGTTAGCGTGGACACGGCTATTGGAATGGATAACTTCCTTGCAGGGTGCACCATATTACCCAACACGCTTGATTATTCTAGACAGACAGACTTTCCTGGGTCATGCCCGGCCTCGGAAGATCAACACATCATAGTCCTACCTAGGCTCCACACAAAGGTCCCTGCCGGTCAACATCCTAAGTGCTCAGGGGTCTTGGGCCCGTCACCCTTTGCACTCTGGGTCGTTGTGAGCAGGGTGGATACCAGCGCCACCTCGCTCCTGGATGGCATGATCCGACCATGCCACAATGCTGAACTAAATGCTTGACAAAGCTTTTGGAAGAAACATATGACGCCGAGTACCCATAATTGTTCGCGCATGGCGGTTAGTGTGTATAGGCCAGTGTCCAATGCAAATCAAATACCCAAAGCCTTAGTGTATTAGGAGATCGTGGAGACGAGCAGAGACTCACAATCATGTGACTCCGTCGCCCTGTCTCAAGGAAATACGGCAAGGGCCAGGCCCAACCCTCTCTCTCAAGGGCGGTCTACCTGCCCGGCCATGCCTCGTAATTATCTCGTGGGTACCCTCCAGGTCAACCCGACTATCCATAGACCGACAGGAACTCAGGTCCACCTCTACCGGGCTGGTACCGCCCGTCCCATCAGTCCCACAGTAACAATAACTCTCGCGGGTACCCCCATGGTCAATCCGACTTCACATATCTCGCGGGTACCCCTCGGGGCCGACCCTTCTTTAGTATGGGCCTGGGGTAAAGCAAATGTAGTCGTGTGTCTGTAACATCAAGGGGGAAATCCGAGGAATCACCATCGATGGATTCCTTCTCGAATGTAACCGTCAAGGTGAACGTGGAGGCATCACCCACGAGGTTCACACTTGAGGTGTTGCACGACACAGTCGTATCAGGAGTGGTGAAGGAGGAATCACCCTCGACAGAACACGACGGATTAGCTACACTACAGAGTTATCATCAGGAGGGCGTTACGAGGTATCACCCTCGACACTCGATAGTAGCTTTGCAGAGTCATACAACTAAAGGGGGGAGGGTGAGGTAATGTATCGGGCTCTGGTAGTCGATCATGTTGATCGAGTCATCGGTCTTCAAGCCAGGGCAACTAGGACAAGGTGAGGGTCACTGATGGATCACTATCCAACCTATACTAAGCAGTTTAGGGTAAGCAGGTAAGGGTACAAGAGCAGTTTACCAAAGCAGGCATCGGAATATGAGCAATCAATTATAGTAGAAAAATCTAATGCAAGCATGAGAGAGAATGGAACGGGCGATATCAAAATGATCAAGGGGGTTTGCTTGACTGGAAGCTCTACTAAAAAGGAAGAAGGGTCGTCCGTGACGTAGTCAATCACAGGGGCAGTATCAGTCTTGGGGTCTAACGGAGAGAAGAGGCAGGAAGAAACAGTAAATATAAAGCAAACATATGCATCACTAAGCATAACATGATGATATGGTGTGCTAGGGGTGTTCTAATGCAGTACTACATGTTACCGACGAAGGGGGAAAACATCCGGGAATGTTTTCCCAAGTCTGTCATTTTCGGACAGATGAAACAGAGGGGGACGGTTCCATGTTCACTATGATAGAGGCACACGATAGATGAACGGGGTGCATATTTGTTGGCGTGGAGCCGACGATCTATGGGGCAGTGCAGCCCCTTTGCTGGTTCGGCGAGGGGCAGTGATCAATGCAAAGAGCAAACACAATGAGGAGCACACAATTTTACCCAGGTTTGGGCTGCCTAGAGGCGTAAAACCCTACTCATGCCTTTGGTTGTGTTGGTGGTATTTGAGCACAAATACGCGGAGCGCTCTCCCCCGGCAAGTGGTGGAGAGAGAGAGAGAGAGAGAGAGAGAGAGAGAGAGAGAGAGAGAGAGAGAGAGAGCAGCTACATGAATACATATGCGTGAGGGTTGCAAATATTCAAACCTCTACTAATGTTGCCCATGCCCTCCTTTTATAGCTCAAGAGGTCACCATAGTGGCAAAAAGGTCATTACAGGGGTGATTAGACTGAAATAGAGCTGCCATATCTAACTTTGCTGGTTAGGACAAAACACATTAAATGCGGTGCTAGGTGTCGTGTGGAGGTTGAATCTCGGTAAAGCTGTCGCACCACTTATTCAGCTACCTCCTATTAGCGTGACACGCCATCAGGACGACTGTCAATAAAGGTGATTTACCCTCTCAGCAAGCTGACACATATGGGTTACGTCCACCTAAACACCTGCGGGCTCGACACCTCATTAATCAGTGACCAGCTGGTCAGAGAGGCGGAGCGCTGGTGTTGGCGGGGAGCCCATGCCCAAGGGGCTTGCCGGGTCTTGGCTTGCCGGGTTGTTCCTGCCGAAGTTGGTTGCTCCAGTTATGGAATTTGTGTCTTGTTCCAATGCTTTGTCTCCTTAATGCTCTCCTTGATCTCACGGAGAGCGGCTTCTCTGGTTTAGTTGTGTCGGTGTTCTGGATACGGGGGTGCCCAGACTTGCCTGTCTGCGGCCCGCGGCGCGGCTCCACCAACGGCCTAGTACGGCCCAGTTTCGACATCGACTACCCAAGACCCTCACAAGGGGCCAAGCCTCGCGAGGCAGATGACATCAAGACCTCCAAAGGGATCGGCCTCTTCAGGTTGGCTCCTGAGGAGCGGAGATTTCTATGCAAGCCTCACCTCGCGAGGTTCGGATGACGTGAGCCATGACGACCATGGCCAGGCGGGCGTCAGGCAGGCGCCAGCGGGCGCAGAGTACCAGTTTCGTCTTTGATGCAAAGGAGGCAAGCAGCAGGCGCGGAGTCCTGAGGAAGCAGCCAAATGTTTCCGTTCTCATGCCATAAGACCAAGATTGCCAGGACAGCAGGACGGAGGTCATCACCAAGCCCACTCCAGCCTCACGACCACAGGCTTTTGCAGGCGCAGACCACTTTAGTCAGGATAAGATGTACTTCTTGTCTCCCTTCAAATTTGGCCGTTGTGGGATCCCTTCCCACCTCCATTCGGGAAGAGGACCAAGGCCACTATAAATAGGACCTAGCCACCACCAAGGAGGGGGATCGCATCCATTCCACCCTCACCAGTTCACCAGCTCACTTGAGCCCAAGAACACACCTCCTGAGGTTGTTTTCCACTGTACTAGTTCTTCCTCAGCCCCTCGAGGCAAATCCACCACAAAGCAGGAGTAGGGTTTTACACAGCAAGGTGGCTCGAACCAGGGTTGCTGTGTCCCGTTTCCTTCGAGCTCGACGTTTTAGGCTGTGATATTAGCGAGTCGGCAGACTGGGGAGAGTGAGATCTTCGCATATACCCCAGAGTTCGAGCCTCTCAAGGGTTTGCGGAACCCGTAATCCGATATTTGGCGTTCCAGGTAGGGGTGCGTTGAAGCCCCACCGCTCCGTCTGCTGTGCTCCATTGCCGGCCCGGGCGCTCCAATGTCGGCCGGACCATCGCGCATGTTTGGGGGAGCCGTGGGCCACCGAGCTTTCACCCCCGCTCTGCGGAGGGTGCAGTGGCAACCCAAGTTCTGGCTGGAGCTGCCGCCCCGCTATGACGACACGACAGATCCAGTTGGCTTCCTCCAGGCGTACGAGGAGGCAGTTTGGTCAGCCGACGGGGACGACAAGGCCATGGTCAACTGGCTCCCCATGGCCCTCGTGGGTGTGCCACGCGCCTGGCTGCTCAAGTTGCCAGAATCTTCTGTGGCTTCCTGGGAGGAGCTGCGCGGCCTCTTCATCACGCCCTTCATGGAGCCGGCGCCCCACGCTGTCACAGCCCTCCTCGGCGGCTCCCAAGCGCCACCCTCGGACCGCCACGTCAAGCAGTTCTTCCGCCAAGTGGGTGCCGCCTGCGTGTAGCCGGGGCACCCCCGGGCTGGGCGGCGCCCAAGGCCGACCTCGCCTTCGATTCAGAGGACCACCCCGCTTCCAACGGGCGCATGCACGCTCCTGATGCTCTGCACACCCACCATCTGCAATGTGGCAGTCACCAAGACCCTCATCGATGGTGGGGCCGTACTCAACATGCTCTCTGAGGAGGCGTTCGGCTTGCTCCATGTACCTTATGGCCGGCTCCGCCCCACCAAGCCTTTCTCCGGTGTTGGCGACGGCTCCACCAGCCCCCTCGGGCAGATCCGCCTCATCGTCACCTTCGGGACCCGTGACAACTACCACTCCGAGCTTATCGACTTCGACATCGCCCGGATCAGCCTCCCGTACAATGCCATCCTCGGGTACCCAGCTCTAGCCAAGTTCATGGAAGCAACTCACCCAGCCTACAACCTCATGAAGATGCCAGGGAGCAGCGGCGTCCTTACGGTGGCAGGGGGCACCAAGGATGCGTTGCTGGCCCTCAAGCTTACGTTCAAGACCGCGGCAGCCGCGTAGCCGAGTGGGAAAGGAGCCCCAAAGGCCCCGGGGGCCGCGCCGGCCAAGAAGAAGCAGTTATTTTCTCAAGATCGAGTTGAGACGAAGCAAGTACCAGTTGATGAAGACGGAGCATCTGGCGCCACCTTCACCATCGGTGCCGGCCTCTCTTTGGACCATGAGAGGGCATTGGTCAGCTTCTTGCACGCTCACAAGGAAGTGTTCACATGGGAACCCAAGGACCTGGTTGGAATCCCGAGGGGGATAATCGAGCACCACCTAAGGGTGTGCCCAAATGTGCGCCCAGTGAAGCAGAAGGCACGACGACAGTCCATCAAGAAGCAAGCGTTCATTGTCCAGGAGACCCACAAGCTGCAGGATGCCGGCATCATCTGGGTGGTGTGATACTTGAAGTGGCCGGCGAACCCGATCATTGTCCCCAAGAAGGGCGGGAAGGAGCGCATGTGTGTCGACTTCACCAACCTCAACAAGGCTTGCCCTCAGGACCCCTTCCCGCTCCCGCGCATCAACCAGATCGTTTACTCCACCACTGAGTGTGATCTGCTGTGCTTCTTGGACGCCTTTCAGGCTACCACCAGATCAAGATGGCTATGCAAGATGTGGAGAAGACGGTTTTCCTGAGCCCATGCAGGGTGTACTGCTGCACCTGCATGCCATTCGGACTGCGTAATGCTTGAGCCACCTTTCAGCGGCTAATGCACATCGCACTGGGCCAATAGCTCGGGAGGAACGCTAAGGCCTACATTGATGAGATAGTGGTAAAATCTCGGGAGGCAAGAACCCTGATCGAGGACCTGGAGGAAACATTTTCCAGCCTGCGCAAGGTTGACCTGTGACTCAACCCTGAGAAGTGTGTGTTTGGTGTCCCCTTTGGCAAGCTGCTAGGTTTCTTGGTGTCACACAGAGGAATCGAGGCCAACCCGGAGAAAGTCAAGGCCATAGAAGACATGTGCCCGCCACAAACCCTCAAGGAGATGCAGAAGCTGGCGGGCTGTGTGACCTCGCTAGGGCGCTTCATCTCCAAGTTAGGGGAGCATGCCCTCCCGTTCTTCAAGCTGATGAAAAGGAAGGGGCCGTTCGAGTGGACCCCTGAAGCTGACACGGCCTCAGGACGGGGCTCCTGAGGCCTCAACTGCACCACCGGACCACGTTACTCCCGAGGCCCCATCCGACCCCCAGCCAGTGGGGATCATGAGGTCGTGGGTGATGCAGAAAATGACAAGACTCCTGAAGGCCCGCACCCTCAAGAGATACAAGACCTCGACAACACCTCCTCCCTCGTCGAGCATCCGGTCTACTTTGTCAGTACGGTGCTACGGGAAGCACAGGCGCGCTACGCCATGCTGCAAAAGCTCTTGCTCGCGCTCCTCGTCGCCTCCTGGAAGCTGCGCCACTACTTCCAGGGCCAGCCCATCAAGGTCGTCTCAGCCTACCCATTGGAGAGAGTACCCCGGAGCCCTAATGCCGCTGGAAGGGTCACGGAGTGGAACATTGAGTTGCAGACGTTTCAGCTGGAGTTCAGCACCACCAGGGTCATCAAGGGCGCGACCCTCACAGATTTTGTGGCGTAATGGACTGACGCCCCGACCGCGAAATATGCGAGGATCGCTCCCTCTTGCCCGGAGACGAGGCGTCGGACGGGTGGATCATGTACTTCGACGGTGCGTTTGCACGTCAGGGCGCGGGGGCTGGAGCAGTGCTCATCTCACCCGGACAATCTCTACTATGCTGTGCAACTCTGCTTCCAGCAGGGCGAGAAGGTCTCCAACAACATCGCAGAGTTTGAGGGCTTGATTGCCGGCCTCAGGGCCGTAGCAGCGCTAGGGGTGAAGCGCCTCACCATCAGGGGCAATTCCCAGCTCCTCGTCAACTTCTCCAACAAATAATATACCCTGAAGGACGATCAGATGGAGGCATACCTGGAGGAGGTACTCAAGATGGAAAAGCAGTTCTTGGGTCTTGAATTGCAACACGTGCCGCGGGGCACAAATAAGGAGGCGACCGATGTTGCAAAAGGGCATCCTGGCGCCTGCCTCAGGAGCCGGGCGTTTTTGAGGAGCGGCTCTTCAATCCGTCAGCAACTCCCACTGCTGCGGAACCAGCACAACCTCAGGAGGATCTTCCCCGAGCCCCTACGGTAGGTGCCCCTACTTGTGGACTGACCTCAGGGGCCCGTCTGCTCCTCGTGGTCGAGTCCCAGGAGGGGTGCTAGACCAAGGAATTCAAGGTGTTCTTACTTCAGGGGACCCTGCCGGAGAAGGAGGAAGATGTAGAGCGCGTTGCTCACCAGGCCAGCGCATACTGCATCCAGGACGGTGAGTTGTACCGTAAGCGGCCCAACGATGTTTCTCTGCGATGCATCTCCAGGGCACAGGGGCTCGAGCTGCTGGCCGATATACACGGCGGGGACTGCGGGCACCAATCTTCATCACGCACCCTCGTGGGCAAGGCTTTCCGCAGTGGGTTCTATTGGCCCACGGCACTCAACGATGCCACCGAGCTGGTGAGATCCTATGAAGCTTGCCAGTTCCAGGCCAAGAAGATCCACCAGCCAGCGCAGGGCCTCCAGACTATCCCGCTCACATCGTCGTTCACGGTATGGGGGCTAGACATCTTGGGACCATTTCCCCGAGCGCCAGGGGGCTACCACTACCTCTACGTCGCCATTGACAAGTTCACCAAGTAGGTGGAGGTGCAAGTTGTCCGCACCATCCTGACCGGCTCAGCTGTCAAGTTCATCAAGGGCATCGTGAGCCGGTTTGGGGTTCTTAATCGCATCGTCACTGACAATGGCTCATAGTTCACCAACAACCTTTTCAAAACATATTGTGCTAACCTTGGAACACAGATATGCTATGCTTCAGTGGCACACCCCAGGAGCAACGACCAGGCCGAGCGCGCCAATGCAGAGGTCCTGAGAGGCCTCAAGGCAAGGACCTTCAAGAGGAAGCTCGAGACCTGCGGTAAGGGCTGGCTCGACGAGCTCCAGTCAGTACTTCGGTCCATCCGCACCACCGCAACCAAGCCAATCGATGAAACCCCGTTCTTCCTCGTCTATGGAGCTGAAGCGGTTCTCCCACACAAGGTCAAGCATCGCTCCATGCGGGTCTTGGTGTTCGACATGGCATGCCAGGACGCCACGCCGGGGATGGATCTCGTGCTGGGGGAGGAATGCAGCCATCAAGCCTCGGTCCGAGCGGCAAGGTACCAGCAGGCGCTGCGGCGATACCACTGCTACAGCGTCTGCGCCACGACGCTCGAGGTGGGAGATCTCATCCTGAGGCAGGTGCTCTCCAGGGAAGGGCTGCACAAACTCTCCCCCATGTGGGAGGGCCCATTTAGGATTGCCCATGTCTCTAGGTCTGGCGCCGTGCACCTGGAGACACAGGACGGGATCCCCATCCAGAACACCTGGAACATCCAGCACCTCCGGAAGTTCTACCCATGAATCAAGGCTCACACCTGTGAAGGTCTCTGCTCGTGACACTCTCACGTGATAATCAGTGGGGCTATACATGCCCCGGTGTCTCCTGAGTGTCACCCGCGGGCCTCAGGTGTGTGCGCTCGGTGCGCCTACCCACTCGCAAACACACCTCGCCGAAACCCCATTGCCCCAGTGCTTCAGCTTTCTTAATCCTCGCGAGACATCCTCGATCGAGCTCGTGAGCATGTGCGCCCTCTCATGTCCGCGCCCCTCGGGCAGCGTGACGTAGTGCGTTAAGCCGCAGCTAAGCCTATCGTAGGGGGCTCACCCAAGGAAGAACGAGTTGCCCCGTTAAAGTTTTTTCTTTAAAAAGGTCTGCAGCAGCTCTATGGCATCTCCCGAGACCTACAGCACCTCCTGAGATTGGTGGCCCCCGAGTCATCAGGGAAGGGGGCTTTGCCAGGCATCAAGGGCCGCGCCCCCGCGAGGTGGGAAGCTGCCGCAAGCATGTCAAGCTAAGTTACAATACCCGTGCCTACCTAGAATACAAATATCACGACACAGCATTAAGATAATAAGCATAGCATAAAGGGCATAACTGCCACAGTTCATTACACACCCTAGCGGGGCTCCCTACTTTTTTCAAATTGCAGAAGAAAGGAAAGGTTAAACAAAAGCGGCCCGCAAGACTGCATGGGGTCCTGAAGCCAAGCTCGGCAGCTCCGAGCTCAGATCGGGCCCTCCTCCTGCTTCACCGAGGTGCGGCGGCAAGACGATCCGCTGCATTCCTCGATGCGAGCTCGGGGGCGTGGAGGTTGGTCGTAGCCGCCATTGCTGGAGCTCTCGCCCAACGAAGAGCTGCCGCTGCGGGAGGAAGTGTGGATGTCAACAAGGCCAAGCTCACCCTCGTCGCTGGCGCGGCCGATGTCAAGGCCAATCTCATCGTCCCTGCCGCCGTCTTCTAGGCAGCACCCTGCGCGATGGCCGTCTTCCCTCAACACCCTCACGAAGAGGGTCGGAAGCCCATCGTACTTGAAGTGGAGGGTGCCCCTAACGCTCGGGCCTCATGCGCGGGCAAACACCTGCTAGCCGTGGGCCAGGACCATGCTGCCTGTAGCGGTGACCGCAATCCCAACCCACAAGGCCCTGCTGCAGCAACCGTCAGCCTGCAGTCAGAGGCCTTCGAGCCCCGAGGTCGGCAACTCGCCGATGAAGAAGCGTGGAAGCCGGAGCAAGGTGCCGGCGGGCCTCTCGGACCATACCACGAACTCCTAGAGCGCAACCATCAAGGGGAAGCGCGGTCGAGGAGGACGGGCTACCATGGCGCGCCTCCCCTCGTCACAGGGGCTGCCCCGTAGCCGGGGGCCCCTGCCGCGAGAAGAAGCACCACTGCGGACCCCAAGGGAGACGCCGGCTCCTAGAGAAGTGCACCTATGCTCCCTGGGGGCCGCCGCCGGGGTCGCGTCATGCTTGCGTGGATGGCTGCGGCCCCTCTTGGATGGTGGCGAAGCTGGCCCCTCCTTAGGGGCCTTCCCTATCTCAGCGGTCATGAACCTCCTCGCCAGCGCCATGAGCCTCGCAACTACCGCAAAGTCGAGAAGAAGAAGGAACGAACAACAAGAAGATGAAGATAGAGATGAGCGAGGGGGGCTCTGCCCCTCCCCTCATTTATTGATGAGGACATCAATACAATTGTTACACCCACAGCCCCTGCTGCTATACATACTGGACCAATTACTAGAGCTCGTGCACGCCAACTAAATTACCAGGTACTTTCGTTTCTTGGTAATGATTCTAATGTTCATGAGAATATGATGCTGCCTAAATTGGATACATTTGTTTTGCTTACAAATGAAGGGCCTAGCTTGGAGAAGGATGAACATTGGAGCAAGAACAAGCATGGAGATGATGGCATGCGCAAGGGGAACAAGAACGGAGTTACAAGTGATGATTTCAGGACTTTGAAGCCACCATAATGGGTGCATGAAGCCTTGGACGAAATATACAAGATGCCACTTCATAAATTTCGTCCCGAGGCTATTTTAGGTGCTGCATCACCTTATTATTGGACCAGGCCCATGTAATTTCGAAATACATAAGTATAGGCTATTTTTAGAGTCCGTATGTGTGGGGAAACAAGAGATAGGGTTGATTTCGGACCCCTCCACCAAGGGCCACGAAATTCCCCCCTCTTCCTCCATATATACAGCCCTTAGGGCATCGTTTAGACTTTGGGTTTTGTTTAGATTAAAAGTTCGCCATAGCTGCAACTTCGCGTACTTCGTTTGTGTTCAACGACCAGACAAAGGCGTCACAGAACCCCACCTTGATCAATAAAGTTTCCATCTTATATTCGCAATATCCAGATTGCAATCTTAGTTTCTTGCTTGTTCTTCGTTTGCTCGCAGGAAACAGACCCTCGTGGTCAGGTTGATCGTGCTCCGGCGTGGTCAATAACCTCTCGGAGTTGGTTTAGCGATTGCTAAGGCGCGACGTCCTCGCACGTTCGTAGTCGGATCGTCAAAGTCGACTTCCACCAAAGCGAAATCCACCATCTCATCGAAAGACGGGACACCTTTGCCTCTATCAAGATGATGAGGACATCAATACAATTGTTACACCCACAACCCCTGCTGCTATACATACTGGACCAATTACTAGAGCTCGTGCACGCCAACTAAATTACCAGGTACTTTCGTTTCTTGGTAATGATTCTAATGTTCATGAGAATATGATGCTGCCTAAATTGGATACATTTGTTTTGCTTACAAATGAAGGGCCTAGCTTGGAGAAGGATGAACATTGGAGCAAGAACAAGCATGGAGATGATGGCATGCGCAAGGGGAACAAGAACGGAGTTACAAGTGATGATTTCAGGACTTTGAAGCCACCATAATGGGTGCATGAAGCCTTGGACGAAATATACAAGATGCCACTTCATAAATTTCGTCCCGAGGCTATTTTAGGTGCTGCATCACCTTATTATTGGGCCAGGCCCATGTAATTTCGAAATACATAAGTATAGGCTATTTTTAGAGTCCGTATGTGTGGGGAAACCAGAGATAGGGTTGATTTCGGACTCCTCCACCAAGGGCCACGAAATTCCCCCCTCTTCCTCCATATATACAGCCCTTAGGGCATCGTTTAGACTTTGGGTTTTGTTTAGATTAAAAGTTCGCCATAGCTGCAACTTCGCGTACTTCGTTTGTGTTCAACGACCAGACAAAGGCGTCACAGAACCCCACCTTGATCAATAAAGCTTTCATCTTATATTCGCAATATCCAGATTGCAATCTTAGTTTCTTGCTTGTTCTTCGTTTGCTCGCAGGAACAGACCCTCGTGGTCAGGTTGATCGTGCTCCGGCGTGGTCAATAACCTCTCGGAGTTGGTTTAGCGATTGCTAAGGCGCGACGTCCTCGCACGTTCGTAGTCGGATCGTCAAAGTCGACTTCCACCAAAGCGAAATCCACCATCTCATCGAAAGACGGGACACCTTTGCCTCTATCAAGTGGTATCAGATTTCCAGGTTGCTCGGTGAGATTTTACAGTTTTTTAGTAGTTTAGATCGAGTCTGCTCTTCATACCTATAGTCCACGAAAAAGCCACAAAAAAAATTTAGGGTTAGTTCATCATATCTGAACCAATCTGAGCCTTGCATAATATTTTTAGGGTTTTGCTTTGTTGAATTTGCGGTTGCATCGTCGTGTCTAGTTGCTGGTCTTAGAGTCTAGTCTTTTAGAGTTTCGAGTTCTGGTCATAAGTTGTCACGCCGCCGCCGCACCATCATCATCGCCCCTGCCATCTACCACCACCGCACCGAATCCGTATCCATATACCACCACCAATCCGTGTCCATATACCACCACCGATCCATATCCATATACTACCACCGCTACCACCACCGCTGCCATATACCACCACCATATATCCACCACCAATCCGAGTTCTTTGCTTATTAGGTTTGTTTTCGGGATCCATCTAGATTCCGATTCGTGTTTCCTTGCCGGAGTAGGTTTCGGAAAAAAAAAGAGAGTCGGGTAGCCACGCTCCGTTTAGGCCCAAAATTTTTC
>NC_041381.1:271952486-272072263 GCF_002162155.2 Triticum dicoccoides | reverse complement strand
ACAAATGAAGGGCCTAGCTTGGAGAAGGATGAACATTGGAGCAAGAACAAGCATGGAGATGATGGCATGCGCAAGGGGAACAAGAACGGAGTTACAAGTGATGATTTCAGGACTTTGAAGCCACCATAATGGGTGCATGAAGCCTTGGACGAAATATACAAGATGCCACTTCATAAATTTCGTCCCGAGGCTATTTTAGGTGCTGCGTCACCTTATTATTGGGCCAGGCCCATGTAATTTCGAAATACATAAGTATAGGCTATTTTTAGAGTCCGTATGTGTGGGGAAACCAGAGATAGGGTTGATTTCGGACTCCTCCACCAAGGGCCACGAAATTCCCCCCTCTTCCTCCATATATACAGCCCTTAGGGCATCGTTTAGACTTTGGGTTTTGTTTAGATTAAAAGTTCGCCATAGCTGCAACTTCGCGTACTTCGTTTGTGTTCAACGACCAGACAAAGGCGTCAAGAACCCCACCTTGATCAATAAAGCTTTCATCTTATATTCGCAATATCCAGATTGCAATCTTAGTTTCTTGCTTGTTCTTCGTTTGCTCGCAGGAAACAGACCCTCGTGGTCAGGTTGATCGTGCTCCGGCGTGGTCAATAACCTCTCGGAGTTGGTTTAGCGATTGCTAAGGCGCGACGTCCTCGCACGTTCGTAGTCGGATCGTCAAAGTCGACTTCCACCAAAGCGAAATCCACCATATCATCGAAAGACGGGACACCTTTGCCTCTATCATTTATAGTCAGAGGGAGGCCAACCACCGGCCTCTATGATTCCGTGCAATGATGTCTTCTCTGCATGTAGCATTGACTCGTCAAGTTGGGAAGTTGGGAAGTGGAGACGCCCACGTCCCATCAAGCGCCACGCATCGCCCAAGGCCGCATGCGGTTGGGGCATGTGGTGCTCTACACTTGCCCTTTGGCTTTGCCTAGAAGCCAAGTCCGAGCGCGCCTTAGGCCCGGGGGCTACTGTCGACGTTCTGGATACGGGGATACCCAGACTTGCCTGCCTGCAGCCGGCGACATGGCTCCACCAACGGCCTAGTACGGCCCAGTTTTGACATCGACAACCCAAGACCCTCGCGACGGGCCAAGCCTCACGAGGCTGACGACATCAAGACCTCCAAAGGGATCGGCCTCCTTAGGCTGGCTCCTGAGGAGCGGAGATTTCTATGCAAGGCTCACCTCGCGAGGTTCAGATGATGTGAGCCATGACGACCAAGGCTAGGTGGGCACCAGGCGGGCGCCAGCCGGCGTAGAGTACCAGTTTCCTCTTGGGTGAAAAGGAGGCAAGTAGCAGGCATGGAGTCCCGAGGAAGCAGCCAAAGGTTTCTGTTCTTGTGCAACAAGACCAAGATTTCCAGGACAGCAAGACGGATGTCATCGCCGAGCCCACCGCAACGTCATGACCAGAGGCTTTTGCAGGCGAACACCACTTTAGTCAGGATAAGATGTACTTGTTGTCTCCATTCAAATTTGGCTGTTGTGGGATCCCTTCCCGCCTCCATTCGGGAAGAGGACCAAGGCCACTATAAATAGGACCTAGCCACCACCAAGGAGGGAGATATGATCCATTCCACCCTCACCAGTTCACCAGCTCACTTGAGCCCAAGAACACGCCTCCTGAGGTTGTTCTCCACTATACTAGTTCTTCCTCAGTCCGTCGAGGCAAATCCACCACAAAGCATGAGTAGGGTTTTACACCGCAAGGTGGCCCAAACCGGGGTAAACTGCTGTGTGCCGTTTCCTTCAAGCTCGACGTGTTAGGCTGTGAGATTAGAGAGTCAGTAGACTGGGGAGAGTGAGATCTTCGCACGCACCCCAGAGTTTGAACCTCTCGAGGGTTTGCGGAACCCGTAATCCGACAAGTTGTATATGAGACTTGACACTTGATGTAAGAGTTGTAGCGTGCCGATGCATAAGTCTGGGCGACAAATGCCCATGTTTGTAGCACGGACAGGAGCCCCCGAGGCTAAACCATAAGTGTCGCTGGGCATCGTAGGGGTAGGCCCCCACAATGCACAGGCGCACACATCGATCTTGCCGGGAACAACATCGTGTCTTGAGATCTTGTTTGCTTCTTCATTAATCTGGATCTGTGTCAGCCCCCAGTATCACCCTGATATCTTTGGTGCTCGGATGACGCGTGTCGCTCATGTCAAAACAAGGGGCACCGCCCATAGGATGCCATTAGGGCGCCCGCGCATGAGTCAGGGTAACTGCCATTTCTGCCATCACGACCTCCTTCACTGCAGCCTTTCTCTGTTTCTGATGCGTATTTAGGTGTGGGACATAGGATTGGTGCAGGAGGGCGGTCGTGATGGTAGTGCTCTGGCCAGAGGAGTCAGGGCGTCAGATTGGCGAGAATGGGCGGTTAATGAAGTAAGATGCCATTCAGGGATGCAGGGAGCCGGATTGGTGGAGCGGGGTGGTTGCTCCAGAGTAGTGGAGAGCCAATGTCACACCCAATATGCGACCCTATCCTAAAGGAACTCGAGGGACCCACCAAGGATAGAAGCGCATATTGAAGACACTTTTGCAAGGTGGATATCATTACATCGTACCATACATAATAGTTGGGGATACATACAAGGCATGCAATGCCACATGAATACAACAATATCATACAAAAGGGCAACATCCGACTACAGATGAAACACAAACGGAAACTCAAACGACATCCACCCTGCTATCCTAGGCCGCTGACCAGGAACCTAACCCCTGAACGAAGAAGAAGCGGAAGAAGAACTCTAAGACAAGCATACATCGCTCTCACGTCAGATCATCACATTACCTGTACCTGCAACTTTTGTTGTAGTAATCTGTGATCCACGAGGACTCAGCAATCCCATTACCATGGGTATTAAGACTAGCAAAGCTTAACGGGTATGGAATGGATAAGTGGTGAGGCTGCAACAAGTGACTAAGCAATGTATGGTGGCTAACTTGCGACTACAAGAATAAGATGAGAAGATACGCAAACGGTCGCAAACTAGTAATGATCACTAAGTGATCCAGAACTACTTACGTTCAAACATAACCCCACCATGTTCTCTTCTCGAACTCACCCGAAAAGAGACCATCACGGTTACGCACGCGGTTGGTGTATTTTAATTCGAGTCTGGTGTCAAGTTCTCTACAACCGGATATTAAAAACTCCCATCTGCCATATAACCGCGGGCACGACTCTCGAAATTTAAACCCTGCAGGGGTGTCCCAACTTAACCCATGAAAAGCTCACGATCCGCGGAGACAATCCTCCATCGCGGGACATCCGATCAGACTCAGGATCCCGGTGCACAAGACATTTCAACAATGGTAAAACTAATCCAGCAAGACCTCTCGGCGTGTCGACACCCTGATAGTAGCCGCACGTATCTAGTGTCAGGACACGTCCGGATGGGTCAGCCTACAGGTATATACCAAATACCTCGGGTTTCCCCAAGGCGGCCCCGTAGTCTGCCCGTTTGGGACCAACACCATCAGCGCTGCCCCCTTGCTATGTAGAAAATCCTCGGGTTCATGACACCTATGCCAATTAATTATTTAGTTCAAGTATTATTATGGCAAATGTTAAAACAATGTTGGGCCTTGCTGGAAGAGTTTTATTCAAAGTGAACTGTCAAGAGGGTCCCATACCCCTCATCGTGTTAGGGACGTAAAATCAAGGAACATAACACAGGTATGACGGAAACTAGGGCGGCAAGAGTGGAACGAAACACCATGCATAAGGCCGAACCTTCCACCCTTTACCAAGTATATATGTGCATTAATTAAAATAAGAGATATTGTGATATCCCAAGATATTCATGATATCCATGTCCCAACATGGAACAACCTGCAACTGCACCTGCAACTAGCAACGCTACAAGAGGGGCTGAGCAAAGCGGTAACATAGCCAAACAACGGTTTGCTAGGAAGGGTGAAAAAAGGTTAGAGGCTGTCATGGCAATTTGGGAGGCTTGATAAACAAGTGGCAGGTAGCGCGACATAGCGATAGCATCGAGACAACTAGAATAGCAATGATAGTAGTGAGATCCAGGGTAACGGTCATCTTGCCTAAAATCCCACTAGGAAGAAGATCGAGTCCATGAAGAAGACGAAGCCACATAGACGAACCAAGCATAGTCGAATGAATCCTCACGATCGCAACGAAACAGGAACTATCGAGAAGAAGCACAACCGGAAAGAAGCAAACCACAAGGTAAACACCCAATACATAAACATGACATGATGCTCAACCAAGTATGTTGCATGACAAGGCTACATGATGCTACCCATGGCAAGAGATGATGCATACGAGAGCATCACATGCAAGCAAGTATAAATGAGGCCAGAAACAACATACAACAGTTCTGGAAAGTCCTCATATGCAAATTCGAAATTGGCCCAGATCTGAATAACACATTATGTTAAAGTAGTTAAACAAGAAGTTAAGATACACCATGATGATCTACGCGAAATTCTAGTCAAGTTACATATGAAGTTCATTTAATCCGGAGCTACGGTTAAGAAGATATGAGCAAAACAAGTTGAACATGCCATTGATGCAAAATGCATTCAAACATCAAGCAAACACACTCCAAACATGGATTCAACAAGATAATATGAAACTACATGCAATTCTTAGCAAGTTCCATATAAAGCATGCTCAAAACGGAGTAATTGTGCAACACATATACTCCAAACAAGTTATAACAACAATCTGCGCAAAACAACAAGTAGGTACTTTGCAATCATCAAAACAACATCCTAAGGGAATCCTACATAGCAACCAAGGGCATGGCACCAAAGTACACATAACATATAACAAATAAGATCAAGACATCATATGCATATGTCTCATATATTAGTGGGAACCAACAAGACAAGATTGAAAGTTAAAACAGTTTCAGCAAGTGTAAAACAGCAACATTATCATAGCATGTTTACGAGCATGGAACAGAGGTCATATTTAGTCCAAAGTTATCAACCATGGCATTTGAACAAATTATTGACAACATAATTCAAATCATGTAATTGGGCATCTCCAAAAGAGGCATATATTAATCAATATCAAGATGCATATATTAATCAATATCATGATCAAAGTTATAGCACTGACAAGATGCATACATGATGTTAACAAACAGCAGATTTCAGCAGTTTATATCACTTAGCAGTTTTGCAACGAAGATTAAGGAATCAATATGAAGAGGAACATGCATGAGAACTACTCCATCATGTAGAGCATCAAGAGATGAACATTTTAACATGTCATACACTCAATTTGAAGTAGCGTGCACAAATTTACGAGCATCACAATATACACACATGTTGATAGGGAAAAACTGGGACTTAGTCTTATATCAGAAAAAAACACGGGCGCGGGAGACACTATGATGCGCACAGGGCGGGGAATTGCACGGGGCTCACGTTGGGCCTAGTAGGCCGGCTCGGGGACGGGTTGGAGAAGAATCGGGTGCGGTCTGGTCGTGGCTCGCGTGGACCGGACCGGTGAACCGGACGAATCACGCCGGTTCGCCGTTCCAGGGGGGTTCGCGGGCGGACCTAGCGGAGTCCACCTGCAGGCGCGACCTAGGAGGCCCCGCGGCCATGGCGACGGTGGTTGACAGAGGAGGACAGGGGCCGGCCTGGGAGGTGGATCCGGGGCGACATCGGCGGATCTGGTCCTAGGGACCCCATTCCCGGCGATGGCGAGGACCGGTGAAGCTCCGACGAGCTCTAGGCCGTCTCTGGCTGGAGCAATGGCGGTAGATCCCTGGAAGAAGAGAGAGAGAGAGATCAAGGTGAGGGAGACCAAGGGGAGGAAGGAGGAGAATGGGGCGGGGCGGCGCGACCTGGAGGGTTCTGGCGTTCCGACGGCGAGCAGCGTGGAGGGGCCGACGGCAGGGCGATGGGAGCCAGGCTCCGGGCGGCGGAGCGGGAGCTCGGTCGGCGACGGGGACGCGGGTGCTCGGGCTCCGGATGGGCTCGAGCAGGCCCCAGATGGGTTCCGCGGGCCTGCGGCGGCTGGGGCGCTTAGGGGGAGGCGCGAGGCGACTTGGCGCCATGCGGTTGGCGGGGAGCGACGGCGGGTGGTGGCTCGGCCAATGGCTGAGCACCAAGTGGCGACGGGGTTGAGGCCGGGTGTATAAATGGAGGGGAGGCGGCTGGAGGCGTGGATTTTGAGGAGGGAGGCGACAGGGAGGTAGGGGAAGGGCTAGGCTGCCCAAAAATGGAAGTAGGAGGGGTTTATATAGGGTAGGTGCTAGGTTTAGGGGGTGTGGGCTGAGAGGAGAGGGGAGAAATGCAGCCCGACAAGGTTTTTGGAGACCGAAAACGTTCAACGATTAAACCGTCTATATTGCAGCTATGTTTAATGGTTGGGCTATCAAACGAGCTACGAATGCGACGAAACTTGACAGGCGGTCTACCTACGCTATAACAAGACCGCATGCCAACTTTCACCCCATTCCGAGAACATTTTTATGACACTTATAAAATAATATTTCTGAGGTGCCGCGGGCGCGTGCGAGTGTGGTTGGGCTCCGAACGAACAACAGAGAGAACTGGGAGAACCCGGACGGATGCAAGTTTGCAAAACATGCAGATGAAATGCACATGATGACATGGCTAAGAGCAACACGCAAGCGAATGACATGGCAATGACAGCGAATAACTGGAAGACACCTATCGCATCGGTCTCGGGGCGTTACAACTCTCCTCCACTAACAGAAGATCTCGTCCCGAGATCTTAGGAACGAGACGGAAGACAAAGATGAAGAGGTGAAGTGAGAACGCAAGAGAGAAGATGAAAAAAGTCGAGCGCACTCGGTAGAAAAGAGGAACGACGAATATGACGAGAATCAAAAGCTCAAGGAATAAGATAGACTCTGAAACCTCTCCGGTTAGAACAAGATAGAAAAGGAAGAGACACGAAAGAATTTGGGCAGTACTCGGGTTGAAAATGGAAGGAATAGAACATGAACTTCACAAGAAGGAATGGCACTGACAAGAGCAACAACACAATGCCTCCGGAAGAATTGAAAAAGTGAAATGAAAAGAACGGATAAGAGAAGAACAACTTCCCCCATGAGTGAATTTGATAGCATCATTAGAAGGAAGAATTGAACCGAGTTGTTGAGAAAAACAACAATGAATAAACTTATTGTGGACTTATGGAAAATCCTCTCAAAATTTGAGGTGAAACTCTGCCACAACCAAATAGAATGCAGAAATGCAAAACTCCAATACAAAAGAATACGGAGAATTAATTGCACTTCAAGACTCAAGAGGAAAAGATATTTGCGCTCCTCCAACAAGAATCTTGATGAACTCTTGAAGAATGAATTAAATCATGAAGAACCACCATGAAGAAATCTGGTAAACAAAAATATTAAAGAAATGAAGGTTGAAAAGAACAAGATAAAGCCTTGAGATGATTTAGATGGAGGTTCCGACGAGATGGCCGTGGAAATTTTGACTCCGGAAAGGAAAAGTTGGAAACACTTAGAATCGAGAGATTATTCATCATGAACAAACTCCGAAGAAAGGGATTAATCACTTCGACAGAATAAGATTTATTGTATGCTTATCCTTCATCAAATTAAATTGATGACAAACAATGGATTTTGCATACTACTTATTCTTGTTGGAAAAGGATTGAGGGGTATATGGCGCAACCTTGAGGAAGGTCTTCAACGAACCACCGGTAGGATTTGAAAGAACAAATGAATTGATATGATGAACAAAGGAAAAGGAATCTTGAATGAACCACCGTAAGAATTTGAAAATGAATGAAGAAAGAGAGTGAATCACCGGGAAGAATTAGAAGAACACATATGCTTGAGGGGATATAGAAGCCAAAGAACGAAGAGATCATGAGCTGACTAAAGAATACTTGATCGGAGCACCGGAAGAATATGGAGATGAACGAACAGACATCAATTCTGAATAACTCTGGAATAATTAGAAGAGTCAGGTAAGATCCTGGGAAAAGCCCTGTGGGTTAGGGCCCACTGAAGAGAAAACACCGTTGAAAAAGGATTGTAAAAGAGATGATGCACCAGAACGACTGAAATACTTGAATGAGGTGACAACCTCGAAATAGAACAAACGAATCTTGAGCGGAAACACGAATATCCTAAGATATCTTCGAGACTCCGGAACAATTAAATGGCGAGAGGCGAACGAGCAAGGGGAAAACATTTGAGCCGAGGAAAAAAAATGTGATGAACACCGAATACTTGAATTGAATCCACCGGAGAAGAAAAGAGATGAAGAATGTCGAACTAGACGAGAATTCACCGGTTGAAATAGTTGAGGAAGGAATGAAGAGACTCCGCACGAATGAAATTGATGCTCGAATACAGACTCGGACTCCAGGAAGAAAAGGGGTGGGAGAGAGGGTAAAAACAAAAGGCAACTTGGAACGGGGGACCGATGAATAACTTGAAGAGAAAACATCGGTTGAAACAATTGATGAAAGAATGCAAAGGCTTGCACGAGTAGAATGGATACTCGATTACGGACTCCGTCTCTGAGAAGAAAAAGGGTGGGCGGGTGGGAAAAAGAAGACAACTTCGGACGACATTGCTTCTTCAGACGGGGAAACAACGTCGTTGAGAAAGAACAGAGGTTTGGTCTTGTAAAGACAAAGAGGGTCGAATCAACTCGAAGAGAAGTGCGCCGGATGAGAAGAGCTGACAACACAATGACCGAAAAACTAACTGCGTGATCCAAAGAAAATTTGAAAGGGAAGAGGAGTAATTCAAAACACCTATGTCAAGATTCCCTACCAGAGCGACGAAGGGGCTGAGGAGTAAAAAGAATTCCTACTCTCTGGTATAACTAGACTCCAAAAAAGTTTTCTTCTAGACTCGACAACAGCTAAACTACAATCAATCAAGGGGGCTCCTATGGTCGATCGACGCTCTGATACCAACTTGTCATGCCCAATATGCGACCCTATCCTAAAGGAACTCGAGGGTCCCACCAAGGATAGAAGTGCATATTGAAGACACTTTTGCAAGGTGGATATCATTACATCGTACCATTACATAATAGTTGGGGATACATACAAGGCATGCAATGCCACATGAATACAACATCATACATAAGGGCAACATCTGACTACGGATGAAACAGAAACAGAAACTCAAACAACATCCACCCTGCTAGCCCAGGCTGACGACCAAACCTAACCCCTGAATAAAGAAGAAGCAAAAGAAGAACTCCAAGACAAGCATACATCACTCTCACGTCAGATCATCACATTACCTGTACCTGCAACTGTTGTTGTAGTAATCTGTGAGCCACGAGGACTCAACAATCCCATTACCATTGGTATCAAGACTAGCAAAGCTTAATGGTTATGGAATGGATAAGTGGCGAGGCTACAACAAGCGACTAAGCAATGTATGGTGGTGAACTTACGAGTACAAGAATAAGATAAGAAGCTACGCAAACAGTCGCAAACTTGTAATGATCACTAAGTGATCTTGAACTACTTACGTTCAAACATAACCCCACTGCGTTCTCTTCTCGAACTCACCTGAAAAGAGACCATCACAGTTACGCACACGGTTGATGTATTTTAATTCGAGTATGGTGTCAAGTTCTCTACAACCGGATATTAAAAACACCCATCTGCCACATAACCGCGGGCATGACTCTCGAAAGTTTAAACCCTGCAGGGGTGTGTCCCAACTTAGCCCATGACAAGCTCACGATCTGCGGAGACAATCCTCCATCGCGGGACATCCGATCAGACTGGGGATCCCGGTGCACAAGACATTTCGACAATGGTAAAACTAATCCAGCAAGACCTCCCAGCGTGTCGATACCCTGATAGTAGCCGCACGTATCTAGTCACAGGACACGCCCGGATGGGTCAGCCTACAGGTATATACCAAATACCTCGGGTTTCCCCAAGGCGGCCCCGCAGTCTACCCGTATTGGACCAACACCATCAGCGCCGGCCCCCCTGCTATATAGAAAATCCTCGGGTTCATGAGGCCCTATGCCAATTAATTATTTAGTTCAAGTATTATTATGGCAAATGTTAAAACCAATGTTTGGCCTTGTTGGAAGAGTTTTATTCAAAACAAACTGTCAAGAGGGTCCCATACCCCTCATCGTGTTAGGGACGCAAAATCAAGGAACATAACACCGGTATGACGGAAACTAGGGCGACAAGAGTGGAACAAAACACCAGGCATAAGGTCGAGCCTTCCACCCTTTACCAAGTATACATGTGCATTAATTAAAATAAGAGATATTGTGATATCCCAAGATATCCATGATATCCATGTCCCAACATGGAACAACCTGCATCTGCACCTGCAACTAGCAAAACTATAAGAGGGGCTGAGCAAAGCGGTAACATAGCCAAACAACGGTTTTCTAGGAAGGGTGAAAAAAGGTTAGAGGTTGTCATGGCAATTTGGGAGGCTTGATAAACAAGTGGTAGGTAGCGCGACACAGCGATAGCATCGAGACAACTAGCATAGCAATGATAGCAGTGAGATCCAGGGTAATGGTCATCTTGCCTGAAATCCTGCTAGGAAGAAGATCGATTCCATGAAGAAGACGAAGCCACGTAGACGAACCAAGCGTAGTCGAACGAATCCTCATGATCACAATGAAACAGGAATTATCGAGAAGAAGCACAACCGGAACGAAGCAAACCACAAGGTAAACACCCAACACATAAACATGACATGATGCTCAACCAAGTATGTTGCATAAAAAGGCTACATGATGCTACTCATGGCAAGAGATAATGCATACAAGAACATCACATGCAAGCAAGTTTAAATGAGGCCAGAAACAACATATTACAGTTCTGGAAAGTCCCCATATGCAAATTTAGAAATTGGTCCAGATCTGAATAACACATTATGTTCAAGTAGTTAAACATCAAGTTAAGATGCACCATGATGATGTACGCGAAATTCTAGTCAAGTTACATATGAAGTTCATTTAATTTGGAGCTACGGCCCAGAAGATATGAGCAAAACAAGTTGAACATGACATTGATGCATTAATGCATTGAAACATGAAGCAAACACACTCCAAACATGGATGCAACAAGATAATATGAAACTACATGCAATTCTAAGCAAGTTCCACATAGAGCATGCTCAAAACGAAGCAACGGTGCAACACATACACTCCAAACAAGTTATAACAACAATTTGCCCAAAATAGCAAGTAGGTACTTTGCAATCATCAAAACAACATGCTACGGGAACCCTACATAACAACCAAGGGCATGTAATCAAAGTAAACATAACAAAGAGCAAATAACATAAAGGCATATATGCATATGGCTCATGGATTAATGGGAGCCAACAAGACAAGATTGAATGTTAAAATAGTTTCAGCAAGTGTAAAACAACAACATTATCATAGCATGTTTACGAGCATGGAACAGAGGTCATATGAAGTCTAAAATTATCAAGCATGGCATGTGAACAATTTACTCATAACATAATTCAAATCATGTAATTGTAGCATCTACAAAAGAGGCATAGATTAATCAATATCAAGCTCAAGACATGGCATCATTAAGTTAACAGAAAACTGGAACATCATTTAGGCATGTTCATGGCAATGAAAACATATGTTACTGTACATATATAAGGCATCAAAAGACATTGAGTGATAGAGAATAACATGGACATCAAAACATGTCAACTAAGCATCTCCAGATTATGCATGTATTTCATGATAGCATCAAGCAAACATTGCAACATGATATAACAGATTCAGACTTGACGGAACATTAATAACAAGTAGCCCACTTCACAAGCTTGATGCACTCACTATAGGGAATTAAAAAATACATGCATTGGTCCATTGAAAATATGGCATGATTATGTTCCTAAAACATGTTGACATAATGCTCAAAATAAAATCACACGAAAATATATAAAAAAGACAAATAGGCAAGTTATAAAAGTTTTCAGCAGTAACATCAGCAAGCACTTATGCAACAGGGATAAACATGTAAAGATGCACCCTAACATGAATTCAAAGCACACCAACATGTAGAGCATGAAGAGCAGAACATTTGCATTTCAAGAACATCACCATAGGATCAACAGGGACAAAGTTATAGCACTGACAAGATGCATAGATGGTGTTAACAAACATCAGATTTCAGCAGTTATATCACTTAGCAGTTTTGCAACGAAGATTAAGGCATCAATATGAATAGGAACATGCATGCAAACTTCTCCATCATGTAGAGCATCAAGAGATGAACATTTTGACATATCATACACTCAAGTTGAAGCAACACGCACAAATTTACGAGCATCACAATATGCACACATGCTGATAGGGCAAAGTAGGACTTAAAGTCATATATCAGGAAAAAAATACGGGCGCGGGAGACACTATGATGCGCACAGGGTGGGGAATTGCACGGGGCTCACGCTGGGCCTAGCAGGCCGGCTCGGGGACGGGTTGGAGAAGAACCGGGCATGGTATGGTCATGGCTCGTGTGGACCGGGCCGGTGAATCGGACGAACCACGCCAGTTCGCCGGTCCAGGGGGGTTCGCGGGCGGACTAGGCGGAGTCCACCTGCTGGCGTGACCGAGGAGGCCCCACGGCCATGGCGCGGCGGCGCTGGCGACGATGGTCAACGGAGGAGGACAGGGGCCGGATGATGAGGACATCAATACCATTGTTACACCCACAGCCCCTGCTGCTATACATACTGGACCAATTACTAGAGCTCGCGCACGCCAACTAAATTACCAGGTACTTTCATTTCTTGGTAATGATTCTAATGTTCATGAGAATATGATGCTGCCTAAATTGGATACATTTGTTTTGCTTACAAATGAAGGGCCTAGCTTGGAGAAGGATGAACATTGGAGCAAGAACAAGCATGGAGATGATGGCATGCGCAAGGGGAACAAGAACGAAGTTACAAGTGATGATTTCAGGGCTTTGAAGCCACCATAATGAGTGCATGAAGCCTTGGACGAAATATACAAGATGCCACTTCATAAATTTCGTCCAGAGGCTATTCTAGGTGTTGCGTCACCTTATTATTGGGCCAGGCCCATGTAATTCTGAAATACATAAGTATAGGCTATTTTTAGAGTCCGCATGTGTGGGGAAACAAGAGATAGGGTTGATTTCGGACCGCTCCACCAAGGGCCATGAAATTCCCCCCTCTTCCTCCATATATACAGCCCTTAGGGCACCGTTTAGACTTTGGGTTTTGTTTAGATTAAAGTTCGCCATAGCTGCAACTTCGCGTACTTCGTTTGTGTTCAACGACGAGACAAATGGTGGCCGCATTAACGACTGTCGTGTGATGGTTCAGTCAGTTTCTGTTCGTAGTTCGGCGAACGCCGCATCTGGAACTCGGACCGCCCTATGAATTCAGGCTTTGGAATGCTTTCACCACACCATGCCGACGCCCTGCATTGACATTGACTTCGGCGCCAAGCCACATCTCTTTAAATAATTTATTTTGCGTAAATTAATTATGCGAGGATTTTTATATATTTATATTTTTTTGGACTGCACTATTTTACATGTGTAGGTAATCGACTTCGACTGCATCACGCGGTCATTTCGACAAAGCCGACGTCATCATCCCGATCGCCATAAATTGGCTCGCGTGATCACCTTGTTGGTCCAATTGCCATACCAACATGTTCGGTTGTCTCGGGGACTTCGGCATCGCCAAGAGAGCTCTACCTCGTCGGGTGTTTGGCGCACGGGCCATATTTCTTTTATTATTTGCTTTGCATAAATTAATTATGCAATGATTTTTTAATTTATCATTATTGTTATTACCTTTGGCTTGCACTATTTTTTATGCACAGGTAAATGATTCAGGTCGAGCAGTGCTGTCACCTCGGCGTACTGACGTACCACGTCACCTCGAGTGGACCAGGGTCATCACTTCATCAAACCCATGCCGGGGACTTCAGCGTCATACCGCCGGCCTGCTCCGTCGCCTCGGTCGGATTGGGGGTTCCACCTCACCACATTGGTTGTGCTATTTCGCCACTTCGAAGTGCCGGGCTCTTCGCTCCGCCACCTCGAGACCTGCCTGGGGGCTGGGACCTCGTTCCGTCGTAAGCTCAGGCCACGCGTCGACATCGAGCACATTAACCAGCTAAGTCGCTTCTGTGCTCAGTTTTTTTAATTCTTGTTTGGTTTGACCAAACATCATATTTGTGTTAAAAACTTAGTTTGTCAACAAATGTTGTTTGTTAAAAACACTTCCTTTCCTTGGGGGCTCTTAAACTCCGCTCCTCATTCACGAGAAAGGGCCGGTAACCGGGATGCCCAGTCCCATGATCCAAAAAGATCAAAGCAAATCAAAATAACTAAACAAAACTCCCCCAGGGTTGTTGTATGTTGGAGGCACTTGTTGTTTCGAGAAAGCCATGGATTGATGCTTGTTGGTGGTTGGGGGAGTATAAACCTTTACCATTCTGTTTGGGAACTGCCTATAATGCATGTAGTATGGAAGATACAACCATCTCATAGTTGTTGCGTTGACAGCAAAAGTATACCGCTCAAAATGTTATTCAATCTCTATTTTAAAATCGAGCTCTGGCACCTCTACAAATCCCTGCTTCCCTCTGTGAAGGGCCTATCTATTTACCTTTATGTTGAGTCATTACCCTTCTTATTAAAAGCACCCGCTGGAGAGCACACTGTCATTTGCATTCATTATTATTGATTTATATTGGGTATGACTTGACTGGATCTCTTTTACCATGAATTACAGTGTTTAGTCAGTCCTTGATCTTTAAAGGTGCTCTGCATTTATGTTTTGCGGTCTCAGAAAGGGCTAGCGAGATACCATTTTGTTATATCATGTTATGATTATTTTGAGAAAGTGTTGTCATCCGAGTTTTATTATTATGGCTAGATAGCTGATTATGCTATTGATATGAGTAATTGTGAGACCTATGTGTTATTGTTAGTATGGTTAGTTCACAATATTTGCTGAAACTTGAATGCTGGCTTTTCATGTTACAACAACAAGAGCAAACAGAGTTTGTAAAAGTTTTTCTTTATCACTTTCAGTTTATCAACTGTATTGCTTGAGGACAAAAGCAAAGGTTTAAGCTTGGGGGAGTTGATATGTCTCCAACGTATCTACTTTTCCAAACACTTTTACCCTTGTTTTGGACTCTAACTTGCATGATTTGGATGAAACTAACCCGAATTGACGCTGTTTTCAGCAGAACTACCATGATGTTGTTTTATGTGTAGAAAAGAAAAGTTCTCGGAATGTCATGGAAATCCACGGAGGCACTTTTCAGAATTAATAAGAATTTTTGGCAAAAGAATGAAGGCCAGGGGGCCCACGGGCTGTCCACGAGACAGGGGGGCGCGCCCCCCTAGGGCGCGCCCGCCTATCTCGTGGCCCCCCTGGACACCTCCTGACCTCAACTCCAACTCCATATATACCGCCTAGGGGGGGGGGGAATCAAGGAGAAAGTTTCATCGCATTTCATGACATGGAGCCACTGCCAAGCACTAATCTCTCTCGGGAGGGCTGATCTGGAGTCCGTTCGGGGCTCCGAAGAGGGGGATTCGTCGCCGTCGTCATCATCAACCATCCTCCATCACCAATTTCATGATGCTCACCGCCGTGCCGAGTAATTCCATCGTAGGCTTGCTGGACAGTGATGGGTTGGATGAGATTTACCATGTAATTAAGTTAGTTTTGTTAGGGTTTGATCCCTAGTATCCACTATGTTCTGAGATTGATGTTGCTATGACTTTGCTATGCTTAATGCTTGTCACTAAGGCCCGAGTGCCATGATTTCAGATCTGAACCTATTATGTTTTCTTGAATATATGTGTGTTCTTGATCCTATCTTGCAAGTCTATAGTCACCTATTATGTGTTATGATCCGACAACCCCGAAGTGACAATAATCGGGATACTTCTCGGTGATGACCGTAGTTTGAGGAGTTCATGTATTCACTATGTGCTAATGCTTTGTTCCGGTTCTCTATTAAAAGGAAGCCTTAATATCCCTTAGTTTTTGTAAGGATCCCGCTGCAACGGGAGGGTAGGACAAAAGATGTCATGCAAGTTCTTTTCCATAAGCACGTATGACTATTTACGGAATACATGTCTACATTACATTGATGAACTGGAGCTAGTTCTATATCACCCTATGTTATAACTATTGCATGAGGAATTGCATCTGGCATAATTATCCATCACTGATCCATTGCCTATGAGCTTTTCACGTATTGTTCTTCGCTTATTTGCTGTTCCTTTGCTACTGTTACAACAACTACAAAAACCCCAAAACATTTACTTTTACTTTTGCTACCGCTACTATTATTATCCTACCACTTTTGCTACTAAACACTTTGCTGCAGATACTAAGTTATCCAGGTGTGGTTGAATTGACAACTCAACTGCTAATACGCAAGAATATTCTTTGGCTCCCCTTGTGTCGAATCAATAAATTTGGGTTGAATACTCTACCCTCGAAAGCTGTTGCGATCCCCTATACTTGTGGGTTATCATCCCACAGTAACAATAACTCTCGCGGGTACCCCCATGGTCAATCCGACTTCACATATCTCGCAGGTACCCGTCGGGGCCGACCCGTCTTTAGTATGGGCCTGGGGTAAAGCAAAGGTAGGCGTGTGTCCATAACATCAAGGGGGAAATCCGAGGAATCACCATCGATGGATTCCTTCTCGAATGTAACCGTCAAGGTGAACGTGGAGGCATCACCCACGAGGTTCACACTTGAGGTGTTGCACGACACAGTCGTATCAGGAGTGGTGAAGGAGGAATCACCCTCGACAGAACACGACGGATTAGCTACACTACAGAGTTATCATCAGGAGTGCGTTACGAGGTATCACCCTCGACACTCGATAGTATCTTTGCAGAGTCGTACAACTAAAGGGGGGAGGGTGAGGTAATGTGTCGGGCTCTGGTAGTCGATCATGTTGATCGAGTTATCGGTCTTCAAGCCAGGGCAACTAGGACATGGTGAGGGTCACTGATGGATCACTATCCATCCTATACTAAGCAGTTTAGGATAAGCAGGTAAGGGTACAAGAGAAGTTTACCAAAGCAGGCATCGGAATATGAGCAATCAATTACAGTAGAAAAATCTAATGCAAGCATGAGAGAGAATGGAATGGGCGATATCAAAATGATCAAGGGGGTTTGCTTGACTGGAAGCTCTACTAAAAAGGAAGAAGGGTCGTCCGTGACGTAGTCAATCACAGGGGCAGTATCAGTCTTGGGGTCTAACAGAGAGAAGAGGCGGGAAGAAACAGTAAATATAAAGCAAACATATGCATCACTAAGCATAACATGATGATATGGTGTGCTAGGGGTGTTCTAACGCAGTACTACATGTTACCGATGAAGGGGGAAAACATCCGGGAATGTTTTCCCAAATCTGTCATTTTCGGACAGATGAAACGGAGGGGGACGGTTCCATGTTCGCTATGATAGAGGCACACGATAGAAGAACGGGGTGCATATTTGTTGGCATGGAGCCGACAATCTATGGAGCAGTGCAACGCCTTTGCTGGTTCAGCGAGGGGTGGCGATCAATGCAAAGAGCAAAGAGGAGCACACAATTTTACCCAGGTTTGGGCTGCCTGGAGGCGTAAAACCCTACTCATGCCTTTGGCTGTGTTGGTGGTGTTTGAGCACAAATACACGGAGCGCTCTCCCCCGGCAAGTGGTGGACAGAGAGAGAGAGAGAGAGAGAGAGAGAGAGAGCAGCTACATGAATACCTATGCGTGAGGGTTGCAAATATTCAAACCCCTACTAATGTTGCCCATGCCCTCCTTTTATAGCTCAAGAGGTCACCATAGTGGCAAAAAGGTCATTACAGGGGTGATTAGACTGAAATAGAGCTACCATATCTTACTTTGTTGGTTAGGACAAAACACATTAAATGCGCTACTAGGTGTCGTGTGGAGGTTGAATCACGGTAAAGCTGTCGCACCACTTATTCAGCTACCTCCTATTAGCGTGACACGCCATCAGGACGACTGTCAATAAAGGTGATTTACCCTCCCAGCAAGCTGACACATATGGGTTACGTCCACCTAAACACCTGCGGGCTCGACACCTCATTAATCAGTGACCAGCTGGTCAGAGAGGCGGAGCACTGGTGTTGGCGGGGAGCCCATGCCCAAGGGGCTTGCCGGGTCTTGGCTTGCCGGGTTGTTCCTGCCGAAGTTGGTTGCTCCAGTTATGGAATTTGTGTCTTGTTCCAATGCTTTGTCTCCTTAATGATATCCTTGATCTCATGAAGAGCGACTTCTCTGGTTTAGTTGTGTCGGTGTTCTGGATACGGGGGTGCCTAGAATTGCCTGCCTGTGGCCCGCGGCATGGCTCCACCAACAGCCTGGTACGGCCCGGTTTCGACGTCGACAACCCAAGACCCTCACAAGGGGCCAAGCCTCGCGAGGCAGATGACATCAAGACCTCCAAAGGGATCGGCCTCCTCAGGTTGGCTCCTGAGGAGCGGAGATTTCTATGCAAGCCATGACGACCAAGGCCAGGCGGGCGCCAGGCAGGCGCCAGCGGGCGCAGAGTACCAGTTTCGTCTTCGATGCAAAGGAGGCAAGCAGCAGGCGCGGAGTCCCGAGGAAGCAGCCAAAGGTTTCCGTTCTCGTGCCATAAGACCAAGATTGCCAGGACAGCAGGACGGAGGTCATCACCAAGCCCACTGCAGCGTCACGACCACAGGCTTTTGCAGGCGCAGACCACTTTAGTCAGGATAAGATGTACTTCTTGTCTCCCTTCAAATTTGGCCGTTGTGGGATCCCTTCCCACCTCCATTCGGGAAGAGGACCAAGGCCACTATAAATAGGACCTAGCCACCACCAAGGAGGGGGATCGCATCCATTCCACCCTCACCAGTTCACCAGCTCACTTGAGCCTAAGAACACGCCTCCTCAGGTTGTTTTCCACTGTACTAGTTCTTCCTCAGCCCCTCGAGGCAAATCCACCACAAAGCAGGAGTAGGGTTTTACACAGCAAGGTGGCTCGAACCAGGGTTGCTGTGTCTCGTTTCCTTCGAGCTCGACGTTTTAGGCTGTGATATTAGCGAGTCGGCAGACTGGGGAGAGTGAGATCTTCGCACGTACCCCAGAGTTCGAGCCTCTCAAGGGTTTGCGGAACCCGTAATCCAATATTTGGCGTTCCAGGTAGGGGTGCGTTGAAGCCCCACCGCTCCGTCTGCTGCGCTCCATTGCCAGCCCGGGCGCTCCAATGTCGGCCGGACCGTCGCTCACCTTTGGGGGAGCCGTGGGCCACCGAACTTTCACCCCCCCTCTACGGCGGGTGTAGTAGCCACCCAAGTTCTGGCTGGAGCTGCCGTCCCGCTACGACGGCACGACAAATCCAGCTGGCTTCCTCCAGGCGTACGAGGAGGCAGTTTGGTCAGCTGACGGGGACGACAAGGTCATGGCCAACTGGCTCCCCATGGCCCTCGTGGGTGTGCCACGCACCTGGCTGCTCAAGTTGCCAGAATCTTCTGTGGCTTCCTGGGAGGAGTTGCACGGCCTCTTCATCACGCGCTTCGCGGAGCCGACGCCCCACGCTGTCACAGCCCTCCTCGGCGGCTCCCAAGCGCCACCCTCGGACCGCCACGTCAAGCAGTTCTTACGCAAAGTGGGTGCCGCCTGCGTGCAGCCGGCGGCACCCCCGGCTGGGCGGCGCCCAAGGCCGACCTCGCCTTCGATTCGGAGGACCACCCCGCTTCCACAGCGGGCGCATGCACGCTCCTGATGCTTTGCACACCCACCATCTGCAACGTGGCAGTCACCAAGACCCTCATCGATGGCGGGGCCGGCCTCAACGTGCTCTCTGAGGAGGCGTTCGGCTTGCTCCATGTACCTTATGGCCGGCTCCGCCCCACCAAGCCTTTCTCCGGTGTCGGCGACGGCTCCACTAGCCCCCTTGGGCAGATCCACCTCACCATCACCTTCAGGACCCACAACAACTACCGCACCGAGCTTATCGACTTCGACATCGCCCGGATCAGCCTCCTGTACAACGCCATCCTCGGGTACCCAGCTCTAGCCAAGTTCATGGAAGCAACTCACCCAGCCTACAACCTCATGAAGATGCCAAGGAGCAGCGGCGTCCTTACGGTGGCAGGGGGCACCAAGGATGCGCTGCTGGCCCTCAAGCTTACGTTCAAGACTGCGGCAGCCGCGTAGCCGAGTGGGAAAGGAGCCCCGGAGGCCCCGGGGGCCGCGCCGGCCAAGAAGAAGCAGTTATTTTCTCAAGATCAAGTTGAGACGAAGCAAGTACCAGTTGATGAAGATGGAGTGTCTGGCGCCACCTTCACCATCGGTGCCGACCTCTCTCTGGATCAGGAGAGGGCATTGGTCAGCTTCTTGCACGCTCACAAGGAAGTGTTTGCATGGGAACCCAAGGACCTGGTTGGAATCCCGAGGGGGATAATCGAGCACCACCTAAGGGTGTGCCCAAATGTGCGCCCAGTGAAGCAGAAGGCACGACGACAGTCCACCGAGAAGCAAGCGTTCATTGTCCAGGAGACCCGCAAGCTGCATGATGCCGGCGTCATCCGGGTGGTGCGATTGTTGAAGTGGCTGGCGAACCTGATCATTATCCCCAAGAAGGGTGGGAAGGAGCGCATGTGTGTCGACTTCACCAACCTCAACAAGGCTTGCCCTCGGACCCCTTCCCGCTCCCGCGCATCGACCAGATCGTTGACTCCACCCCTGAGTGTGATCTGCTGTGCTTCTTGGATGCCTTTCGGGCTACCACCAGATCAATATGGCTGTGCAAGATGTGGAGAAGACGTTGTTCCTGAGCCCATGCGGGGTGTACTGCTGCACCTGCATGCCATTCGGATTGCGTAATGCCGGAGCCACCTTTCAGCGGCTAATGCACATCACACTTGGCCAACAGCTCGGGAGGAACGCTAAGGCCTACGTTGATGACATAGTGGTAAAATCTCGGGAGGCAAGGACCCTGATCGAGGACCTGGAGGAAACATTTGCCAGCCTGCGCAAGGTGGACCTGTGACTTAACCCTGAGAACTATGTGTTTGGTGTCCCCTCTGGCAAGCTGCTGGGTTTCTTGGTGTCACATAGAGGAATCGAGGCCAACCCGGAGAAAGTCAAGGCCATAGAAGACATGTGCCCGCCACAAACCCTCAAGGAGATGCAGAAGCTGGCGGGCTGTGTGACCTCGCTAGGGCGCTTCATCTCCAAGTTAGGGGAGCGTGCCCTCCTGTTCTTCAAGCTGATGAAAAGGAAGGGGCCGTTCGAGTGGACCCCTAAAGCTGACGCACTTTCCAAGACCTCAAGAGATACCTCACCAGCCCATCGGTGATGGTGGCACCGCGCCCCCTCAAGCCCTTGGTGCTCCACTTGGCCGCCACACCTCACTCTGCCAGCGCTGCTCTGGTGGCGCTGAGGGAAGAGCGCCCGACCGAGGGCCCATGGCAGGGCTCCTCGGCACCACACAAGCTGCCGCAGCCTCAGGACGGGGCTCCTGAGGCCTCAACTGCACCACCGGACCACGTTACTCCTGAGGCCGCATCCGACCCCCCAACCAGTGGGGATCATGAGGTCGTGGCTGATGCAGAAAACGACAAGACTCCTGAAGGCCCGCACCATCAAGAGATACAAGACCTCGCCAACACCTCCTCCCTCGTCGAGCATCCGGTCTACTTCGTCAGTACGGTGCTATGGGAAGCGCAGGCACGCTACCCCACGCTGCGAAAGCTCTTGCTCGCGCTCCTCGTCGCCTCTTGGAAGCTGCGCCACTACTTCTAGGGACACCCCATCAAGGTCGTCTTAGCCTACCCATTGGAGAGAGTTCTCCGGAGCCCTAACGCCGCTGGAAGGGTCGCGGAGTGGAACATTGAGTTGCAGACGTTTCAGCTGGAGTTCAGCACCACCAGGGTCATCAAGGGCACTACCCTCACAGATTTTGTGGCGTAGTGGAGTGACGCCCCCGACCGCGAAATATGCGAGGATCGCTCCCTCTTGCCCGGAGACAAGGCGTCGGACGGGTGGATCATGTACTTCGACGGCACATTCGCACGTCAGGGCGCGGGGGCTAGAGCAATGCTCATCTCACCCGGACAATCTCTGCTATGTTGTGCAACTCTGCTTCCAGCAGGGCGAGAAGGTCTCCAACAACAACGCAGAGTTTGAGGGCTTCATTGCCGGCCTCAGGGCCGTAGTAGCGCTAGGGGTGAAACGCCTCACCATCAGGGGCAATTCCCAGCTCCTCGTCAACTTCTCCAACAAAGAATATACCCTGAAGGACGAGCACATGGAGGCATACCTGGAGGAGGCACTCAAGATGGAAAAGCAGTTCTTGGGTCTTGAATTGCAACACATACCGTGGGGCACAAACAAGGAGGCGGCCGATGTCGCAAAAGGGCGTCCCGGCGCCTGCCTCAGGAGCCGGGCGTTTTTGAGGAGCGGCTCTTCAATCCGTCAGCAGCTCCCACTGCTGCGGAACCAGCACAGCCTCAGGAGGATCTTCCCCGAGCCCCTGCGGTAGGTGCCCCTACTTGTGGACTGACCTCAGGGGCCCATCTGCTCCTCGCGGTCGAGTCCCAGGAGGGGTGCTGGACCGAGGAATTCAAGGTGTACTTACTTCAGGGGACCCTGCCGGAGAAGGAGGAAGATCTAGAGCGCGTTGCTCGCCAGGCCAGCGCATACTGCATCCAGGACGGTGAGTTGTACCATAAGCGGCCCAACGATGTTTCTCTGCGATGCATCTCCAGGGCACAGGGGCTCGAGCTGCTGGCCGATATACACGGCGAGGACTGCGGGCACCACTCTTCATCACGCACCCTCGTGGGCAAGGCTTTCCGCAGTGGGTTCTATTGGCCCACGACACTCAACGACGCCACCGAGCTGGTGAGATCGTGCGAAGCTTTCGAGTTCCAGGACAAGCAGATCCACCAGCCAGCACAGGGCCTCTAGACTATCCCGCTCACATCGTCGTTCACGGTATGGGGGCTAGACATCTTGGGACCATTTCCCCGAGCGCCAGGGGGCTACCACTACCTCTACGTCGCCATTGGCAAGTTCACCAAGTAGGCGGAGGTGCAAGTTGTCCGCACCATCCCGACCGGCTCAGCTGTCAAGTTCATCAAGGGCATCGTGAGCCAGTTTGGGGGTTCCTAATCTCATCATCACTGACAATGGCTCACAGTTCACGAACAACCTTTTCAAAACATATTGTGCTAACCTTGGAACGCAGATATGCTATGCTTCAGTGGCACACCCCAAGAGCAACGACTAGGCCGAGCGCGCCAACGCAGAGGTCCTGAGAGGCCTCAAGGCAAGGACCTTCAAGAGGAAGCTCGAGACCTGCGGTAAGGGCTGGCTCGACGAGCTCCAGTCAGTACTTTGGTCCATCCGCACCACCGCGACCAAGCCAATCGACGAAACCCTGATCTTCCTCGTCTACAGAGCTGAAGCGGTTCTCCCACACAAGCTCAAGCATCGCTCCACGCGGGTCTTGGTGTTCGACATGGCACACCAGGACGCCACGCCGGGGATGGATCCCGTGCTAGGGGAGGAATGCCGCCGTCAAGCCTCGGTCCGAGCGGCAAGGTACCAGCAGGCGCTGCGGCGATACCACTGCTACAACGTCTGTGCCACGACGCTCGAGGTGGGAGATCTTGTCCTGAGGCAGGTGCTCTCCAGGGAAGGGCTGCACAAACTCTCCCCCATGTGGGAGGGCTCGTTTAGGATTTCCCATGTCTCCAGGTCTGGCACCGTGCGCCTGGAGACACAGGACGGGATCCCCATCCAGAACACCTGGAACATCCAGCACCTCTAGAAGTTCTACCCATGAATCAAGGCTCACACCTATGGAGGTCTCTACTCGTGACACTCTCACGTAATAATGAGTGGGGCTGTACATGCCCCGGTGTCTCCTGAGTGTCACCCGCGGGCCTCACGGGGGCTCCCTCCCACGTCCTAGTGGCAGCACTTAGATCTGTGCTGGTGAGAAGACAAGACAAGGTGCCAGGCGCGGCTATTCATTTGCTTGCTTTCTGTAGTTGGTTTGCAGTCTTTTAATGAATTTGGAATTTTCGTGTTTTGATTCGCCAAGTTGGGTTTTCTCTCCTCTCGCTCAACTCATTCTTCGCCTTGGCCAGGAAAGGGCGGCAGTTTCTCATCGCTCTTCCTCGCATGCCCCGCGCATGGGGGCTAGGCAGGTGTGTGCGCTCGGTGCGCCTACCCACTCGCAAGCACACCTCGCCGAAACCCCATTGCCCCAGTGCTTCAACTTTCTTAATCCTCGCGAGACATCCTCGATCGAGCTCGTGAGCATGTGCGCCCTCTCATGTCCGCGCCCCTCGGGCAGCGTGACGTAGTGCGTTAAGCCGCAGCTAAGCCTGTTGCAGGGGGCTCACCCAAGGAAGAACGAGTTGCCCCGTTAAAGTTTTTTCTTTAAAAAGCTCTGCAGCAGCTCTATGGTATCTCCCGAGACCTACATCACCTCTCGAGATCGGTGGCCCCCTGAGTCATCAGGGAAGGGGGCTTCGTGATGCGGAGCATCCTACGGTCATCACCATGTCAAGAGTCCGTTTGGCAAGTGACACGTGCGACCTCTACTTCACATACTCAAAGGTGAATCTTCTCCTTTATATGTGCTCACTTGACCCCTTCGAGGATGGTATACTACTTGACACTTCTTCCGTGTGCGTGCATAGGTATTGTCGGAGCTTCACGGATGTTGAGGAGGAGTGCAAGCGCCAAGGAACAACTACACTATCCGCAAGGGAAGCCTGGAAGCGACGACGAAAGAAGATGGAGACAACCCCCAGGACCCGGACATCCGGCCCCTGGAGATTCACCCAAAGCAGCCGCCCAGCCGCCAAGTACCTACAGGACCCGGACATCCGGCCCGCAAGCCCCGACATCCGGCGCCTCCCGACAGCTCGGACATCCGGCCATAAGTCCGGAAATCCGGCGCCCCTATCCAGAGAGCACCGAGGCCGACCTCACCAGCCTGGACATCCGGCCCATGCCCCGGACATCCGGACTCCCGCGAACGCCCGAACATCCGGCCCCCAGCCCGAACATCCGGCGCCTGCCTGCGCGCAGAGTCGGGCCAAAGGCCCATGTATCCCTTCCCCACTTACCCCTTCGTGGCTAAGACTATATATACTCCTCCCCCTCCTCCTAGTTAGGGTTAGCAAATATGATAGCTCACTCTTAGGTGAGCTTGGCTCCTACCTCTACTCTTGAGGGAGAGAGACTACCACTCCCATGGAGTTCAAGACCTCCATGTGAGAAGATCCTGCGGGATATCATCAAGACCCCCTTGCGGGAAGATCCATCTAGGATATCATCAAGACCTCCTCTTGGAGATGAACCTTACCTTGTATCTTTCCCTTTGTTGTTCATGTACCTTGTGATCTTGTATGTTTGATTGTGTAGTGGATGTGTGATTTGGACTTGTTCTTGAGTGTTTCCCCTTGTGATTTCTCCCCGTTCTTCCCCGTGTTCATCGTGTTCTTCGAGGGATCCCACTCCAATCGTGAAAGATCGGCCTACACCGGGTTTGTCCCGTATCATATGGTATCATGAGCCACGTTGATCACGTTTTTGGAGTCCCTCCCATCGTTTTCTAGCCTTCTTTTACTTGATTTCGTCCTAAATTTCAAAAATCCCCACCAAAAATAGCCCCAAATTTTTTTGTGATTTGTTGGTTTGATGATGTTTTGTTGATTTTGATCCGTGGATTTGCTTGGTTTCAAGTGGATCTAGCTTTCCCCCAAGTTTCCCCACCTTCCATCCACGAAATCCATCAAATTTTGCCCCCGAAATCATCAATTTCCGCCCCCAATTCGAAAATTTCTGCCCCAAACGAGATCTGGAATCGTCGGGCCGAACATCCGAGCCTCAGGCCGGACATCCGGGCCATCCGGCCGGACATCCGGGCCCCAAGCCGGACATCCGGGCCCTGGAGCACCAAATCTGCACGGTTCTGGACATACACCCCCGGAAATCCGGCCCCTACCCCCGGATATCCGGTCCCTGGCATTTCAGCCTTCCGTGTTTCATCGTTTTGACTATAACTAATTCATCCAGAGTCCGATTTTGACGTTCTTTAGCTCGTTTTGAAGCTATTGACATCCCCCATCCCACAAAAATACCACCATCACCATTTGACTCCATCAAATTTTTGGAAATTTGGCAAGTTTGCCTAGGCCCTCCACCATATCATCCGCATTACCACCACCAACTTCCGCAACCTAACCCATATTGCACCCCATTGCATTTGTGGTTGTTTGAGTAGTGACTTGAGTCTCCTAAGGTGTTTCGGCTACTTAGGGACGGTTGTTTCTTCACCAACCACCACCACTACTTCCGCATTGCCTAGTGCAAAACCACCACCGCTTTCCGCTACCACCATTTGACATTTGTCATTTGAGATTTTGAGTTCGCGGTTTTTCCATTTCCTAAGATGTTTCGGCTACTTAGGGACGAGTCTCCATCATCTTGGTATCTACATCAAGAACACCACCACTCATCATCGCAAAGAATGGTAACCTCAACGACACCATTGTATATTCCTTTGCAATTGCATTGTTAACCCCTAGCCCATTTTGCGTCACTTGCCTATCGAGACTAGCCATTTGAGTATTGCCGGGCCATGTTACTTGTGCACATTATTGATCTACACCATCCATTGCATACATACCATATCATATTGATATCATATCTTCTGTCACAAGTTTGTTCCCGCATATACACAATTGCTATCTTGGTTTGTGCATTTCGCATTGTGGCCATATCAAAAAAAAGAATAAAGCTTTTAAGCAAAAGAAAGAGAGCAAAGAGCTTGTAAGCAATAGCCATAGCATCAAAATATATCATATGCTATCATACTTGATCATCTTGGATCATTGTGTGAGAAACACCGGGAACCATACATACATACCATACTTGGGATAGAGAGTTTATCCATTTTGCATCTTATAGGTTGTGCACAAGTGTCGTATCCGCCTATTGAGCAATCGTGCTAGCGTCTCTCTTGAGTTGTGCAACACGAGCATTTTCCGTGGATTCCACATTTTGTGCTCATTCCTTGGTTGCACGACCCCATTTATCTATCCATGTGTGTGTTTCCGTGTGCCACATATTGCTATTTGTCTACTTGTTTCACTTGCGAATTTGTGAATCTCTTTCAACATTATTGACTCTTGCTAACATTTTGCATCAAATTTTTGTGCCACTATCCTCACCGAGCTCCACCATAAGCTTTACTTGATAGGTGTGAGTGAACAAGTCCTGTACTAATTCCACTATTCTTTCATTTCACATTGAGTGAAATGGGATACATCCTCAACTTTGGGAAAAGGTAACTTGGTATTGTTTATCTCATTTCCTACTCACCTCTACTCGAGTCTTGTGATGGATAGGCAAGGCATTTCACCTTCGGTCTACAACAACAACGACGAGTTCGATGCCACGAAAAACAACTCCGACGCCAAGATGCAAGCTCAAATGGAGGAGATCAAAGCCCTCATCAAGTCCTACAAGCGATCTTCCTCATATTCGAGAAGACGCTCAAGAGCACATGCTTCCGAGCTACCATCTCCAGCAAGATCACATCGGCATCGACACCATCACCAGCAAGAACGTGAAGGTCAAGAGCTCAACACCAACAACCGCTCAACGACTTCACCATCTCCCTTGGCATCTTCACCAAGCGACTTCAAGGCATCTTCGCCTACGGACATACGACATCTTTGCCAACAAGCACCCCAAGACTACGCTCAAGAGAAGCTCCCCAAGCTCAAGTCCGCGACTTCACCGAGCTACTACGACCTCGACATCGACAATGCGATTCCTTTCTATGGGACTCAAGAACCCGAGGAGTACCTCGAGTGGGAGTGTTTGATGGACGACTACCTCAAGCTACATCAAGTTCGTCCTAAAGATCAAGTGAAGTGCGCCACAAGAAACTTCCACGACTACGCATCCGCATGGTGGCTTCACACACCTTCGGAGTACTACGACATGAGTTGGCCCAAGACGAAGAGAGCTTTGCGGCGAGAGTTTGTGCCTCCAACCTACATGGAACAACTTCGACGCCAATTGGAGAACACCACCCAAGGATCCAAGTCCATCGACAAGTACTTCAAGGAGATGAAGATTCCCTTGCGACGAGCCGGCGTGGACGACCCCATTTTGATGAAGTTCCACTTCATGATGGGATTGCACAATGACATCTCCAAGACCATCTTCCTCGAGAACTACAAGTCCATTGACGACTACTACATTGGTGTTCTCAAGGCGGAACAAGAACTCATGAAGGCCAAGGCTTCTCCACCCCAAGCACACTTCACGGCGACCAAGCTCTACGACAAGCATGAGGCTAGTACCAACACGATGTCCAAGCCCGATGAGCTCCAAGACGATGATCCAAAGTTTGACTTCACCGCCATCCCTCTTTGTGGCATTGATGGTGCCGAGGCTACTTCGACTCTTTTTCAAGATGGTGAGGCGACGAGTACGACTACGGAGACCCTCAAGGACCAAGCTTTGGAGGCGAGCGACAAGGTGGCGAGCAAGGATGATGCTTCCATCTTAGGAGGCGAGAGTGATGATGTGCCATCTTCGACCTTCATCAACGGCGACGGTGACGAGATGATCGAGCATGGGATTTTCCCTTCGGTCATGGAGGAGAGTGATGATGTGCCATCTTCGGCCTTCATCCATGGCGACGACGACGTGATGGTTGAGCATGGGATCTTCCCTTCGACCACGGTGATGTATGATGACTTGAGTGACTTTTGCCACCATATTGAGAGTGAGAGTGACTTCACCACTAGCCCCATATATGATGAGTTGCCCCACTTTCCATGTGAGGAGAGCCACAACCCCCACCACTTGTGTGAGATGAGTGACTCCACCATATGTGACTTTGAGTGCACCTACTTTGAGGGAGTGAGTGAACCACCACATAGAGAGAGTGAGATAGTTGATAGGTCTCGTGAGGCCATTTGCATTTCTAACAACTTGACCTCTACCTCTATTGTGTCTTCTCATTTGGTGCTAGGTACCATTTATGATGACGCGCCGATCCTCAACGACTTCGTCCTCCCTTTGGACAAGACGATGGCCATGGGGGAATATGATGCACCCCCCACATGGTTCCATCAAGATGAAGATGACCACCATTTGGTCTTCCCACCTCACCTACACCACTTGAGTGGAATGAAAAAGGTAACATAGGTGAAGGTGATACTCTAGTCCCACTAGTGGACATTCTTGAGATTGATTGCTTGCATGATGTTGATCCACCTAGTACCATGTTTCATGCTAGTATGATTTCCCCATGTGATGATTTGCCCATTTATGATGAATATGATGATTCTCATGTGGAGTCTATTAGTTGTGATGCCATGTTACATAGGATTTCTTATGACAATTCTTTAGGTCACATCATGTTTGATAATCCGCTTGATTTACCATATGTCTTATTTGCAATCTCTTCATAGTGACTATGCATATGCCATTAAAATAAACCCAATTTGCACATATGGCATAGATGACAAGCCCATGGTTATTGGCATTTGTTTTTCTTGTGATGATATTGATATGCTCCCTTTGCATAATTTATCTCATATGCCATGCCATGCCCACCTAGCTTCGGATATGCATTGTTTTGGATGTTGTCCATTTTCTCCATGTGATATTACTCATGAGGAGACCCCCATAGTTTCCTCATGCATTTTAGGAGATTTTGATCCACCCCATTCATTGCATGATCCCAATACTTGTGTGCACCATATACTCCCCATGAATAAACATGCTATTGATGCGCCATATACTTGCATTCTCAATTTGTGTCCCCATCGTGTCATACACAATAACTATTCTTTCATGATGGATGACATGTTCTTATACCATGCATCAAATTTCTTTGAGCGATGCTTATCTTGTGCTAACTCACATGTGCACATACACATCATGATGGATGATGTGTACATTTACCACACGCACAATTTCTTTGGTTTGTGTCTCTTTTGTGTAGGTACCCATGAATACTTGTCAACCTCGCAATCCCATGAGTTGACAAAACGAGCTCTAGAGAGCAACGATGATTTGGGATCCCATGGATTGTCTTTCCCACAGCTCTCTTCGCGCAATGACTTCGCGCATTCCTTCTACATGGCCCTCACTTGGCTATGGGTTATTGTCCATTACATATCATATGCCCATCTTGCCATGTTCACTTTGCATGATATGCTCATTCCTATGCCTTTGACATGCATTTGTGACCCATGCTTTGCATTACACATGATGATAGATTCTCATACTTGTATGTGTATTTGCAAGCTTGGTGGAGATATCACTTGTTATTGCCATGTTCTATTCATGACCCATTCCTATGATGATACTTTCATCTTCCTTTGTGTCCGTGCTTGTGATATGTCATGTGCATTGTCTATGCCTATTATTTGCTCACATGACATGATTACCATGCTTTACTCTAGTGTGTTGCATCTTCGCTCCACTAGTTTGCATGACTTGATTACTATGCTTGCTTATGTTGCATCACCAATGATTCATACTTGCTCATTTCATGCGGTTGATGACAACCATCTATATGCTTTGCACATGATTGTTATTGCTTCTTGTCACATATCTCCATATGTTGCCTCTCTCATGCTAGATCATTTTCCATGTATTGAGTGCAACCATGATTGTCGTGTTGCTCATGAGATTGCCCCCATAGCATTCTCACACTTGTTTGGAGATTTTGACATATTCCTTGTGAAGCATGCTTGCCTTACTTCTTTGCACCATATACCTAGTGCCATGAATATTTCCATTGATGCATCATATTATTCATGCACTTTTGTTACTAATGGTTTTGTGCAAAAGATGAGAACCATCATGATGGATGATGTGTTTGTCTACCATGCGCATAGTTTCTTTGTTTTGTTTTGTGCATGTGTAGGATACTTGGACTTTGTGTCGACTTCCACTTCACGTGAGTTGACCATTCGAGCTCTTGAGAGCGAGCCTCATACATTCTACCATGACTCGCATCTACACCGTATTTTCTTCCACTTCGGCATTGTGAAGAAAGCACAAGGACACGCTTTCAAGGTGACATCCTTCTTGAGCTTGGATATTGTGGATCATACTTCATGTGTTGCTTGCACCATTTGCACGCATGTTCAAGATATTGCTTTCACCCATGATTGCCACATTTCCATGCTTCATGACATATATACCTTGTGTGTTGCATCCAATTCTTGGACTACTTGCTCCTATGATATGGTTGGTTGCACCAATATCATTTCTTCACATATGCCATGTCCCTTTGTTTGTCACATGATTCACTTGATTGCATCACACATGATGAACAATTGCTTTTTCTATTGTGTTGACTGCCACACTATATTCACTACACCCTATGCACATTATGCTTGGATTGTCTTGCACTTGACCCATGTGTTTAAACACTTCATTTTATTTGGTGTTTTGAATGATTCTTATGCCTACCATAGACCTTTCATTGAGCAATTTGTGAATGCTTGCTATGAACTTGAGGTAGATGCTTATTCTCTTCTCACACATATTTGCATCACTACCTCACATTTGCATACTTGTCCCCATGATATCTTTTCTTGTGCTCAATTGATACGCTTACATGCCATGTCACAATCCTTTGTCACACCCGATGCTATGCTTGATGACGACACTTGTTTGGTGAATCACCTCTTGAATGCTTGGTTTTGCACTAACACTAACCCCATTTGTTTTTCCAAGTGTTTGTTGTTCTTGCTTCTTTTGAAGGAATCACTAGACGGTGCGACATTGGAGAGTGCCCATTTCGAGTTTCAAGATGATGAGTGCTTGGTGACCGACCACTTCGACACGGCACCGCCATCTCTTTCCCATGGTGATTTGGTTTTCGATCCGAAGTCGGATCTTTTCCAAGGGGGAGGGGATGATGCGGAGCATCCTACGGTCATCACCATGTCAAGAGTCCGTTTGGCAAGTGACACGTGCGACCTCTACTTCACATACTCAAAGGTGAATCTTCTCCTTTATACGTGCTCACTTGACCCCTTCGAGGATGGTATACTACTTGACACTTCTCGTGTGCATGCATAGGTATTGTCGGAGCTTCACGGATGTTGAGGAGGAGTGCAAGCGCCAAGGAACAACTACACCATCCGCAAGGGAAGCCTGGAAGCGACAACGAAAGAAGATGGAGACAACCCCCAGGACCCGGCCATCCGGCCAGGACCCCAGACATCCGACCCCTGGAGCTTCACCCATAGCAGCCGCCCAGCCGCCAAGTACCTACAGGCCCCGGACATCCGGCCCGCAAGCCCGGACATCCGGCGCCTCCCGACAGCTCGAACATCCGGCCATAAGCCCGGAAATCCGGCGCCCCTATCCAGAGAGCACCGAGGCCGACCTCACAAGCCCGGACATCCGGCCCATGACCCGGACATCCGGCCTCCCGCGAACGCCCGGACATCCGGCCCCCAGCCCGAACATCCGGCGCCTGCCTGCGCGCAGAGTCGGGCCAAAGGCCCATGTATCCCTTCCCCACTTACCCCTCGTGGCTAAGACTATATATACTCCTCCCCCCCTCCTCCTAGTTAGGGTTAGCAAATATGATAGCTCATTCTTAGGTGAGCTTGGCTCCTACCTCTACTCTTGAGAGAGAGAGACTACCACTCCCATGGAGTTCAAGACCTCCATGTGAGAAGATCCTGCGGGATATCATCAAGACCCCTGTCGGTGTCAAAACCAGCGGATCTCGGGTAGGGGGTCCCGAACTGTGCGTCTAGGCGGATGGTAACAGGAGACAAGGGACACGATGTTTTACCCAGGTTCGGGCCCTCTTGATGGAGGTAAAACCCTACGTCCTGCTTGATTGATATTGATGATCTGGGTATTACAAGAGTAGATCTACCACGAGATCAAGGAGGCTAAACCCTAGAAGCTAGCCTATGGTATGATTGTTGTTCGTCCTATGGACTAAAGCCATCCGATTTATATAGACACTGGAGAGGGCTAGGGTTACACAGAGTCGGTTACAGTGGTAGGAGATCTACATATCCGTATCGCCAAGCTTGCCTTCCACGCCAAGGAAAGTCCCATCCGGACACGGGACTAAGTCTTCAATCTTGTATCTTCATAGTCTTGGAGTTCGGCCGATGATGATAGTTCGGCTATCCGGACACCCCCTAGTCCAGGACTCCCTCAGTAGCCCCTGAACCAGGCTTCAATGATGACGAGTCCGGCGCGCATATTGTCTTCGGAATTGCAAGGCGGGTTCCTCCTCCGAATAATTCATAGAAGATCGTGAACACCAGGATAGTGTCCGGCTCTGCAAAATAAATTCCACATACCACCGTAGAGAGAATAATATTTAGACAAGTTCAATCTGCTGACGTATTTTGTGGCGTGACGTCACACCGCAACCAAGCCTTTACTCGAATCGTTTTTACTGTACCACGTCAGCGCGTTTAGCGAAGCGGTTTCCTTGGCACGTCTTGTCGAAGCAGAGATCGTGTTCCCCTTATTCCGGGATTCCCATCAATACGGACGTGGGTAACCCAACCGCGCCATTGATTGCGGCGCTTGGGAGATAAGCGAGTTTTATCAGGCCGGTGGGGACGCATGGTTTCGTCCGCCCATATAAGGGGATAAAGATCCACCCTTTTACCTACGCCTTCTTCCTCCTTTGCTTATCCATCTCCGCGAACTCGAGCTCCAGCGCCCAAGTCCGCACATCTCACCTCAACCTTCTCCAACTATGTCCGGAGCGGGAGGCAAGTGGATGGCCTCCTCCGTTACGGAGGGGCACATCAGGAAGCTGCGCAGCGCCGGATATCTGTCCAGCAACATCGTGCACCGGCTCCCCGACGAGGGGGAGCTCATCCCCACCCCCAGGCCCCATGAGAGGGTAGTATTCCTTTCCCATTTCCTCCGCGGACTGGGCTTCCCACTCCATCCCTTTGTCCGGGGGCTCATGTTCTACTACGGCCTGGATTTCCATGATCTGGCCCCGAATTTCATCCTCAACATCTCGGCGTTTATCGTCGTGTGTGAGGCATTCCTCTGCATCCAGCCCCACTTCGGCTTGTGGCTCAAGACCTTCGGTGTCAAGCCGAAGGTTGTGAAGGGCAGCCAAGCGGAGTGCGGAGGCGCCATGGTGGGCAAGATGCCGAACGTTACTTGGCTCGAGGGCACCTTCATGGAAACCATTAAGGGGTGGCAATCGGGGTGGTTCTACATCACCGAGCTGCATGATCCTGAATGGGCAGCGGCCCCCGAATTCAGATCCGGCATCCCCATACAGCTCACCTCCTAGAAAGAGAGTGGCCGGACATGGGATGATTCGGAGGAGCTGACCGGACTCCAAGCCTGCATCCAAAAGCTAGTGAACAAGAAGCTCAAGCTTGTCAACGTACTCCAGGTCATGCTCATCCGCCGGATTCTCCCGTGCCAACAACGGGACTTCAATATGTTGGAGTTTGATTCGGCGCAGCACCAGACTTTGAGCAGGATCTTTGACACTACGTACGAAGAGGCCTGGAGGGTGCTGTTTAAGGGCGCCAAGGCTCCCGCATCTGCTACCGAAGATCGCGGATTCAGCTCGCAGCGCCCGGCTAGCGAGGTAAGCGATTTTACCCTTTACGGGACACTTGTTTTCCATAGTTTGACTCTATGCGGGATCTAAACTCCCTCTCCTTTGACAGGACTGGCTGAAGAAGGCCGAGCAGACTAACTGTCCGGCCCCTTTGCCAGAAGACCCAACGGACGCCCTCTTAACGGGGCTGCTGGTTCCGGCACCCCACGTGGTGCCGGAGAAGAAGGCCAAGAAGAAGGCCACGGACACTCGAAAGAGTTCCCGTTTTCAGGTGTCATCGGACTTATCATCCGGTGACTTCGAGGCGGACTCCTCCCACGAAGGTGAGGAAAAGAAAGAGGCCTCTCCCCCAGCGGGGGGAGGGAAGAAAAGGAAGGCCTCCCCAGCGAGGGAGGCCGAAGGGTCAAAGAAGGGAAGGACTCTTCCCCCGGACTGCTCTGCCAACGCCGGCGACGACGATGAGGACTGGCCTTCAAGGGCCAAGCCCCTGGCGAGATCGTAAGTATCCGGACTCCCGAATAACTTCATGATTTTTCTTTTCGCCACATGGTGTCTTTCTAATGCCGCATACAACCCTGTAGTCCACCCAAGGATGACCTTCCCGCTTCGTCGAGCGGGTCTTTGGGTGCGTCGAATATGGATTCCCTTCCGACCGCCTCCACCCCCCGTGATGCGGACAATGCCGAGGTGGGATCCCGGGAAGGGACCCGCCAGAAGGAGGAGGCCCCGAAGGTGCCGCAGGGCAACCTCCCGGACTTTGCACCAGACTCCGCACCGGAACCTGTAGTGGATCCAGAGTCCGGCTGGCGGCCCCTTCGTAAGAAGGGCAAGACCGCGCCGGCGGCCTCCATCCAACCGGAGGCGCCGGATAGCTTGCTGGAGGCGCTCAATGACGCTTCCATCAAGGAGGAACACCGCACCGTCATGAGTGCTGTGATTCAGAAGGTTCAGCTCGCCAAGAGCGGGCTGACCGAAGCCTGCAGCAGCCTTTTAACAGGCTTTGAGGTAAGAATTTTGATATATATAAAATAGTACCACATAGACAGTAGCCCTTGATGCTTGGTTTGGTGTTCGGAAAGAAAAGTCGGACTGAGGATCTAAAAAGATATACGCAGGAGTCATAAAAAATATGTCAATATGGGATTGCAGGCTGTGCTGCTGATCTCTGCCGCACTGACTGCGGAGGTCAATACTTTGAAGCAAAGCCTCGAGCGGTCCGAGAACAAGCTCGGCCGTGCCAAGAAGCAGCTCGAGGACAAGGAAGGTGAGTAACACCTTATTAAAATTGTACCTTACAGAAAAGGATTTGGTTGCAAGAAGAATGACAAGGATAACGTGGGTATTGCAGGGGCCACGGACGAGGTGGCGACCCTGAAGGAGGCGGTGTCCGCGGCCGAACGTAATGCGGCCGTGGAGCGCACTGAGCGAGAGAAGTAGGAGGCGCGGGTGGCGGAGGTACAGCAAGAGCTCCAGGCTCTCGTGGAAAAACATGAGAGTTTGGAGCGCGACTCGAAGACTCGAGAGTCCGAGCTTGCATCGGCTCTTGAGAGTGCTAAAGCCGCTAAGGCCGAAGCCTGCAAGTCCCTCCAGGAAATCGAGGCATTGAAGAAAATAACAGCGGGTAAGGCATTTTTCATGCAAAGCAAGCATGTGAGTGTGAATTACCTATCACTTACCCGAATTCGGAGCTCTCCAGGAGCGTTCACAGATCTGCCCCGTAGCATGTCCGATGCTGCCGCTTTCTACAGGGCCGAGGAGGGGAGCTCGACGGAGAAGGTCTTCTGGTCTCAGTATGCTGAGGCCGGACATCCGGTGCCCCTTAGCGACCAGCTGAAGCAGCTCGACAGCTGGTCAAGCTCCACAAGGTGGCCGAACAGGCCATGAAGGGCCTCATAGTTCGGCTGTGGCCCTGGGAGGCCATGCCTGGGAGCTACTTCGGCCTAGTGCGGCGGCTGGAGGATGCTTGTCCATGGGTTGAAGTCATCAAGCACTCCACCTGTATTGAAGGTGCCCGTCGGGCCCTTGCCCGCGCAAAGGTGCAATGGGGCAAGATGGATGCTGAGAAGCTTGTGACGGACGCGCCACCGCCGGGCAAGGAGTATCGCACGCCCGAGATGTATTATAAAAGTGTCCTGAAGGGTGCCTGCATTATTGCGGGTGAGTGCTCCAAAGATGTAATATTTGAGTAGACTTGCATTTTGTTATCCTGTGCGCTGAAAACTTTGTTCATATGCGCTAAGCAATGCTTGTTAATTTAAAATATTACCTTCTATGCGGCCGTTTATCAAATATGAGAGATGGCAAGTCGTCGGCTTCAGCCCCCATGCCACGAGTGCTGGGGTGTTCGGGATAAATTTGAGCACTCTTGTTCCCATTTTTGGGTCCATCTAGGGAGGCGCTCAAACCAACGAACAAGGCAACTGGACTTATAATGCTTGAACACTCTCACTTAGCCATAGAATTCTATAATTTTAAATTTCGGCGAAGCCCCTAGTGTTCGGAAGGCCGAATTTGGGGCGCTATCCACGCCTGGCCCGGACAAAGCTGGTTCCTCGCTCTAAGCGTCAAAAGTCTTTAGGGACTCGAAAAAAACCTCTCGAACAGCGACCAACTCTCGCCTCATCATGACGGTCAGTTTTAGCTTTCTCCACTGAGGCGCTCGCCCAGCTCAACTGGGGCGCAATCGCAGTGGTTCTCCCAGTGCTACCTTAGCCGATACAACGGAGCGTAAGGTACCAAAACATGGGAGCCGGGCAAACCCAACTATTGACCCAAGACATAATTCGGAGCCGATGCATATAATGCTATAAGTTCGGGGTGCCGCACTTGTGAAAGTGTTCGGACTTATCACACCATGATGCGGGAGACATAAGCCCCTGGTGTATTTAGCCGTACCAAAGTGTACGGATGCAACATGTCATAAATGAACATATGTATAAGAAAGAAATGCAATTATAAGCAAAAAGGTGCTGCATTGTTTATTCAAGAAATACTACCGTGAATGCAGAACGATACAAATAGTGCGGTAAGCAAGGGATGGGACTATTAAACATGTCCCCCTCCGGGGGTAGGCTGCGGAATGGTGTATAAAACAGATTTAATGCTCGTAATGGAGACCACCTGGATATTCATCGTAGCCTTTCTCCTTCCCTGGCTGTTGCATCGTGAGTCCGGCAGGTCTACTGTCGGACAGGGCCTCTGATGAACGGAGTCCTGTGGGTTAAAAAAAAGGAAAAGAGAAAAAAAGAACGACACACTTGAGAACCCCTGGTGTGGTTAAGCCGCATTCTGGGCCTATCGTGGTCGTGCCCCTCCCCCTATGCCCATGGTATCTCCAGAGCGTAATGATGTACGCGAAGGACCAGTCTTGCAATTTTGCAGGGGCTGGGGTTGGGGCCGCATTGCTACGCGTGCTCGGAACGTGCCAGGTGGTCTTGTTGTAGGTTACTCCGGGCGCGTTTAGCTGTGTCCGGTCGCTTAACGGCCGGACTCGAGAATTGCCTTAAGAGGCTGCACTGTACTTCTGCCGCGAGAGCTGATGTATGTTCCCCCTAGTCCAGGACCCCCTCAACCCCCTTGCGGGAAGATCCATCTAGGATATCATCAAGACCTCCTCTTGGAGATGAACCTTACCTTGTATCTTTCCCTTTGTTGTTCATGTACCTTGTGATCTTGTATGTTTGATTGTCTAGTGGATGTGTGATTTGGACTTGTTCTTGAGTGTTTCCTCTTGTGATTTCTCCCCGTTCTTCCCCGTGTTCATCGTGTTCTTCGAGGGATCCCACTCCAATCATGAAAGATCGGCCTACACAGGGTTTGCCCCGTATCAATTTGCCAGGCATCAAGGTCCGCGCCCCCACGAGGTGGGAAGCTGCCGCAAGCATGTCAAGCTAAGTTACCCTACCCGTGCCTACCTAGAATACAAATATCACGACACACCATTAAGATAATAAGCATAGCATAAAGGGCATAACTGCCATAGTTCATTACACACCCTAGCGGGGCTCCCTACTTTTTTCAAATTGCAGAAGAAAGGAAAAGTTAAACAAAAGCGGCCTGCAAGACTGCACGGGTTCCTGAAGCCAAGCTCGGCAGCCCCGAGCTCAGATCGTGCCCTCCTCCTACTTCACCGAGGCGCGGCGGCAAGATGATCCGCCGCATTCCTCGATGCGAGCTCGGCGGCGCGGAGGTTGGTCGTAGCCGCCGTTGCTGGAGCTCTCGCCCAACGAAGAGCTGCCGCTGCGGGAGGAAGTGTGGACGTCAACAAGGCCAAGCTCACCCTCGTCGCCGGCGCGGCCGACGTCAAGGCCAAGCTCATCGTCCCTGCCGCCGTCTTCTAGGCAGCACCCCGCGCGGCGGCCATCTTCCCTGAACACCCTCACGAAGAGGGTCGCAAGGCCATCATACTTGAAGTGGAGGGTGCACCTCCCGCTCGGGCCTCATGCGCGGGCAAACACCTGCTAGCCTCGGGCCAGGACCATGCTGCCTGTAGCGGTGACCGCAGTCCCAACCCACAAGGCCCTGCTGCAGCAACCGTCAGCCTGCAGCCAGAGGCCTTCGAGCCCCGAGGTCGGCAACTCGCCGGTGAAGAAGCGTGGAAGCCGGAGCAAGGTGCCGGCGGGCCTCTCGGACCATACCACGAACTCCTAGAGCGCATCCATCAAGGGGAAGCGCGGTCGAGGAGGACGGGCTATGATGGCGCGCTTCCCCTCGTCACAGGGGCTACCCCGTGGCCGGGGGCCCCTGCCGCGAGAAGAAGCACCACTGTGGACCCCAAGGGAGACGACGGCTCCTAGAGAAGTGCGCCTGTGCTCCTTGGGGGCCGCCATCGGGGTCGCGGCATGCTTGCGTGGATGGCTGCGGCCCCTCTTGGGTGGTGGCGAAGCTGGCCCCTCCTTAGGGGCCTTCCCTTTCTCAGCGGCCATGAACCTCCTCGCCAGCGCCATGAGCCTCACAACTACCGCAAAGTGGCGAAGAAGAAGGAACGAACAGCAAGAAGATGAAGATAGAGATGAGCGAGGGGGGCTCTGCCCCTCTCCTCATTTATAGTCAGAGGGAGGCCAACCGCCGGCCTCCATGATCCCGTGCAATGACGTCTTCTCTGCATGCAGCATCGACTCGTCAAGTTGGGAAGTTGCTGAGGCAGCGTGGGGAAGTGGAGACTCCCACGTCCCATCAAGCGCCATGCATCGCCCAAGGCCGCATGCGGTTGGGGCCTGCGGTGCTCTACACTTGCCCTTTGGCTTTGCTTAGAAACCAAGTCCGAGCTCGCCTTAGGCCCAGGGGCTACTGTCGGCGTTCTGGATACGGGGATACCCAGACTTGCCTGCCTGCAGCCCGCGGCATGGCTCCACCAACGGCCTGGTACGGCCCAGTTTTGACATCGACAACCTAAGACCCTCGCGAGGGGCCAAGCCTCACGAGGCCGACGACATCAAGACCTCCAAAGGGATCGACCTCCTTAGGCTGGCTCCTGAGGAGCAGAGATTTCTATGCAAGGCTCACCTCGCGAGGTTCAGATGATGTGAGCCATGACGACCAAGGCTAGGTGGGCACCAGGCGGGCGCCAGCCGGCGTAGAGTAACAGTTTCCTCTTGGGTGCAAAGGAGGCAAGTAGTAGGCACGGAGTCCCGAGGAAGCAGCCAAAGGTTTCTATTCTCGTGCAACAAGACCAAGATTGCCAGGACAGCAGGACGGAGGTGATCGCCGATCCCACCGCAACGTCACGACCAGAGGCTTTTGCAGGTGAAGACCACTTTAGTCAGGATAAGATGTACTTGTTGTCTCCATTCAAATTTGGCTGTTGTGGGATCCCTTCCCGCCTCCATTCGGGAAGAGGACCAAGGCCACTATAAATAGGACCTAGCCACCACCAAGGAGGGAGATATGATCCATTCCACCCTCACCAGTTCACCAGCTCACTTGAGCCCAAGAACACGCCTCCTGCGGTTGTTCTCCACTATACTAGTTCTTCCTCAGTCCTCGAGGCAAATCCACCACAAAGCATGAGTAGGGTTTTACACTACAAGGTGGCCCAAACCGGGGTAAACTGCCGTGTCCCGTTTCCTTCGAGCTCGACGCGTTAGACTGTGAGATTAGAGAGTCGGTAGACCGGGGAGAGTGAGATCTTCGTACGCACCCCAGAGTTCGAACCTCTCAAGGGTTTGCGGAACCGTAATTCGACAAGTTGTATATGAGACTTGACACTTGATGTAAGAGTTGCAGCGCGCCGATGCATAAGTCTGGGTGACAAATGCCCATGTTTGTAGCACGGACAGGAGCCCCCGGGGCTAGACTATAAGTGTCACTGGGCATCATAGGGGTAGGCCCCCACAATGCATAGGCGCACACATCGATCTTGCCGGGAACAACATCGTGTCTTGAGATCTTGTTTGCTTCTTCATTAATCTGGATCTATGTCAGCCCCCAGTCTCACCCTGATATCTTTGGTGCTCGGATGACGCGTGTCGTTCATGTCAAAACAAGGGGCACCACCCATAGGATGCCATTAGGGCACCCGCGCATGAGTCAGGGTAACTTCCATTTCTGCCATCATGACCTCCTTTACTGCAGCCTTTCTCTGTTTCTGATGCGTATTAGGTGTGGGACATAGGATTGGTGCAGGAGGGCGGTCGTGATGGTAGTGCTCTAGCCAGAGGAGTCAGGGTGTCAGATTGGCGAGAATGGGCGGTTGATGAAGTAAGACGACAACCAGGGATGTAGGGAGCCGGATTGGCGGAGCGGGGAGGTTGCTCCAGAGTAGTGGAGAGCCAATGTCACGCCCAATATGCGACCCTATCCTGAAGGAACTCGAGGGTCCCACCAAGGATAGAAGCGCATATTGAAGACGCTTTTGCAAGGTGGATATCATTACATCGTATCATTACATAATAGTTGGGGATACATACAAGGCATGCAATGCCACATGAATACAACAATATCATACATAAGGGCAACATCCGACTACAGATGAAACACAAACAAAAACTCAAACGACATCCACCCTGCTATCCCAGGCCGCTGACCAGGAACCTAACCCCTGAACGAAGAAGAAGCGGAAGAAGAACTCCAAGACAAGCATACATCGCTCTCACGTCAGATCATCACATTACCTGTACCTGCAACTTTTGTTGTAGTAATCTGTGATCCACGAGGACTCAGCAATCCCATTACCATGGGTATCAAGACTAGCAAAGCTTAATGGGTATGGAATGGATAAGTGGTGAGGCTGCAACAAGTGACTAAGCAATGTATGGTGGCTAACTTGCGAGTACAAGAATAAGATGAGAAGATACGCAAACGGTCGCAAACTAGTAATGATCACTAAGTGATCCAGAACTACTTACGTTCAAACATAACCCCACCATGTTCTCTTCTCGAACTCTCCCGAAAAGAGACCATCACGGTTATGCACGCGGTTCGTGTATTTTAATTCGAGTCTGGTGTCAAGTTCTCTACAACCAGATATTATAAACTCCCATCTGCCACATAACCGCGGGCACGACTCTCGAAATTTAAACCCTACAGGGGTGTCCCAACTTAACCCATGACAAGCTCATGATCCGCAGAGACAATCCTCCATTACGGGACATCCGATCAGACTCGGGATCCCGGTGCACAAGTGATGAGGACATCAATACAATTGTTACACCCACAGCCCCTGCTGCTATACATACTGGACCAATTACTAGAGCTCGTGCACGCCAACTAAATTACCAGGTACTTTCGTTTCTTGGTAATGATTCTAATGTTCATGAGAATATGATGCTGCCTAAATTGGATACATTTGTTTTGCTTACAAATGAAGGGCCTAGCTTGGAGAAGGATGAACATTGGAGCAAGAACAAGCATGGAGATGATGGCATGCGCAAGGGGAACAAGAACGGAGTTACAAGTGATGATTTCAGGACTTTGAAGCCACCATAATGGGTGCATGAAGCCTTGGACGAAATATACAAGATGCCACTTCATAAATTTCGTCCCGAGGCTATTTTAGGTGCTGCGTCACCTTATTATTGGGCTAGGCCCATATAATTTCGAAATACATAAGTATAGGCTATTTTTAGAGTCCGTATGTATGGGGAAACAAGAGATAGGGTTGATTTCGGACCCCTCCACCAAGGGCCACGAAATTCCCCCCTCTTCCTCCATATATACAGCCCTTAGGGCATCGTTTAGACTTTGGGTTTTGTTTAGATTAAAAGTTCGCCATAGCTGCAACTTCGCGTACTTCGTTTGTGTTCAACGACCAGACAAAGGCGTCACAGAACCCCACCTTGATCAATAAAGCTTTCATCTTATATTCGCAATATCCAGATTGCAATCTCAGTTTCTTGCTTGTTCTTCGTTTGCTCGCAGGAAACAGACCCTCGTGGTCAGGTTGATCGTGCTCCGGCGTGGTCAATAACCTCTCGGAGTTGGTTTAGCGATTGCTAAGGCGCGACGTCCTCGCACGTTCGTAGTCGGATCGTCAAAGTCGACTTCCACCAAAGCGAAATCCACCATCTCATCGAAAGACGGGACACCTTTGCCTCTATCAAGTGTGCCCGGACCCAAAAACTGGAAACGGGTCAAAAAAAACTTCCTATAATGGCACCTGTCTCAAAACACTCAGAAACACCTAAAACACCAGTTCGCCGGTCCAGGGGGTTCGTGGGCGAACTTGGCGGAGTCCACCTGCTGGCGCGACCGAGGAGGCCCCGCGGCCATGGCGCGGCGGCGCATGCGATGATGGTCAACGGAGGAGGACAGGGGCCGGATGATGAGGACATTAATACCATTGTTACACCCACAGCCCCTGCTGCTATACATACTGGACCAATTACTAGAGCTCGCGCACGCCAACTAAATTACCAGGTACTTTCGTTTCTTGGTAATGATTCTAATGTTCATGAGAATATGATGCTGCCTAAATTGGATACATTTATTTTGCTTACAAATGAAGGGCCTAGCTTGGAGAAGGATGAACATTGGATCAAGAACAACCATGGAGATGATGGCATGCGCAAGGGGAATAAGAACGGAGTTACAAGTGATGATTTCAGGGCTTTGAAGCCACCATAATGAGTGCATGAAGCCTTGGACGAAATATACAAGATGCCACTTCATAAATTTCGTCCAGAGGCTATTCTAGGTGCTGCGTCACCTTATTATTGGGCCAGGCCCATGTAATTTCGAAATTCATAAGTATAGGCTATTTTTAGAGTCCGTATGTGTGGGGAAACAAGAGATAGGGTTTATTTCGGACCGCTCCACCAAGGGCCATGAAATCCCCCCTCTTCCTCCATATATACAGCCCTTAGGGCACCGTTTAGACTTTGGGTTTTGTTTAGATTAAAGTTCGCCATAGCTGCAACTTCGCGTACTTCGTTTGTGTTCAACGACCAGGCAAAGACATCACAGAACCCCACCTTCATCAATAAAGCTTTAATCTTATATTCGCAATATCCAGATTGCAATATCAGTTTCTTGCTTGTTGTTCGTTTGGTCGCGGGAAAACAGACCCTCGTGGTCAGGTTGATCGTGCTCCAGCGTGGTCAATAACCTCTCGGAAGTTGGTTTAGCGATTGCTAAGGCGCGACGTCTCGCACGTTCGTAGTCGGATCATCAAGGTCGACTCCCTCGAAAAACGATAGCCACCATCTCATCAAAAGACGGGACACCTTTGCCTCTATCAAGTGGTATCAGATTTCCAGGTTGCTCGGTGAGATTTTACAGTCTTTCGTAGTTTAGATCGAGTCTGTTCTTCATACCTACACTCCACGAAAAAGCCAAAAAAATTAGGGTTAGGTCATCATATCCGAAACAGTCTGAGCCTTTGCATAGTCTTTTCAGTATTTTGCATTGTTGAATTTGTGGTTGCATCGTCGTGTCAAGTTGCTGGTCTTAGCGTCTAGTCTTTTAGAGTTTTGAGTTTTGGTCATAAGTGGTCATGCCGCCGCCGCACTATCATCATCGCCCCTGCCATCTACCACCACCGCTTATCCGCCACCGATCCGTATCCATATATTCGCCACCAATCCGTGCTTCACCACCCATCATATACCATCATCACCAGTCCGAGTTCCACCAGATTCATCTCCGCCACCAGTCCTAGTCCGAGTCTAGTATTTGTTCCTTTATTTCTGAGTTCCAGATCACGCAATACTACGAGACGTGACCAAGTCGAACTCCCCAACTTTTGTGCTACCTGCAGTAGAAAAATAGTTCCAGTTTTTTTTTTAAAACTAACTTTGGAAAATTCTGGCTAGGCAGTTTCTAGACCATTTGTAGACTTTTTCGAAAAAAATTTGTTGCAGAGCAAAAAAAAAGAGGAAAAATAGTGCAAAAAAAGTGAAAAAAATTTGAAAAAAATTTTAGAGTGTGCTCCTCCCTTGTTTACGTGCAGCGCCGTGATTTTGTTAGTGTTCTAGGCTCGCGTCTCTAGCACAGTTTAGCCTAGGACCAGCACAGTACCATCGTTGATCGTTTATTCAACTTTGCATCTCTGAATTGATTATTGCTGACCTTTTTTGCTACCATATTATAAGCCTTCCCAGCTCCACATACATCTACGTCGTGCGTTTGACTCTCCCTGGTAATCGCTCTATCCAAGATTTGAGAGTTTTGACTACAACGGTTGCCGATCACCACCTGCTGCTGGGTAAGAACTGGTAATAATTTGAGATTCGCTTGACGGATTTGTGACACCCCACCACCACTATATTACAGTAGTCTGTAGGATCATATTCTTGTCTGTTTCTATCGCTGCTAACTACGGCAGGAACAGAAGTCGACGAGATTGACTGGGAGAACATGACGAACAAGGAGCTTCATGATAAGTTTCATCAAATGTTGGGTCAACAGGTGGAAGACGTGATGGCCAGCTTTGGAAAGGCAATGGAGAAGATGGATGACATTGAGAAGTCAATTAACACCAAGTTGGACGCCAAGTTTGATGAATTACTCAAACGTCTCCCATAACCAGCTCTACGCCGCGATATAGTAGGGCGAGCACAGCGTGTTCCTATTGAGCCAGGACAAAATTTTGGTGCCGCTGCTACTGCTGTTGGTGCTTCAGATGTGGTATGATTAGATGTGGTATTGTTGAGGAGAATGAAGCTATGCTTGCAAGTTTTATGGGTGGGTTAAATAGAGAGATTCAGACCATTCTAGAGTATAAGGAGTATACTAATATCACTCATTTATTCCATCTTGCTTGTAAAGCTGAACGTGAAGTGTAGGATCGACAAGCATTGGCGCGGACTAACTTTTCTGCAGGTCAACTTTCATCATGGACACCGCGTGCATCCTCTACTTCCACTGCACCAGCACCTCCATCAGCTGCTACCTCCAGCCGTGATACAACAAAGCAGGCACAACCACCACTATCTGCCAAGAGCGCACCTACCGGGCCTACACAGAGCTCTTCTTCTTCCATGGCAATAAACAGGGCACACAAGTGATATTATTTGTCGTCGTTGTAAGGGAAGAGGACATTATGCGCGAGAATGTAAATCTCAGCGTGTGATGATTGCTACTGAGGATGGTGGGTATGAGTCTGCTAGTGAATATGATGAGGAGACTTTGGCCCTTATTACAAGCGAAGAACACGGTGGAGATGATTCTGATCATGAGACGCAACACATGGCTCCTGAAGATGCTGACAGGTATGAATGTTTAGTTGCTCAACGTGTTTTGAGTGTGCAGGTTACACAAGCTGAGCAAAATCAGAGGCATAATTTGTTCCATATAAAGGGAGTTGTGAAGGAACGTTCTGTGCACGTCATCATAGACGGAGGGAGCTGCAACAACTTGGCTAGCATGGAGATGGTGGAGAAGCTATCTCTCACCACAAGACCACATCCACATCCTTACTACATCCAATGGTTCAACAACAGCGGCAAGATTAAGGTAACACGTACTGTTCGTGTGCATTTTAGTATCTCTAGATATACTGATTATGTTGATTGTGATGTGGTACCTATGCAAGCATGTTCCTTATTACTTGGTCGACCATGGCAATTTGATAAAAATTCTGTACACCATGGTAGAAACAATCAGTATACTCTTGTTCATAAGGATAAACATATTACTTTGCTTCCTATGACTCCTGAGTCCATTTTGAAAGATGATATTAATAGAGCTAATAAAGCAAAATAGGAGAAAAATAAGAGTGAAAATCAGATTGTGGCAAAAGAATTTGAGCAACAAATGAAGCCTAATTGTAAACCATCTAGTGTTGCCCTTGAAATTAAATTTAAAAGTGCATGTTTACTTGCCACTAAATCTGATATTGATGACCTAGATTTTAGCAAATATGTTTGCTATGCTTTTGTGTGCAAAGAGGCATTATTTTTATTTGAGGACGTGCCTTCCTCTTTGCCTCCCACTGTCACTAATATTTTGCACGAGTTCGCTGATGTCTTTCCACAAGACGTGCCACCGGGATTACCTCCCATTCGAGGGATTGAGCATCAGATTGACTTAATTCCCGATGCATCATTACCCAACCGTGCACCATACCGTACCAATCCAGAGGAGACGAAGGACATTATGCGTCAAGTACAGGAGCTGCTCGACAAAGGTTATATACGTGAATCCCTTAGTCCTTGTGCTGTTCCTATTATTCTAGTGCCGAAAAAGGATGGTACATCACGTATGTGTGTTGATTGTAGAGGCATTAATAATATTACTATTCGTTATCGTCATCCTATTCCTAGGCTAGATGATATGCTTGATGAATTGAGTGGCTCTACAATATTCTCCAAAGTTGATTTGCGTAGTGGATACCATCAAATTCGTATGAAATTGGGAGATGAATGTAAAACGGCATTTAAAACTAAGTTTGGATTATATGAGTGGTTAGTCATGCCTTTTGGGTTAACTAATGCACCTAGTACTTTCATGAGATTAACGAACGAAGTTTTACATGCTTTCATTGGACGATTTGTGGTAGTTTACTTTGATGACATATTGATTTATGGCAGATCTTTGGAAGAACATTTGGAACATTTACATGTTGTTTTTATTGCTCTACGTGATGCATGTTTGTTTGGTAACCTTGGGAAGTGCACCTTTTGCACCGACCGAGTATCTTTTCTTGGCTATGTTGTTAATCCACAGGGAATTTGAAGTTGACAAAGCCAATATTGAAGCTATTGAGAGTTGGCCGCAGCCCAAAACGGTCACACAAGTGAGGAGTTTTCTTGGCCTCTCTGGATTCTATAGGCGTTTTGTGAGAGATTTCAGCACCATTGCTGCACCTCTCAATGAGCTTATTAAGAAAGATGTGCCTTTTCTTTGGGGTACTACACAGGAAGAAGCCTTCATGGTATTGAAAGATAAGTTGACACATGCTCCTTTACTCCAACTTCCTGATTTTAATAAGACTTTTGAGCTTGAATGTGATGCTAGTGGAATTGGATTAGGAGGTGTGTTATTACAAGATGGCAAACCTGTTGCATACTTTTCTGAAAAATTGAGTGGGCCTAGTCTGAAGTATTCTACTTATGATAAAGAATTATATGCTCTTGTTCGGACTTTAGAAACATGGCAACATTATTTATGGCCCAAAGAATTTGTTATACATTCTGATCATGAATCTTTGAAACATATTAAAAGTCAAGCTAAACTGAATCGTAGACATGCTAAATGGGTTGAATTCATTGAGACTTTCCCTTATGTCATTAAACACAAGAAGGGAAAAGAAAATGTTATTGCTGATGCATTGTCTCGTCGCTATACTATGCTTTCACAACTTGACTTCAAAATATTTGGTTTGGAGACCATCAAAGATCAATATGTGCATGATGCCGATTTTAAAGATGTAATGTAGAATTGTAAAGAAGGAAGAATGTGGAACAAGTTCGTCGTTAATGATGGATTTTTGTTCCGTGCTAACAAGCTATGCATTCGAGCTAGCTCCATTCGTCTTTTGTTGTTGTAGGAGGCGCATGGAGGAGGATTAATGGGACACTTTGGCGTGAAGAAGACGGAGGACGTACTTGCTACACATTTCTTTTGGACACTTTGGTGTGCCAAATACTATTGTTTCAGATCGTGATACTAAATTTCTTAGCCACTTTTGGAGATGTTTATGGGCTAAGTTGGGGACTAAACTGCTTTTTAGTACTACTTGTCACCCCCAAACCGATGGACAAACTGAAGTAGTCAATAGAACATTGTCTACTATGCTTAGGGCTGTTTTGAAGAATAATAAGAAAATGTGAGAGGAATGCTTGCGTCATTTTGAATTTGCTTATAATCATCCATTGCATTCTACTACTAAGATGTGCCCTTTTGAAGTTGTGTATGGTTTCCTACCTCGAGCACCTATTGATTTGTTGCCTCTTCCATCTTTGGAGAAGGTTAATTTTGATGCTAAACAACGTGCTGAATTGATTTTAAAAATGCATGAGTTAACTAAGGAAAACATTGAGCATATGAATGCTAAATATAAACTTGCTGGAGATAAGGGTAGAAAACATGTTGTGTTTGCACCTGGAGATCTTGTTTGGTTACATTTGCGTAAGGATAGATTTCCTGATTTGTGCAAATCAAAGCTAATGCCACGTGCTGATGGTCCCTTTAAGGTGTTAGAGACAATAAATGAAAATGCATATAAACTTGACCTGCCTGCAGATTTTGGGGTTAGTCCCACTTTTAACATTGCAGATTTGAAGCCTCATTTGGGTGAGGAAGATGAAATTCCGTCGAGGACGACTTCATTTCAAGAAGGGGAGGATGATGAGGACATGATGATCATTGTTACACCCACAGCCCCTGCTGCTATACATACTGGACCAATTACTAGAGCTCGCGCACGCCAACTAAATTACCAGGTACTTCCGTTTCTTGGTAATGATTCTAATGTTCATGAGAATATGATGCTGCCTAAATTGGCTACATTTGTTTTGCTTAAAAATGAAGGGCCTAGCTTGGAGAAGGATGAACATTGGAGCAAGAACAAGGATGGAGATGATGGCATGCGCAAGGGGAACAAGAACGGAGTTACAAGTGATGATTTCAGGGCTTTGAAGCCAACATAACGAGTGCATGAAGCCTTGGACGAAATATACAAGATGCCACTTCATAAATTTCGTCCAGAGGCTATTCTAGGTGCCGCGTCACCTTATTATTGGGCCAGGCCCATGTAGTTTTGAAATACATAAGTATAGGCTATTTTTAGAGTTCGTATCTGTGGGGATAGAAGCGATAGGGTTGATTTCGGACCGCTCCACCAAGGGCCACGAAATTCCCACCTCTTCCTCCATATATACAGCCCTTAGGGCACCGTTTAGACTTTGGGTTTTGTTTAGATTAAAAGTTTGCCATAGCTGCAACTTCGCGTACTTCATTTGTGTTCAACGACCAGACAAAGACGTCACAGAACCCCACCTTCATCAATAAAGCTTTCATCTTATATTCGCAATATCCAGATTGCAATCTCAGTTTCTTGCTTGTTCTTTGTTTGGTCGCAAGAAAACAGACCCTCGTGGTCAGGTTGATCGTGCTCCGGCGTGGTCAATAACCCCTGGGAAGTTGGTTTAGCGATTGCTAAGGCACGACGTCTCGCACGTTCGTAGTAGGATCGTCAAGGTTGACTTCCTCAGAAAAAGATAGCCACCATCTCATCGAAAGACGGGACACCTTTGCCTCTATCACCGGCTGGGGAGGTGGATCTGGGGCGACATCGGCGGATCTGGCCCCGGGGACCCCATTCTTGGCGACGGTGAGGTCCGGTGAAGCTCCGGTGAGCTCTAGGCCGTCTCTGGCTGGAGCGGCAGTGGCGAATCCCTGGAAGAAGAGAGAGAGAGAGCGAGGTGAGGGAGACCAAGGGGAGGTAGGAGGAGAATGGGGTGGGGCGGCGCGACCTGGAGCGGTCTGGCATCCCGATGGCGAGCAGCGCGGAGGGGCCGGCGGCGGGGCGAAGGGAGCCGGGCTCTGGGTGGCAAAGCGGGAGCTCGGGCAGCGACGGGGGCGCGGGTGCTCGGGCCCTGGATGGGCTTGGGCGGGCCCCGGATGGGCTCCGCAGGCCTGCGGCGGCTGGGGCGTTGAGGGGCACGAGGCGACGTGGCGCTGTGCGGTTGGTGGGGAGAGGCGGCTACGACGGCAGGTGGCGGCTCGGCCAATGTCTTAGCGCCAAGTGGTGGCGGGGCTGAGGCCGGGCGTGGAAACGTCCGACAATTAAATCGTCTATATTGCGGCTATATGTTTAATGGTTGGGCTATCAAACGAGCTCTGAATGCAACGGAACTTGACAGGCGGTGTACCTACGCTATAACAAGACCGCACGCCAACTTTCACCCCATTCCGAGAACATTTTTACGCCACTTATAAAATAATATTTCGGAGGTGCCGCGGGCGTGTGCGAGTGTGTTTGGGCTCCGAACGGACAACAGAGAGAATTGGGAGAACAAGGACGGATGCATGTTTTTAAAAACATGCAGATGAAATGCACATGATGACATGGCTAAGAGCAACACACAAGCGAATGACATGGCAATGACGGTGAATAACTGGAGGACTCCTGGCGCATCAGTCTTGGGGCGTTACAGCCAGCCTCCCTCGCCTCCGCTATAAAAGGAGGGGTGCAAGGGTAGCGATGCTCATCCATCTCCTTCTTCTTATCATTTATTCCTTCTATCATGGTGAGAGGAAGAGGCCGGGCTCGTCCTCCGCCCGCGGTGGCGAGAGCTTCTCCTTGACACCATGCCTCGACTTCAGCTGCAGATGTAAAGGCCGGTTCTAGTGCATGGGGCGGAACCATGGGGCGACGTCGTGGTCGACGTGGTCCCTGTGGTCGAGTTGAACAAAGCGACACGCTCGTCATTTCTCCTCTAACTGCTCCACCCCCGGCAGAAGGCCATACGGGGGACACGGCGCTTGAGTTGTTGTCAAGGTGCACGATCCTCACCGTAGTTACCTGCGGCTTCCCCATCCTTTCGCCAGGGTGATGGAGGCCGACAAGCCTCTTGGACTGCGGCTGTGCATGAGTGGCTGCTGCAATGGCACCGTGTGGGTAAACATTGAGTTCCCCACGTCATGCTCCTTAGGCACAGGTGGAAAACCTTCGCCCGCACCCACTACCTTGCAGAGGGGTATGTCCCTCGCTTAAAGTTGGTGGAGTCCGACATGCTCTCTGTCAAGGTATCCGGGTGTTCAGGCGCTCGTCTCAGGTGCTGTGTAGAAAGTTCAAGCGATGAAGAAAGCTCCTCCTCGAGCGACAGCGACGAGGAGGACATGGATGGTGAAGATGAGATGGAGAGTCCTCGGTCGTCAAGTCCGAGGACAGCGACTCAGACTCTAGATGAACGTCGGGGGCACCATCTTCACCAGGTGGGCATCGGCAGCACCATCATGTACAGTCGGACCCCGGTAGATCGATTTGCCGGGGGTACTTGGCCTGGATGTCACCGCCACCTTCGGCTGGACCCCGACAGGCTTCTAGACTCCGGCTTCGTCTTCCCTGCCGGTGTCCCTGCCGAGCTGTGTCACTCTGGTCCTGGCGGGGGTGACCAGGGCATCACCTAGCCGCTCTCTCCGCCCCTGGCCTCATCTTCCCTGCCGGGGAGGTGCTCCTATCTTGTCGGGATGTGTCCCTCTGGTCCTGGTGGATTGACCAAGGTGTCGCTGATACGTCTCCAACATATCTATAATTTATGAAGTATTCATGCCATGTTTACAACAATTTTATAGGGTTTTGGTATGATTTGCATAGAACTAACCCGGACTGACACTGTTTTTAGCAGAACTATCGTGGTGTTTTTTTTGTTCAGGAATGCAAGTTCTCCAAATGAGCTGAAACTTTTTGACATTTTTTGGGAACAAAAGAGGCACTAGAAGCTTCATGGGAGGGCGAGAAGAGCCACGAGATGGGCATAACCCACAAGGGCCCACCTGGAACCCAACCCGTGTCTAGGTGTATCGTGGTCACCTTAAGGCCCATCTTCATGTGAAACCGACACCAAAAAATCCTATAAATACAGAAACCCCCAGAACTAACCCTAGATCAGAAGTTCTGCTGATGAGGACATCAATACCATTGTTACACCCACAGCCCCTGCTGCTATACATACTGGACCAATTACTAGAGCTCGCGCACGCCAACTAAATTACTAGGTACTTTCGTTTCTTGGTAATGATTCTAATGTTCATGAGAATATGATGCTGCCTAAATTGGATACATTTGTTTTGCTTACAAATGAAGGGCCTAGCTTGGAGAAGGATGAACATTGGAGCAAGAACAAGCATGGAGATGATGGCATGCGCAAGGGGAACAAGAACAGAGTTACAAGTGAAGATTTCAGGTCTTTGAAGCCACCATAACGAGTGCATGAAGCCTTGGACGAAATATACAAGATGTCACTCCATAAATTTCGTCCAGAGGCTATTATAGGTGCTGCGTCACCTTTTTATTGGGCCAGGCCCATGTAATTTTGAAATACATAAGTATAGGCTATTTTTAGAGTCCGTATGTGTGGGGAAACAAGAGATAGGGTTGATTTCGGACCCCTCCACCAAGGGCCACGAAATTCCCCCTCTCTTCCTCCATATATACAGCCCTTAGGGCACCGTTTAGACTTTGGGTTTTGTTTAGATTAAAGTTCGCCATAGCTGCAACTTCGCGTACTTCATTTCTGTTCAACGACCAGACAAAGGCGTCACAGAACCCCACCTTGATCAATAAAGCTTTCATCTTATATTCGCAATATCCAGATTGCAATCTTAGTTTCTTACTTGTTCTTCGTTTGCTCGCAGGAAACAGATCCTCGTGGTCAGGTTGATCGTGCTCCGGCGTGGTCAGTAACCTCTCGGAGTTGGTTTAGCGATTGCTAAGGCGCGACGTCCTCGCACGTTCGTAGTCGGATCATCAAAGTCGACTTCCACCAAAGCGATATCCATCATCTCATCGAAAGACGGGACACCTTTGCCTCTATCAAGTGGTATCAGATTTCCAGGTTGCTCGGTGAGATTTTACAGTTTTCCGTAGTTTAGATCGAGTCTGTTCTTCATACCTACAGTCCACGAAAAAGCCACAAAAAAATTAGGGTTAGTTCATCATATCCGAACCAATCTGAGCCGTTGCATAATCTTTTTAGGGTTTTGCTTTGTTGAATTTGCGGTTGCATCGTCGTGTCTAGTTGCTGGTCTTAGATTCTAGTCTTTTAGAGTTTCAAGTTCTGGTCATACGTTGTCACGCCGCCGCCGCACCATCATCATCGCCCCTGCCATCTACCACCACCGCTTATCTGCTACCGCTTCAAATCCGTATCCATATACCACCACCGCTGTCATATACCACCACCGCTGCCATCTACCACCATATATCCACCACCAATCCGAGTTCTTGTCATATTAGGTTTGTTTTCGAGATCCATCTAGATTCCGATTCGTGTTTCCTTGTCGGAGTAGGTCTCGGAAAAAAAAGAGTCCAGAAACCACCCTCCGTTTAGGCCCAAAATTTTTCGAAAACGCATTTTTCGAAAAAATTTCTGGCTATCCTATTTTTAGGTGTTTCTGAGTGTTTTGAGACAGGTGCCATTATAGGAAGTTTTTTTTGACCCGTTTCCAGTTTTTGCGTCCGGGCAGTCGAAAAAAAAATTTGGTCGAAAAAATTTCGTGCCCATCCTGTCAGTTTGACCTAGGAAGAGTTTTGAGACACTCGTCATTATAGTGATTTTTCGCAAAAAAAAGCAGCGAAAAAAACAACGCAAAAAAAAGAGCGAAAAAAAAATCCAGAGTGTGCTTTTTCCTTGTTTACGTGCCGCGCCGTGATTTTGTTGGTGTTCTAGGCTCGCGTCTCTAGCACAGTCTAGCCTAGGACCAGCACAGTACCGTCGTTGAGCGTTTATTCAACTTTGCATCTCTGAATTGATTATTGCTGACCCTTTTTGCTACCACATTATAAGTCTTCCCAGCTCCACATACATCTACGTCGTGCGTTTGACTCTCCCTGGTAATCGCTCTATCCAAGCTTTGAGAGTTTTTGACTACAATGGTTGCTGATCACCGCCTGCTGCTGGGTAAGAACTGGTAAGAGTTTGAGATTTGCTTGACGGATTTGTGACACCCACCACCACCTCTTGTTAGTAGTCTGTAGGATCATATTCTTGTGTGTTTCTATTGCTGCTAACCATGCCAGGATCACAAGCCGACGAGACTGACTGGGAGAACATGGCGAATAAGGATTTGCATGATAAATTTCAGCAAATGATGAGTGCACAGGTGCAAGATGTGCTAAACAGATTTGAAGAGGCCATGGAGAAGATAGATGGCATGGAGAAGACGTTCGAAACAAAGCTCGATAACAAGTTTAATGAATTGCTCGCGCGTCTTCCACCACCACCACCACCCGCTGCACCTAACGCACCTCTCCAACAACAACAACAACGACTACCTCCACGTCGCGAAACAGACCTCCCCCGAGCGAGCCGTGTTCCTCTTGCGTTTGGCCAAACTGTTGGTACTGCTGTTGATACTTTTGTGGCTCCTGCTGCTGATGCGGAGGAGGATGATTATGTGGGAGATTACGAGGATGAGGTTGCTCAAAATCAGAACTACGTGCAACCACCTGCACCACAACCACCAGGTCGTCCACATGCAAATAATCACAATGGTAGGGCTTTCCCTCAGGTACGAGATCATGACCATCTTCCTAAACTGAAATTGAATATTCCACCTTTCGAGGGTAGATATGTTCCTGATATATATCTTACTTGGGAGTTAGAAACTGAACAACGATTTACATGTTTACAATATCCCGAGGAGAGACGGGTTGCCACTGCTATTTGTGCTTTCACTAGTTTTGCATGTGTATGGTGGTCTGAACATTGTAGATTATATCCTATTCCAACTACTTGGGCTGCTTTGAAAACTGCTATGCGTACTCGTTGGGTTCCACCATATTATCAACGTGAATTGCTTCAAAAATTACAGCGCTTAAGACAAGGAAAAAATTCTATAGAAGAATATTATCAGGAATTACAAACTGGCATGATTAGATGTGGTATTGTTGAGGAGAATGAAGCTATGCTTGCACGTTTTCTGGGTGGATTAAATAGAGAGATTCAGACCATTCTAGACTATAAGGAGTATACTAATATCACTCGTTTATTCCATCTTGCTTGTAAAGCTGAACGTGAAGTGCAGGATCGACAAGCATTGGCGCGAACTAACTTTTCTGCAGGCCGACCTTCATCATGGACACCGCGTGCATCTTCTACTTCAACTGCACCAGCACCTCAATCAGGTGCCTCCTCCAGTTGTGATACAAGAAAAGAGGCACAACCACCATTATCTGCCAAGAGCGCACCTGCTGGGCCTGCACAGAGTTCTTCTTCTTCTATGGCATCAACAGGGCACACAAGTGATATTATTTGTCGTCGTTGTAAGGGAGGAGATCATTATGCGAGAGAATGCAAATCTCCGCATGTGATGATTGCTACCGCGGATGGTGGATATGAGTCCGCTAGTGACTATGATGAGGAGACTTTGGCTCTTATTACACGTGAAGAACATGGTGGAGATGATTCTGATCATGAGACGCAATACATGGCTCCTGAAGACGCCGACAGGTATGAATGTTTAGTTGCTCAACGTGTTTTGAGTGTGCAGGTCACACAAGCTGAGCAAAATCAGAGGCACAATTTGTTCCATACCAAGGGAGTTGTGAAAGAACGTTCTGTGCGCGTCATCATAGATGGAGGGACCTGCAACAACTTGGCTAGCATGGAGATGGTGGAGAAGCTTTCTCTCACCACAAGACCACATCCACATCCTTACTACATCCAATGGTTCAACAACAGCGGCAAGGTTAAGGTAACACGTATTGTTCGTGTGCATTTTAGTATCTCTACATATGCTGATTATGTTGATTGTGATGTGGTACCTATGCAAGCATGTTCCTTATTACTTGGTAGACCATGGCAATTTGATAAAAAATTTGTACACCATGGTAGAAATAATCAGTATACTCTTGTTCATAAGGATAAAAATATTACTTTGCTTCCTATGACTCCTGATTCTATTTTGAAAGATGATATTAATAGAGCTAATAAAGCAAAACAGGAGAAGAATAAGAGTGAAAATCAGATTGTGGCAAAAGAATTTGAGCAACAAATGAAGCCTAATCATAAACCATCTAGTGTTGCTTCTGAAATTAAATTGAAAAGTGCATGTTTATTTGCCACCAAATCTGATATTGATGAGCTAGATTTCAACAAATCTGTTTGCTATGCTTTTGTGTGCAAAGAGGCATTATTTTCAGTCGAGGACGTGCCTTCCTCTTTGCCTCCTGCTATCACTATCATTTTGCAGGAGTTCGGTGACGTCTTTCCATAAGACGTGCCACCGAGATTACCACCTATTCGAGGGATTGAGCATCAGATTGACTTAATTCCCGGTGCTTCACTGCCAAACCGTGCGCCATACCGTACCAATCCAGGGGAGACAAAGGAGATTATGCGTCAAGTACAAGAGCTTCTCGACAAAGGTTATATACGCGAATCCCTTAGTCCTTGTGTTGTTCCTATTATTCTAGTGCCGAAAAAGGATGGTACATCGCGTATATGTGTTGATTGTAGAGGCATTAATAATATTACTATTCGTTATCGTCATCCTATTCCTAGGCTAGATGATATGCTTGATGAATTGAGTGGCTCTACAATATTCTCCAAAGTTGATTTGCGTAGTGGATACCATCAAATTCGTATGAAATTGGGGGATGAATGGAAAACAACATTTAAAACTAAGTTTGGATTATATGAGTGGTTAGTCATGCCTTTTGGGTTAACTAATGCGCCTAGTACTTTCATGAGACTAATGAACGAAGTTTTACGTGCTTTCATTGGACGATTTGTGGTAGTCTATTTTGATGATATACTGATTTATAGCAGATCTTTGGAAGAACATTTGGAACATTTACGTGCTATTTTTATTGCTCTACGTGATGCACGTTTGTTTGGTAACCTTGAGAAGTGCACCTTTTGCACCGACCGAGTATCTTTTCTTGGCTATGTTGTTACTCCATAGGGAATTGAAGTTGATAAAGCCAAGATTGAAGCTATTGAGAGTTGGCCGCAGCCCAAAACGGTCACACAAGTGAGGAGTTTTCTTGGCCTCGCTGGATTCTATAGGCGTTTTGTGAGAGATTTCAGCACCATTGCTGCACCTCTTAATGAGCTTACAAAGAAAGATGTGCCTTTTCTTTGGGGTACCGCACAGGAAGAAGCCTTCTCAGTATTGAAAGATAAGTTGACACATGCTCCTTTACTCCAACTTCCTGATTTTAATAAGACTTTTGAGCTTGAATGTGATGCTAGTGGAATTGGATTAGGAGGTGTGTTATTACAAGATGGCAAACCTGTTGCATACTTTTCTGAAAAATTGAGTGGGCCTAGTCTGAATTATTCTACTTATGATAAAGAATTATATGCTCTTGTTCGGACTTTAGAAACATGGCAACATTATTTATGGCCCAAAGAATTTGTTATACACTCTGATCATGAATCTTTGAAACATATTAAAAGTCAAGCTAAACTGAATTGTAGACATGCTAAATGGGTTGAATTCATTGAGACATTCCCTTATGTCATTAAACACAAGAAGTGTAAAGAAAATGTTATTGCTGATGCATTGTCTCATCGCTACACTATGCTTTCACAACTTGACTTCAAAATATTTGGTTTGGAGACCATCAAAGATCAATATGTGCATGATGCTGATTTTAAATATGTATTGCAGAATTGTAACGAAGGTAGAACATGGAACAAGATCATCGTTAATGATGGTTTTGTGTTCTGTGCTAACAAGTTACGCATTCCAGCTAGCTCCGTTCGTCTTTTGTTGTTGCAGGAGGCGCATGGAGGACGATTAATGGGACACTTTGGCGTGAAGAAGACGAAGGATGTACTTGCTACACATTTCTTTTGGCCAAAGATGAGACGGGATGTTGAGCGTTTTATTGCTCGCTGCAGTACATGTCAAAAAGCTAAGTCACGACTCAATCCTCATGGTTTATATATGCCTTTGCCTGTACCTAGTGTTCCTTGGGAGGATATATCTATGGACTTTGTTTTAGGTTTACCTCGAACAAAGAAGGGGAGGGATAGCATATTTGTTGTCGTGGATAGATTCTCGAAAATGGCACACTTTATACCATGTCATAAAAGCGATGATGCTGTTAATGTTGCTGATTTGTTCTTTCGTGAAATTATTCGCTTGCATGGTGTGCCAAATACTATTGTTTCAGATCGTGATACTAAATTTCTTAGCCACTTTTGGAGATGTTTATGGGCTAAGTTGGGGACTAAACTACTTTTTAGTACTACTTGTCACCCCAAACTGATGGCCAAACTGAAGTAGTCAATAGAACATTGTCTACTATGCTTAGGGCTGTTTTGAAGAGTAATAAGAAAATGTGGGAGGAATGCTTGCCTCATATTGAATTTGCTTATAATCGTTCATTGCATTCTACTACTAAGATGTGCCCTTTTGAAGTTGTGTATGGTTTCCTACCTCGTGCACCTATTGATTTGTTGCCTCTTCCATCTTCGGAGAAGGTTAATTTTGATGCTAAACAACATGCTGAATTGATTTTAAAAATGCATGAGTTAACTAAGGAAAACATTGAGCGTATGAATGCAAAATATAAACTTGCTGGAGATAAGGGTAGAAAACATGTTGTGTTTGCACCTGGAGATCTTGTTTGGTTACATTTGCGTAAGGATAGATTTCCTGATTTGCGCAAATCAAAGCTGATGCCACGGGCTGATGGTCCCTTTAAGGTGTTAAAGAAAATAAATGATAATGCATATAAACTTGAGCTTCCTACAGATTTTGGGGTTAGTCCCACTTTTAACATTGCAGATTTGAAGCCTTATTTGGGTGAGGCAGATGAGCTTCCGTCGAGGACGACTTCATTTCAAGAAGGGGAGGATGATGAGGACATCAATACCATTGTTACACCCACAACCCCTGCTGCTATACATACTGGACCAATTACTAGAGCTCGCGCACGCCAACTAAATTACCAGGTACTTTCATTTCTTGGTAATGATTCTAATGTTCATGAGAATATGATGCTGCCTAAACTGGATACATTTGTTTTGCTTACAAATGAAGGGCCTAGCTTGGAGAAGGATGAACATTGGAGCAAGAACAAGCATGGAGATGATGGCATGCGCAAGGGGAACAAGAACAGAGTTACAAGTGAAGATTTCAGGTCTTTGAAGCCACCATAACGAGTGCATGAAGCCTTGGACGAAATATACAAGATGTCACTTCATAAATTTCGTCCAGAGGCTATTATAGGTGCTGCGTCACCTTTTTATTGGGCCAGGCCCATGTAATTTCGAAATACATAAGTATAGGCTATTTTTAGAGTCCGTATGTGTGGGGAAACAAGAGATAGGGTTGATTTCGGACCCCTCCACCAAGGGCCACGAAATTCCCCCTCTCTTCCTCCATATATATAGCCCTTAGGGCACCGTTTAGACTTTGGGTTTTGTTTAGATTAAAGTTCGCCATAGCTGCAACTTCGCGTACTTCGTTTGTGTTCAACGACCAGACAAAGGCGTCACAGAACCCTACCTTGATCAATAAAGCTTTCATCTTATATTCGCAATATCCGGATTGCAATCTTAGTTTCTTGCGTGTTCTTTGTTTGCTCGTAGGAAACAGACCCTCGTGGTCAGGTTGATCATGCTCCGACGTGGTCAATAACCTCTCGCAGTTGGTTTAGCGATTGCTAAGGCGCGACGTCCTCGCACATTCGTAGTCGGATCGTCAAAGTCGACTTCCACCAAAGCGATATCCATCATCTCATCGAAAGACGGGACACCTTTGCCTCTATCATCTGCCGCCGCAAACCTCTGTAGCCACGAAAAACCTATCTAGACCCTGTTCCGGCACCCTGCCGAAGGGGGAAATCATCACTGGTGGCCATCTTCATCATCCCTGCGGCCACCATGATGAGGAGGGAGTAGTCCACCCTCGGGATCAAGGGTTTGTACCAGTAGCTATGTGTTTAATCTCTCCCTCTCTCGTGTTTTTGAGATGTCACGATCTTGATGTATAGCGGGCTTTGTTAATATACTTGGATCATATGGTGTTTTCCCCTCTCTATCTTGTTGTGAATCGAGTTTTCCCTTTGAGATTTCGTTCTTATCGGATTGAATACTTATATGGATTTGAGGACACTTTATGTATGTCTTGCTATGAATGCCCATGGTGACAATGGGGTATCATATTGATTCACTTGATATATGTTTTGGCACTAAACTCATGGATTCCCGAGGTGACATTGGGGTAATCTATGCATAGGGGTTGATGCACGTTCTTGGCTTTGTTTCTCTGGTAGAAATCTCGGGGAACTCTTTGAGGTTCTTCGTGTTGGATTGAGTATTACGAATCTGAAATTATTTGGTGTTCTTAGTATGAACTCTTGATATATCGATCGTAAAGGATAACTTGGTGTTATTTTAGTACGAACTCTGGATAGATCGATCGGAAAGGATAACTTGGTGTTATTTTAGTATGAACACTTTGATAGATCGATTGGAAAGAATAGCTTCGAGGTGGTTTCATACCCTTCCAACAATTTCTTCCTATGTTCTCCGCTAGATAGGAACTTTGGACTGATTCTTCATCGCACGTTGAGGGGTGGTTATTTGATCCAATTGTATTAGTATTGTTGAGAGATTGCACTAGCGAAAGTACATACCCTAGGCCTTCTTTTCAAGCATTGCAATACCTTTTGTGCTCGCTTTTGTTACATGCTACCATGCTGTTTTTTTATTGTCACTATTACAAAAATGAACATCTACAACCATTACTATACTTTTATCACCATCTCTTCGCCGAACTAGTGCACCTATATAATTTACGTTTGTATTTAGTGTGTTGGGGACACCAGAGACTTTTTATTATTTGGTTGAAGGGTTGTTTCAGAGAGACCATCTTCATCCTACGCTCCCATGGATTGATAAACATTAGGTCATCCACTTGTGGGAAAATTGCTATTGTCCTACAAAACTCTACGCTTGGAGGCCCAACACAAGTCTACAAGAACAAGTTGTGTTGTAGACATCAAGCTCTTTTCTGGCGCTGTTGCCGGGGAGGTGAGTGCTTGAAGGTATATCTTTAGTCTTGCAATTGAATCTTTTGGTTTCTTGTTTTATCACTAGTTTGGTTTATAAAAATAAAACAACAAAAAATGGAATTGAGGTTGCATCATACTATTCATCTTTATAATGTCTTACGTGAAAATGTTGGAAAGAAAAATTGTGCTCACTTGATAGAAGAAGAATTCTATAAAATGTTTGACAAAAAATCTTTGAATGATGAGCATGATTGCAATGTGGTTGGTATGGACTCTTTGAATATCCATGATGTTAACGATATGCAAAGCCATAAGCTTGGGTATGCTATATTTGATGAAGATGATATTTTTAGTCCCCAGTTTTTAATGAGAAAATTTATTTCGATGATAGCATGCCTCCTATTTATGATGATTGCAATGATGAAAGTGGATCTAGAGAGGTCATGACTTTATTTAATGATGATTCCACTACTTTGGGAGAGGTTTTAATTGAATATGACAACAAAGTTCCTATCTATGATGATTATGGTGTTAACATGTATGCTATAAAGAATAATGATAACCATGAAACATGTCATCATGCTTTTAATTTTCAATCCCATGATAATTATTTTGTTGAGTTTGCTCCCACTACTATTCATGAGAATAATTTTGCTTAATAAACAAATTTCTATGCTTGTGCGTCATGAAAAGAATGCTTTATGTGATAGTTATATTGTTTAATTCATTCATGATGCTACTGAAAATTACTATGAGGGAGGAACGTATGCTTCTACATATCTCGATAATATCATGTTTCCTCTCTTTATGTTAAAAGTTTTGACGCCATGCTTGATTTACCTTTGTATGCTAGTTTATTCTTGCTCCCATAATTTGGTTGCTCGCAAAATCCCTATGCATAGGAAGTGGGTTAGACTTAAATGTGCTAGTCGTATGCTTCATGATGCTCTTGTTATGTTTCAATTTTTATCTTTTTTGTGAGCATCATTGAAATCATCATGCCTAGCTAAAAAGGCATTAAAGAAAAGTGCTTGTTGGGAGAAAATCCAACATTTATCCCTACTGTTTTTCTGTGTTCACATGATTAAGCTACTGTAGTAATCATGTTTTAAAGATTTTGTTTCAACAAAGTACCAAGTAAAGCCTTGGGATAGTATGGATGATAGTTGATTTGATCTTGTTGGAAAACAGAAACTTTTGCATCCAGTATTTTTTTTCAAAAAATGAAATAAGTGACGAAAGTTTCTGAAGTCTTTACACAAGATTGATATATAAATTACCTAAGTTTTCCTAATTTTTCAGAATTTTTGGAGTTGCAGAAGTATGGTCATAGTCCAGATCATTACAAACTATTCTGTTTTTGAGAGGTTCTATTTTCAATGTATAGATTGCTTGTTTCCGAGTTTCTTTAGCTTATATTAGGTGATATAAATTGTGGAAATGATAAGGTACAGTAGTCATTGTGCAAGAAAAAAACATGAATCTTGTCTTTGATAGTACCAATGTGAATGATTTGTTTTATCATACTAACCCATCTCACGAAGTTCCGTTAAGTTTTGTGTGATTGAAGTTTTCAAGTTTTGGGTGAGATATCGATATGAGAATAAGTAGTGACCAGACCCTAAGCTTGGGGATGCCCAAGGCACCCCCAAGGTAATATTAAAGGAAGATCCAAGCAACTAAGCTTGGGGATACCCCAGAAGGCATCCCCTCTTTCGTCTCCAACATTATTCGTAACCTTACTTGTGGCTATATTTTTATTCGTCACATGATATGTGTTTTCTTGGAGCGTCATTTTATTTTGTTAGGATTTGCTTCATGTTATTTAGAATAATGTTTTGTATCTTTTACTTCAATAAAAATGTCAAGTATAGCCTTTGCCATGCTTATTTTGCAAGTCTATATGTGGCTGTTTGAAAACAGAAAGTTGCACGCTAGTGCATGAATTCTTGAAAAATGTCAGAATGTGATAAAATATTGAAATTTTCTGCACAACGAGCTATGATAAATTTTCTATAGTGTGGTAATTTTTTAGAATTTTTGGAGTTAAATAAGTATTGATATTCTTGCTTCCTTTACAGACTGTCCTGTTTAGACAGATTGTTGTTATGATCGCATTGTTTGCATATGTTTGCGTGTTTAATGATTATATTTGAGGATAGGAGTATTAAATATGCAGAGGTAATTAGTATGCAATGTTAAATTATAATTTTAATGATTTTCTACAGTAGAGAATGATAAGGTTTTGTATCGATTTATACTAAGTTATCTCACGAGTTCTTGTTGAGTTTTGTGTGGATGAAAATTTTGAGATTTAGGGAAACCGTGATATAAAAGGAATTAAGGAGACACAAAAGCTCAAGCTTGGGGATGCCCAAGGCATCCCAAGATAATATTTCAAGAAGTCTCAAGCATCCAAGCTTGGGGATTCCCCGGTAGGCATGCCACCTTTCTTCATCAACAATTATCAGTTAGTATCGGTTGAGCCTTAGTTTTTGCTTCTTCACATGAGTTGTGCTATTCTTGGAATGTAATATTTATTTTTTTGCTTGCTGTTTTAATAAAATACTTATATCCAAAAAAATTTAAATAAGAGAGAGTCCTCACATAGCTAGCCATTTACTTAACTACTCGCTTGATCTTCACTTATATCTTTTTGGAGTAGTTTGTCATTCACTCTCACGCTTCACTTATATTCTTTTGATAGTTGATAATAGTAATGACAATTTGCATAAGCTATGAAATTGGTCCCAAAGTGATGGATATTCAAAAAGGATATAATAAAAACTTTCATGTAGATCATTGGATGTGATAAGTTTGATTCCTTGCAATAGTTTTAAGATATGGAGATAGTAATATGTGAGTCATGTTGGTGAGTAATTGTGCTTTAGTAAGAATATAGGTGTTAAGGTTTGTGATTCCCTATGAAAGCACGAAAGTAAATAGTTATGCAATGAAATTACATCCTACTTGTGGTGCATTATTGGGTGTTAGATATGCTTAATGCTCGTTTATGAGAATTTTTGTTTCTTGGTTGGTTGCTTCTAAATCTATTTGCTAGCCTCCATTTGTACTAAGTGGAAATACTATTTGTGCATCCAAATTCCTTAACCAAGTTGTGCCATATGAGTCCACCATACCTACCTATATGAGGTATTCCCGTGTCGTTCCAAGTAAATTTGTATGTGCCAACTATAATTTTTAAAATGAATTTCCATTTTGTGTGCCCGTGCTCATGAAGCGGCAGGGGGTGGCTAATAATTTTTGATGCTAGATGTGTTATTCTCAAGATGAGTGTTTATTCACTTGTCATTGCATGAGAGTGTGGAGGTAATAGGGATGCCCAGTCCCGAAATGAAAAGAAATTTAATTTATGTTGTCAATAATAAATTCCCTGGAAAGTGTTGGTATGGAGGCACCCGTGGATACGACTAGTCATGGATTGTGAAAGAATGGTGGAAAAAGGAATAAACTTTATTTTATGTTTGGGAACCGCCTATGATATATCTAGCATGGAAAGCGGTGGGAATTACTCGGCCGTTTTCGTTGACGGGAAAAGTATGCCTCCCAAAATATTTTTTATCTCTCAATTTAAGCTTTGAGCTCTCCCAGCTCTACAAATCATAGTTTCCCTCTGCGAAGGGCATATCTATTTACTTTTATGCAAAAAAATTTATTTGAGTCTCCATCTTCTCTTATAGAGCACCAACTAGGGAGCACTATGATCATACTTGCGCATTGGATGTAGCTATTATTCGAGTATGTTTCGTGAATGGATCCATGATTGAGCATGATGGGCTAGGGATACCTTTTTCAGTGTTGATATTTTGAAAGACATGGTTGCTTGTTAGTATGCTTGAGTAATGATGTATTCTTGTCAAATTATAGACTATTGCTTTGAATCATTCAAGTCCAAATGTCCATGCTACAAAATAAAGGGTATATGATGAATATGATAGGTAGCATTCCACAACAAAAATCCCTTTTCAATTGCTACTTTATCATGATGAGTTTTATGAGAAAGATGTTATGATGGTAGGAAAAGTGATTGAAATTATCATTGATCAAACTTATGCACTTTGCTAGCATTCACACTTCATAAATTATTTATTTTATCATTTACCTACTCGAGGATGAGTAGGAATTAAGCTTGGGATGCTGATACATCTCCAACGTATCTATAATTTATGAAGTATTCATGCCATGTTTACAACAATTTTATATGGTTTTAGTATGATTTGCATGGAACTAACCCGGTCTGACGCTGTTTTCAGCAGAACTACTATGGTGTTATTTTTTGTGCAGAAATGCAAGTTCTCCAAATGAGTTGAAACTTTTTGACGTTTTTTGGAACAAAAGAGGCACTAGAAGCTTCGTGGGAGGTCCAGAAGAGCCATGAGGTGGGCACAACCCACTAGGGCACTCCTGGAGCCCAACCTGTGTGCAGGTGTATCGTGGTCACCTCGAGGCCCATCTTCATGTGAAACTGACGCAAAAAATCCTATAAATCCAGAAAACCCAAGAAATAACCCTAGATCAGAATTTCCGTCACCGCAAGCCGCTGTGGCCACGAAAAAACAATCTAGACGCTGTTCCGGCACCCTGCCAGAGGGGGAAATCATCACCAGTGGCCATCTTCATCATCCCGACGGCCACCATGATGAGGATGGAGTAGTCCACCCTGGGGGCTGAGGGTTTGTACTAGTAGCTATGTGTTTAATCTCTCTCTCACTCTCGTGTTCTTGAGATGTCACCATCTTGATGTATCGCGGGCTTTGTTAATATAGTGGGATCATATGGTGTTTTCCCTTCTCTATCTAGTTGTGAATTGAGTTGTACCTTTGAGATTTCGTTCTTATCAATTGAATACTTTTATGAATTTGAGAACAATTTATGTATGTCTTGCTATGAATACCTATGGTGACAATGGGGTATCATATTGATTCACTTGATATATGTTTGGCACTAAACTTGTGGATTCCCGAGGTGACATTGGTGTAATCTATGCATAGGGGTTGATGCACGTTCTTGTCTTTGTTTCTCCGGTAGAAACCTTGGGGCACTCTTTGAGGTTCTTGGTGTTGGATTGAGCATTATGAATATGAAATTATTTGGTGTTATCTTAGTATGAACTCTTGATAGATCTATCGGAAAGGATAACTTGGTGTTATTTTAGTAAGAACTCTAGATAGATCGATCGGAAAGGATAACTTGGTGTTATTTTGGTATGAACGCTTGGATAGATTGATCGAAAAGAATAGCTTCGAGGTGGTTTCATACCCTACTAACAATTTCTTCTTATGTTTCCGCTAGATAGGACCTTTGGAGTGATTCTTCATCGCACGTTGAGGGATGGTTATATGATCCAATTATGTTAGCATTGTTGGGAGATTGCACAAGCGAAAGTACGGACTCTAGGCCTTGTTTTCAAGCTTTGCAATACCGTTTGTGCTCACTTTTGTTACATGCTACCTTGCTGTTTTTTATTGCCACTATTACAAAAATCAATATCTACTACCATTACTACACTTTTATCACCATCTCTTCGCCGAACTAGTGCACTTGTACAATTTACCATTATATTTTGTGTGTTGGGGACACAAGAGACTTTTTATTATTTGGTTCCAGGGTTGTTTGAGAGAGACCATCTTCGTCCTATGCCTCCCGTGGATTGATAAACCTTAAGTCATCCACTTGAGGGAAAATTGCTACTGTCCTAGAAAACTCTGCGCTTGGAGGCCCAACACAAGTCTACAAGGACAAGTTGTGTAGTAGACATCAGTCTCCTAGGCGCTCCTTTTGCCCTTCTTGCTCTTGATGTAAACCCTAGGAGGAGAGGGACAAGAAAGGCATTAGGGATCACTTTTCTTTTTTAATCAAAAAATGTAGGCATTTGCCGTGTTTGAATCAAATTTAAGTATTTCCTCATCCATGTTAGCACTTGTATGATTTGTACTTGTTGCTTCATGCAATTAAAAGAAAGAATGGCCGGAACTTGTGCATGCTTTTGACATTTTGAAGGGCCTGCCCTCAGCACATTTTCGCAAGTAAGTTTTTTGGCAAGCCTCTTGCCGGCCTTCAATGCAGCTACTACTAATCTTCATCGAGTAGACTCGAAGGGAGTTAGGAGCACAAATAGAGGTCGGTTCCTTACTAGTATTTTCCAAACGCAGCCGCAACTGCTCCTATCGAGTGCACTCGAGGAAAGGATAGGAGTGCGAATGATACACCGACAAGGCTTCCTCGCGTGCAAATTTCTCATACGTAGGCGTAATATGGAATGATGGGGAATTTTAAATGAAACAAACTTATCTTCATTTGCTATACTTCTTACCACTTAGATAAGGAAGAGCTGCCGTAGGACCAAATAAATGAGTCCACTTCCATCTTTCCCGGGGAAAGTTGCTCGCGAGGGACCCTTCTGCCTTTATCATAAAAAAATAGAGAAGGTAGCACGAAGCCTTCAACAACATGTTAGTTATTTTATCTGAAACCAGTGTAATCATACCAAAATCATGCTTAAGGAAGCAAGAAAACATGCATGCAAGTTTTGTAAAACACTTGGTTTTGTTCAGCTGTGCACAGGGTCTGCGCCTGGCTTTGTACAAAGGGTTACAAGTCTTCGAGACTATGCTTGTACAAAACAGATTGTCGGGGCAAGGCCCGAGAACCGCGCCTTATGGGTAGAACTTGCGAAGATGCCCAATATTCCATGAGTTTTGCACATGAATGCCATCTTCGGTCTCCAGATGAACTGTGCCAGGTCTGGTGACTCGTACTACCCGATAAGGGTCTTCCCACTTCGCCATCAACTTGTTTGTACCCTTGCCGGGTTGAACAAGCCGAAGGACAAGGTCGCCTTACTCAAGGCTCCATGCATGAATCTTGCGGCTATGATAGCGACACAAAGCTTGCTGGTAGCATGCAACACGCACAGCTGCCCGGAGACAATCTTCCTCGAGGAGCACGACATCGTCATGCCGCTGCTGCTCTTGCGCTACTTCATCATAGGCAAGTACTCGAGGTGACCCGTATATGAGTTCCGTGGGGAGCACCGCTTCTACACCATAGACTAGGGAGAAGGGTGTCTGAGCAGTGGCTCAATTTGTTGACGTTCTGAGTGATCAAAGAACCACCGGCAACTCGTCAATCCAACACCTCCCACACTTGTGCAGCCTGTCAAAAGTTCTTGTCTTGAGCCCGCGCAATACTTCAACATTTGTTCTCTCCGCTTGCCCGTTGCTCCTTGGATGGGCAACGGGTGCAAAGCATACCTTACTCCCAAGGTTCTGAGTGTATTACATGAAAGCGTGGCTCATGAATTGTGTGCCGTTGTTAGTGACGATCCTGTTCGGGACCACGAACCAGCAAACCAATCCTTTGAAGAACTTGAGGGCTGACTGTGTTGTTACCTTTCTCACTGGCTCCACTTCAGGCCACTTTGTGAACTTGTCAATGTGACGTACAAGAACTCAAAGCCCCCGGTAGCACGGGGGAAGTGGCCCAAAATTTCGAACCCCAGACCGAAAAAGGCCAGGATAGAGGAATCATTTGGAGGGCTTGCACTGGTTGATGTATGATCTATGAATGGAACTGGCATGATTCACATCTTGTTACTAACTCAGTTGCATCCTGGAGGGCAGTGGGCCAATAAAAGCCTTGCCGAAAAGCCTCCCCGACAAGGGTTCTTGCTCCTATGTGGGAACCACATACACCCCCATGTATCTCTACCAACAACTTCTGTCCATCTTCTCGGGTAATGCACTTCAATTTCACCCTGTTGGGTCATTTTCTACACAGGATGTTATCCACAAACTGGTACATACAGATGGGCTACATTTTTAGCTTGTTCTTGCTCCTCGGGGAGCTCTCCTATTTGGAGGAACTGGACTATCTGTTGTGTCCATGTAGGAGCTTGGGGCTTGACGACAAGGACTAAAGGCATATTGAGGGAGTCCTGGACTAGGGGGTGTCCGGATAGCCGAACTATCATCATCGGCCGGACTCCAAGACTATGAAGATACAAGATTGAAGACTTTGTCCCGTGTCCGGGTGGGACTTTCCTTGGCGTGGAAGGCAAGCTTGGCGATATGGATATGTAGATCTCCTACCATTGTAACCGACTCTGTGTAACCCTAGCCCTCTCCGGTGTCTATATAAACTGGATGGCTTTAGTCCGTAGGACGAACAACAATCATACCATAGGCTAGCTTCTAGGGTTTAGCCTCCGTGATCTCGTGGTAGATCTACTTTTGTAACACACATCATCAATATTAGTCAAGAAGGACGTAGGGTTTTACCTCCATCAAGAGGGCCCGAACCTGGGTAAAACATCGTGCCCCTTGTCTCCTGTTACCATCCGCTTAGACGCACAGTTCGGGACCCCCTACCCGAGATCTGCCGGTTTTGACACCGACATTGGTGCTTTCATTGAGAGTTCCTCTGTGTCGTCACCGATAGGCTCGATGGCTTCTTCGATCATCAACAACAACGCAATCCAGGGTGAGACCTTCCTCCCCGGACAGTTCTTCGTATTTGGCGGCTTTGCACTGCGGGCCAATTCGCTTGGCCATCTGGAGCAGATCGAAAGCTACGCCCCTGGCCGTCAGGTCAGATTTGGAAGTTTGAACTTCACGGCTGACATCCGCGGGAACCTGATCCTCGATGGATTCGAGCCACAGCCGAGCGTGCCGCACTATCACGACGAGCATGATTTAGTTCTGCAGCCGGACAGTATCCTGGAGGCCGCACTCGAGTCCGCTCCGATCTTCAATTCGGAGCCGGCTGCGCAGATCGAGGACGGATGTCTAGACACCGCCTCGGGGGCTGCAACCTCTACGGCGATAGAGCCGAATATTGATCTTGTCCCTCATGAAGCCCGTGACTCCAAGGTGCCGGACTCCTCGCCGGACTCCGAGCCTCCCGCGCCCCCTCCAATCGAATCCGGTTGGGCACCGATCATGGAGTTCACCGCTGCGGACATCTTTCAGCACTCACCTTTCGGCGACATCTTGAGTTCGGTAAAGTATCTCTCGTTATCAGGAGAGCCCTGGCCGGACTGCGGTTAGGACGGTTAGGATGTGGACGACGAAGAAATTCAAAGCCCACCCACCACCCACTTAGTAGCCACTGTTGACGATCTAACAGACATGCTAGACTACGACTCCGAAGACATCGACGGTATGGACACGACGATGTCGGAGACGACCAAGAACCAGCGCCTACCGGGCACTGGAAAGCCACCTCATCATATGACATATACATGGTGGATATCCCAAAGGATGGGAATGGCGAAGAAACAGCGGAGGAAGACCCCTCCAAGAAACAGCCCAAGCGCCGGCGTCAGCGGCACCGCTCTAAATCCCGCCACAGCAAGAATGAAGATTCCGACACCGGAGATAATAACACCCCAGATAGTGCCAGACAACCCACTCCAGCAAGATTCAGCACAGGAGGACGGAGACGCCAGCCCCCATGAGAGAGCGGCAGAAGAAGAGGTAGAGGATTATATGCCTCCCTCCGGAGACGAGGCAAGCCTCGACGACGACGAATTCGTCGTGCCTGAGGATCCCGTCGAACAAGAGCATTTTAAACGCAGGCTTATGGCCACGGCAAACAACCTCAAGAAAAAGCAGCAACAGCTTAGAGCTGATCAAGATCTGCTAGCCGACAGATGGACTGAAGTCCTCGTGGCCGAAGAGCATGAGCTCGAACGCCCCTCCAAAAGCTATCCTAAACACAAGCTGCTCCCCCGATTAGAGGAGGAGGCATATGAACCTGCATCACCAGCAGACAATACGGCTGACCGACCACCCCGTGGTCGCGACAGAGAGGCCTCTAGGCCCTTCACTAGAACCGTACCCCGGCATCGCTCGAAAAGCACAAGGCAATAAGGGAACGCTCCGGACTTGCGAGATATATTGGAGGATAAGGCAAGACAATCAAGATCGATCTATCGATCGCATGGGCGCCCCATGATACGTGATGACAACCGTCGCACCGGACACAGTAAGTCCGGCCGGGCCGAACAAAATAGACAAAGCTCTTTTGAGCTCCGTCGTGATATCGCCCAGTACAGAGGCGCCGCACACCCACTATGCTTCACAGATGAAGTAATGGATCATCAAATCCCCGAAGGGTTTAAACCCATGAATATTGAATCTTACGATGGCACAACAGACCTCGCGGTTTGGATCGAAGACTATCTCCTTCACATCCACATGGCCCGCGGTGATGATCTTCACGCCATCAAATATCTCCCACTCAAGCTTAAAGGACCAGCCCGGCATTGGCTTAACAGCTTGCCAGCAGAGTCAATTGGGAGTTGGGAAGACCTGGAAGCCGCATTCCTCGATAACTTCCAAGGCACGTATGTGCGACCACCAGATGCTGACGTCCTAAGCCATATAATTCAGCAGCCAGACGAATCGGCCAGACAATTCTGGACACGGTTCTTAACCAAGAAAAACCAAATCATCGACTGTCCGGATGCGGAGGCCCTCGTGGCCTTCAAACATAACATCCGCGACGAGTGGCTTGCCCGGCACCTGGGACAGGAAAAGCCGTAATCCATGGCAGCCCTCACATCACTCATGACCCACTTCTGCGTGGGTGAGGACAGCTGGCTAGCACGCAACAACAACCTCAGCAAAAATTCTGGTAGTCCGGATATCAAGGACCGTAATGGTAGGTCGCGTCGCAACAAAAACAAACGCCGCATTAACGGCGATAATAGTGAAGATACGACAATCAATGCCGGATTTAGAGGCTCTAAACCCGGTCAGCGGAAAAAGCCATTCAAAAGAACTACTCCGGGTCCATCCAATTTGGACCGAATACTCGACCGCTCGTGCCAGATACACGGTACCCCCGAAAAGCCAGTCGACCACACCAACAGGGACTGCTGGGTATTCAAGCAGGCAGGCAAGTTAATTGCCGAAAACAATGACAAGGGGCTGCATAGCGATGACGAGGAAGAGACCCGACCGCCGAACAATACAGGACAGAAGGGTTTCCCCCCACAGGTGCGGACGGTGAACATGATATACACAACACACATACCCAAAAGGGAGCGGAAGCGTGCACTCAGGGATGTATACGCGATGGAGCCAGTTGCCCCGAAGTTCAATCCATGGTCCTCCTGCCCGATCACTTTTGACCGAAGGGACCACCCCACCAGCATCCGCCACGGTGGATTCGCCGCATTGGTTTTAGACCCAATCGTCGATGGATTTCACCTCACCAGAGTCCTGATGGACGGCGGCAGCAGCTTGAATCTGCTTTATCAGGATACAGTGCGCAAAATGGGCATAGACCCCTCAAGGATTAAACCTACCAAGACGACCTTTAAAGGCGTCATACCAGGTGTAGAAGCCAATTGTACAGGCTCAGTTACACTGGAAGTGGTCTTCGGATCCCCGGATAACTTCCGAAGCGAGGAGTTAATCTTCGACATAGTTCCGTTTCGCAGCGGCTATCATGCTCTGCTCGGAGATACCGCGTTCGCAAAGTTCAACGCGGTGCCGCACTACGCATACCTCAAGCTCAAGATGCCAGGCCCTCAAGGAGTCATCACGGTCAACGGAAACACTGAACGCTCTCTCCGAACGGAGGAACATACAGCGGCTCTCGCGGCAGAAGTACAGTGCAGCCTCTTAAGGCCATTCTCGAGTCCGGCCGTTAAGCGACCGGATATGGCTAAACGCGCCCGGAGTAACCTACAACAAGATCAGCTGGCACGTTCCGAGCACGTGTAGCAGTGCAGCCCCAACCCCAGCCCCTGCAAAACGTCAAGACAGGTCCTTCGCGTACACCATTATGCTTTGGAGATACCATGGGCATGGGGAGAGGGGCACGACCACGATAGGCCCAGAATGCGGCTCAACCACACCAGGGGCTCTCAAGTGTGTCATTCTTTTTTTCTTTTTCCTTTTTATTTTTACCCACAGGACTCCATTCGTCAGAGGCCCTGTCCGGCAGCAGACCTGCCGAACTCACGATGCAACAGCCAGGGAAGGAGAAAGGCTACAACGAATATCCAGGTGATCTCCATTACGAGCATTAAATCTGTTTTATACACCATTCCGCAGCCTCCCCCTGGAGGGGGACATGTTTAATAGTCCCATCCCTTGCTTATTGCACCATTTGTATCGTTCTGCATTCACAACAGTTTTTCTTGAATAAGTAATGCAACACCTTTTCGCTTCCAATTGCATTTCTTTCTTATACATATGTTCATTTATGACATGTTGCATCCGTACATTTTGGTACGGCTAAATACACCAGGGGCTTATGTTTCCCGCATCATGGTGTGATAAGTCCGAACACTTTCACAAGGGTGGCACCCCGAACTTATAGCATTATATGCATCGGCTCCGAATCATGTCTTGGGTCAATAGTTGGGTTTGCCCGGCTCCCATGTTTTTGTACCTTACGTTCCGTTGTATCAGCTAAGGTAGCACTGGGAGAACCACTGCGATTGCGCCCCAGTTGAGCTAGGCGAGCGCCTTAGTGGAGAAAGCTAAAACTGACCGTCATGATGAGGCGAGAGCTGGTCGCTGTTCGAGAGGTTTTTTGCGAGTCCCTAAAGACTTATGCCACTTAGGGCGAGGAGCCGGCTTTGTCCGGCCCAGGCTTGGATAGCGCCCCAAATTCGGCCTTCCGAATACTAGGGGCTTCGCCGAAATTTAAAATTATAGAATTCTATGGCTAAGTGAGAGTGTTCAAGCATTGTAAGTCTGGTTGCCTTGTTCATTGTGTTGAGCGCCTCCCTAGATGGACCCAAAAATGGGAACAAGAGTGCTCAAATTTATCCCGAACACCCCAGCACTCGTGGCATGGGGGCTGAAGCCGACGACTTGCCATCTCTCAGATTTGATAAACAGCCGTACAGAAGGTAATATTTTAAATTAGCAAGCGTTGCTTAGCGCATATGAACTAAGTTTTCAGCGCACAGGATAACAAAATGCGAGTCTACTCAAATATTACATCTTTGGAGCAATCACCCGCAATAATGTGGGCACCCTTCAGGACACTCTTATAATACATCTCGGGCATGCGATGCTCCTTGCCCTACGGTGGCGCGTCCGTCACAAGCTTCGGAGCATCCATCTTGCCCCAGTGCACCTTTGCGCGGGCAAGGGCCCGACGGGCACCTTCAATACAGGCGGAGTGCTTGATGACTTCAACCCATGGACACGCATCCACCAGCCGCCGCACCAGGCCGAAGTAGCTCCCAGGCATGGCCTCCTTAGGCCATAGCCGAACTATGAGGCCCTTCATGGCCTGTTCGGCCACCTTATGGAGCTCGACCAGCTGCTTCAGCTGGTCGCTAAGGGGCACCGGATGTCCGGCCTCAGCATACTGAGACCAGAAGACCTTCTCCGTCGAGCTCCCCTCCTTGGCCCTGTAGAAAGCGGTAGCATCGGACACGCTGCGGGGCAGATCTGCGAACGCTCCTGGAGAGCTCCGAATTCGGGTAAGTGATAGGTAATTCACACTCACATGCTTACTTTGCATGAAAAATGCCTTACCCGCCGCTATTTTCTTCAACGCCTCGACTTCCTGGAGGGCCTTATAGGCTTCTGCCTTAGCGGCTTTGGCACTCTCAAGAGCCGTTGCAAGCTCGAACTCTCGAGTCTTCGAGTCATGCTCCAAACTCTCGTGTTTTTCCACGAGAGCCTGGAGCTCTTGCCGTAACTCCGCCACCCGCGCCTCCTGCCTCTCTCGCTCGGTGCATTCTGCGGCCGCATTACGTTTGGCCGCGGACACCGCCTCCTTCAGGGTCGCCACCTCGCTTGTGGCCCCTGCAATACCCACGTTATCCTTGTCATTCTTCTTGCAAGCAAAATCCTTTTCTGTAAGGTACATTTTTAATAAGGTGTTACTCACCTTCATTGTCCTCGAGCTGCTTCTTGGCACGGCCGAGCTTGTTCTCGGACCGCTCGAGGCTTTGCTTCAAAGTATTGACCTCCGCAGTCAGTGCGATAGAGGTCAGCAGCACAGCCTGCAATCCCATATTGACATATTTTTTATGACTCATGCGTATATCTTTTTAGATCCTCAGTCCGGCTTTTCTTTCCGAACACCGAACCGAGCATCAGGGGCTACTGTCTATGTGGTACTATTTTACATATATCGAAATTCTTACCTCAAAGCCTATTAGAAGGCTGCTGCAGGCTTCGGTCAGCCCGCTCTTGGCGAGCTGAACCTTCTGAATCACCGCACTCCAGCAAGCTATCCGGCGCCTCCGGTTGGACGGAGGCTGCCGGCGTCACGGTCTTGCCCTTCTTACGAAGGGGCCGCCCGCCGGACTCCGGAGCCACTATGGGTTCCGGGGCCGAGTCCGGTGCAAAGTCCGGGAGGTTGTTCTGCGACACCTCCAGGGCCTCCTCCTCCTGGTAGGTCCCTTCCCGGGATCCCACCTCGGCATCGTCCGCATCACGGGGGGTGGAGGCGGTCGGAAGGGAATCCATATCCGACGCACCCAAGGACCCGCTCGACGAAGCTGGAAGATCATCCTTGGGCGGACTGCAGGGTTGTATGCGACATTAGAAAGACACCATGTGGCAAAAAGAAAAATTATAAAGTTTTTCGGGAGTCCGGATACTTACGATCTCGCTAGGGGCTTGGCCCTTGGGGGCCAATCCTCGTCGTCGTCGCCGGCGTTGGCAGAGCAGTCCGGGGGAAGAATCCTTCCCTTCTTGGACCCTTCGGCCTCCCTCGTTGGGGAGGCCTTCCTTTTCTTCCCTCCCCCCGCTGGGGGAGAGGCTTTCTTCTTCTCCTCCTCGCCTTTGTGGGAGAAGTCTGCCTCGGAGTCATCATCCGATAACACCTGAAAACGGGAACTCTTCCGAGTGCCCGTGGCCTTCTTCTTGGCCTTCTTCTCCGGCACCACATGGGGTGCCAGAGCCAGCAGCCCTGTTAAGCAGGCGTCCGCTGGGTCCTCTGGTAATGGGGTCAGACAGATAGTCTGTTTGACCTTCTCCAGCCAGTCCTGTCAAAGGAGAGGGAGTTTAGATCCCGCATAGAGTCAAACTATGGAAAACAAGCATCCCGTAAAGGGCAAAATCGCTTACCTCGTCAGCTGGACGCTGCGAGCTGAATCCGCGATCTTCAGTAGCGGATGCGGGGGCCTCGGCACCCTTAAACAGCACCCTCCAGACGTCTTCGTATGTAGTGTCGAAGAGCCCGCTCAAAGTCTGGTGCTGCGCCAGATCAAACTCCCACATATTGAAGCCTGTCATTGGCACGGGAGAATCCGACGGATGAGCATGACCTGGACTACGTTGACAAGCTTGAGCTTCTTGTCCACTAGCTTTTGGATGCAGGCTTGGAGTCCGGTCAGCTCCTCCGAATCACCCCATGTTCAGCCACTCTCTTTCCAAGAGGTGAGCCATGTGGGGATGCCAGATTTGAATTCGGGGGCCGCTGCCCATTCAGGGTCACGCGGCTCGGTGATGTAGAACTACCTCGATTGCCACCCCTTAATGGTTTCCATGAAAGTGCCCTCAAGCCAAGTAACGTGGGACATCTTGCCCACCATGGCGCGTCCGTACTCCGCTTGACTGCCCTTCACAACCTTCGGCTTGATACTGAAGGTCTTGAGCCACAAGCCGAAGTGGGGTTGGATGCAGAGGAAGGCCTCACACACGACGAGAACACCGAGATGTTGAGGATGAAATTCAGGGCCAGATCATGGAAATCCAGGCCGTAGTAGATCATGAGCCCCCGAATAAAGGGATGGAGTGGGAAGCCCAGTCCGCGGAGGAAATGGGGAAGAAACACTACCCTCTCATGGGGCCTGGGGGTGGGGATGAGCTCTACCTCGTTGGGGAGCCGGTGCGCGATGTTGCTGGACAAATATCCGGCGCTGCGCAGCTTCTGGATGTGCCCCTCCGTGACGGAGGAGGCCATCCACTTGCCTCCCGCTCCGGACATAGTTGGAGAAGGTTGAGGTGAGATGTGCGGACTTGGGCGCTGGAGCTCGAGTTCGCGGAGATGGATAAGCCAAGGAGGAAGAAGGCGCAGGTAAAAGGGTTGGATCTTTATCCCCTTATATGGGCGGACAAAAACATGTGTCCCCACCGGCCTGATAAAACTCGCTTAACTCCCAAGCGCCGCAATCAATGGCGCGGTTGGGTTACCCACGTCCGTATTGATGGGAATCCTGAAATAAGGGGAACACGATCTCTGCTTCAACAAGACGTGCCAAGGAAACCGCTTTGCTAAACACGCTGAGGTGGTACAATAAAAACAATTCGAGTAAAGGCTTGGTAGTGGTGTGACGTCACGCCACCAAATACGTCAGCAGATTGAACATTGTGTGAATATTATTCTCTCTATGGTGGTACGTGGAATTTATTTTGCAGAGCCGGACACTATCCTGGTGTTCACAATCTTCTATAAATTATTCGGAGGAGGAACCCGCCTTGCAATGCCGAAGACAATATGCGCGCCAGACTCGTCGTCATTGAAGCCTGGTTCAGGGGCTACTGAGGGAGTCCTGGACTAGGGGGTGTCCGGATAGCCGAACTATCATCATCGGCCGGACTCCAAGACTATGAAGATACAAGATTGAAGACTTCGTCCCGTGTCCGGATGGGACTTTCCTTGGCGTGGAAGGCAAGCTTGGCGATACAGATATGTAGATCTCCTACCATTGTAACCGACTCTGTGTAACCCTAGCCCTCTCCGGTGTCTATATAAACCGGATGGCTTTAGTCCGTAGGACGAACAACAATCATACCATAGGCTAGTTTCTAGGGTTTAGCCTCCTTGATCTCGTGGTAGATCTACTCTTGTAACACACATCATCAATATTAATCAAGCAGGACGTAGGGTTTTACCTCCATCAAGAGGGCCCGAACCTGGGTAAAACATTGTGTCCCTTGTCTCCTGTTACCATCTGCCTAGACGCATAGTTCGGGACCCCCTACCCGAGATCCACCGGTTTTGACACCGACACATATCTTTGGGCACAGGAGCGCTGACCTCATCCGCAAGTATCTACGATTTTGCCTGAGGTCGCTGTTCACTGGCAGGCACATCGCAATTCTCGACAATTACTTTAATGGCGGCTCCTGGGAGCTTAGTCAGAAAATATTTGCCGGCGCTCATCTTCCTTCTCTTCCTGGCTCTCACTGATAGGGTGACTGTGGGTTGAGTTAAGTGGAGCACAAAAGTCCCTGGTTCCACATGTAGCTTTTGAGCAGCGCACTTTTGACAACTGATCAACAGTGCTATTTCCGCACAAGGGACGTCCTCTGTTTGTAGACCTTTAAAGTGTTCTTCCAACTTTCTCACTTCATCCATCAACGGGCTCTGCTAGTCCTTGTTTACTTGTTTCACTACAAGCTGTGAATCTCCGCGGACGATCAACTTTTTCATTCCCAACTGTATCGCGATTCTGAGGCCGGCAGGCAGTCCCTCAGACTCAGAAGTATTGTTGGTAGCTTCCTCATGGGGGAAATGCATTTGAACCACATACTTTAGATGCTCTCCGGTGGGTGCGATAAGTAGCACCCCAGCACCAACGCCTTGTAGCGAGAAAGCACCATCAAAGAACATGATCCAATTCTTCTCAGTTTCTTTGCCGGGGAGCGCTGATTCCTGGACCTCATCGTCTGGTGTTGGCGTCCATTCTGCAATGAATTCAGCTAATGCCATGCTCTTGATAGTTGATGTACTCTCAAACTTGAGTGCACAACTTGACAACTCCAATGCCCACTCCACTATTCTGCCGGTTGCCTCTTGATTCCTCAGAATACGTTGTAGTGGGAAGTAGGTAACCACAGTGATCTCATGTGCTCGAAAATAGTGGTGCAACTTCCTAGAGGCCATGAGCAAGCCGAAGAGAAATTCCTGCACGCCCGAATTCCTTGCTCTAGCTCCTTGCAATGGAGACTTGACAAAGTATACTGGCTGTTGCACCACTTTTTTCTTTGATGTAACTTGCCCCTCAGCTACCTTCCCTTGCTCCACCTTCTCCTTCCCGGTATCTGGCCTCACCGGGGAAGATGCTATCTCATCGAAGCATGGCTCTGCCACTGTTGTTTCCTTATCGCCAGCTTCCCTCTGCGCAACTAGTGCAACACTGACCACTTGATTTGTCTCCACCAAGTATAGCAACAACGGTTCTTGTGGTTTAGGCGCGACTAGAGTTGGCACAGAGGACAAGTACTTTTTAGGTCATGCAGCACAGCCTCCGCTTTCGGAGTCCATTTTACCGGACCCGCATTTTTCAAATCTTGAAAAAAGGCAGGGCATGCTCAGCAGAGCATGAAATCAACCTACTCAGAGCTACAACACAATCGGCAAGGCGTCGCACATCCTTGACGGTCTTGGGTGCGTGGATCTGCTCAATATCCTTGATCTTGTCGGGGTTCGCTTCGATCCCATGCTGAGATATGAAGAATCCAAGGAGCTCGCCGGAGGGAACGCCGATTAAACACTTCTCAGGGTTGAGCTTGATAATTCTATAAGTTGGAAAAGGTTTCCTCTAAATCTTGAATCAAAGTGGACTTGTCCTTGGTATTGACCATGATATCATCCATGTAGGCTTCTATGTTTCTGTGCAACTGTGGTTCAAAACCGATCTGGAATGCTCTTGCAAATGTTGAACCCACACTCTTTAGTCTGAAAGGCATTCGTATGAAGCGGTACGTGCCACATGGAGTAATGAATGCGGTTTTCTCTTCATCTTCCTTGGACATGAATATCTGGTGATATCTAGAGTAGGCATCAAGTAACAAGAGCATATCACAACCGGTGGTGGAATCCATAATCAGGTCGATGCGTGGCAAAGGGAAAGGTCCTTTGGGCATGCTTTGTTGAGATCGGATTCGCCAACTAGGTTGGATGCACCACTCCCCTAACCAGGCCAGCTGCCTTGAGTTTCTTGATTTCTTCCGCTATGAATTGTTGTCGTTCCAAAGCTTGCTTCCCGACCTTGTACTTGACAAGCCGAGTGTGAGGGCAGACATCAAGGTGGTGCTCAATTACCTCCCTGGGAACACCGGGGATGTCACATGGTTGTCATGCAAACACATCTACATTCGCCCGCAGGAAAGTAATGACCGCACTTTCCTATTTGCTATCTAGGGTGGCACTGATGGTAAAGGTACCATCAGTGCCATCCTCCCTCGCCAGCACCTTCTTTCTTGTAGGTGGAGTGGCCTTGAACCTCTTGTTGGTAGAGCTTTTTGACGAGTCCTTGATGGGTGCGCAACTCCGAAGAGGCACGCTTCCCGGAAAGCTCGCTGGATATCTTAATAGATTTCTTGCTATTCTTTGCCTTGGCTGGAGCCACTGTTTTACCAGTTTCCGCTATGACCGCTTCCCTGTAGAGCTTGTCCATACAAATGATTGCATCTCTCTGATCGAAGCTAATGGAGATGACACCAATGGGCCCTGGCATCTTCAACATATTATAAGTATAGTGGGATGCCTCCATGAACTTTTCCAAGGCAGGGCGGCCTAGGATTCCATTGAACTGCAAGGGGATCTTAACCACATCAAACACTATCTTCTCAGTTTGGTAGTTTAGGTCCCCGCCAAATGTCACCGGCAGCATGATCTTTCCCTTTGTCTGGCTCCTTCACATGTTAATTCCCTGGAATGTCCGGTTTTCTTGAGATCTTCCTCAGGTATCTACAGCCTCTTGATCACCTCGGGGGAGATCAAGTTCAAGACGGCCCCACCGTCAACTAACATTTTCGTGACCTTGAGGTTGTTTATCGTTGGCGAAACCAACAACGGCATACACCCGACCGCAGTCATGCGGTCAGGGTGGTCCTGATATCGAAAATGATAGGCATGTGGGACCCCTTGTGGGGTTTCCGCGCATCTGCTGGTGGTTTCGCCACAATGACTTCCCACGCCCACTACTTGAGATGACAGTGGGAGGAGTGCAAAGATGCACCTCCGTCAATGCACATGGCCTCTGTTGCTTTCTGGAACTCTTTCTTGCTAGACTCCTCATCCTCATCCTCACTTTCTTCGTGTTCTTCTTTCTTTTCTCCGCCCTTGGTGGGCTTTTCTTTCTTCTGGCCAGCATTGCCGCGGCGTCCACCTCGACCACCACGGCCATTCTTGCCGGAACCACCTGTACCTTCCTGACCTTTCTCATTGTCTCGCTTCTCGTCTGCTTCTCAGCCAACTGCTTGACTTGGCGGCACTCTTGGAGGTCGTGGCCCTTGGTACAACGAATCTTGCAGTACGGTCCGTCAGACTTGCCAGTCGTCTCCCCCGCAGTGGCAATCTGGCAATCAACGCATGAAGCTGCTTCCTTACTGATACTCTCTGCTTTGGGTTTCTTGGCGGGGCTGGAGTTACCGTACCCTTCTGCAGCCATAGCTGCCTTGCCTCTTTGCTTCATATTGCGTCTTCGACCTTTCTTTCCCGGGGCGGTTGCGTCATCATCGTCAGAATCGATTTTGGTGGCATTGCCCTCCCCGGGAAGCCTTCTCCCTTCTTCAGCGGGTGCACATTTGTCCGCCAATGTATAAAGTTTGTTAACGGTCTTTGGCAAGCGGATATGCATCTTCTCCCGCATCTTGCGGTTGCGCACATTCGTGTGGAACGTGGCAACCATGGCCGCGGGATGGATATCCAGTATGCTGCGATGCACATAGCTGAATCTCTGGATGTACTTGCACATGCTCTCTTCTTTCTGCGGGATCACTTGCAAGTCACTGGGCAACCCTGGACCTTTCTGTCCTCCTGTAGAAGGACTAACAAACTCATTGCAAAGATTTGACCATGAGGAAATGGAGTTTTATGGCATGTTCATCAACCAGGACCTCACATTGGGCTTGAGCACCAATGGGAAGTAATTGGCTAGCACCTTTTCATATCTTCCCTCGGCAGCGTCTACAACAATGGTGTACACCCAAGAACTCGACTGGGTTTCGACCGTCGTCGTACTTTTACGGTACTTCGGGCTTGAATGCGCGGATGGACGGCCAACGGACTTGCTGCAACTCACGTGTGAAAGCGGGGCACCCAACCTCATAAGGTAAGTACCCGCCAACAACGGGCGCTGGCTCATCAACGACTGGACCGTTGCGCTCGTCTGATTGAAGGCGTGCATCCCGGCACCGCTGGATAGTGGTGTGAGCGTCCTCCACCTGCCTTTGTAGTAGCACTTGCCTCTGATCCCACTGCGTCTGCGGACCTAAGGAAACCATGGACGCGTCGTCGGGCTGCAAGTCCTGCTGGTTTTGCTGCGAGGGTCGCTGTTGCCGCTGAGATTGATGCCGAGGAGGGGACTGCATCGTGGGCGCACCACCCGCCCACGGCCCTCAGCTTGAGCTGCAGGCATAGTTGATGGGCGCCGTGAGGGCTCCACCAACTGGGACTTTGTAGCATCGGCAAACTCGATCAAACTTCGAATGGTAGCCCTCCGCTCGTCCATCTTGTCAGCCACTGGAGGGAAATCCAGCAGCATCTGCGCCCGCGCCATCGCCTCCGTCGCCGTTTGGGGCATGTTAGAGCGTGAGGACGGCGATGTTGCTCGACTCCTGGCAGAGCCAGCAAGAGCAGCGTTGTGGTCTCATTGCCGAGTCGTGAGGGCGGCAGTGGGCTGGCGCAGTGGGAGCGGCACCTGGAGATCTTGAGCTTGATCAACCAGTGACTTGCCATCTGGATGCTGTTGTGGAGGCACAATAGTACCGCTCGGTGCCTCGTTGCTACTTCTTGATCTTGCGTTGGTTTTTCCCTGGAACATGCAAGGGTGATGCAGCACAGTAGAGATAAGTATTTCCCTTAGTTAGAACCAAGGTATCAATCTAGTAGGAGAAACATGCAAGTTCCCAATAGATGCACATACACAAACAATCAACCACTTGCACCCAACGCGATAAAGGGGTTGTCAATCCCTTCACGGTCACTGTCAAAGGTGAGATCTAATAGAGATAGATAAAACTTAGTAAAAGATAACTAAATATTTTTGGGTTTTTAGTTTATAGATATGAGAATAAAAGATTGCAAAATAGTAGTACAGAAACAAATATGATGGAAAATAGACTCGGCGGCCATATGTGATAGAGGCAAAGTTGTCCCGTCTTTCGATGAGATGGTGGATTTCGCTTTGGTGGAAGTCGACTTTGACGATCCGACTACGAACGTGCGAGGACGTCGCGCCTTAGCAATCGCTAAACCAACTCCGAGAGGTTATTGACCACGCCGGAGCACGATCAACCTGACCACGAGGGTCTGTTTCCTGCGAGCAAACGAAGAACAAGCAAGAAACTAAGATTGCAATCTGGATATTGCGAATATAAGATGAAAGCTTTATTGATCAAGGTGGGGTTCTGTGACGCCTTTGTCTGGTCGTTGAACACAAACGAAGTACGCGAAGTTGCAGCTATGGCGAACTTTTAATCTAAACAAAACCCAAAGTCTAAACGATGCCCTAAGGGCTGTATATATGGAGGAAGAGGGGGGAATTTCGTGGCCCTTGGTGGAGGAGTCCGAAATCAACCCTATCTCTTGTTTTCCCACACATACGGACTCTAAAAATAGCCTATACTTATATATTTCGAAATTACATGGGCCTGGCCCAATAATAAGGTGACGCAGCACCTAAAATAGCCTCGGGACGAAATTTATGAAGTGGCATCTTGTATATTTCGTCCAAGGCTTCATGCACCCATTATGGTGGCTTCAAAGTCCTGAAATCATCACTTGTAACTCCGTTCTTGTTCCCCTTGCGCATGCCATCATCTCCATGCTTGTTCTTGCTCCAATGTTCATCCTTCTCCAAGCTAGGCCCTTCATTTGTAAGCAAAACAAATGTATCCAATTTAGGCAGCATCATATTCTCATGAACATTAGAATCATTACCAAGAAACGAAAGTACCTGGTAATTTAGTTGGCGTGCACGAGCTCTAGTAATTGGTCCAGTATGTATAGCAGCAGGGGCTGTGGGTGTAACAATTGTATTGATGTCCTCATCAGGAAGTGCACCTTTTGCACCGACCGAGTATCTTTTCTTGGCTATGTTGTTACTCCACAGGGAATTGAAGTTGATAAAGCCAAGATTGAAGCTATTGAGAGTTGGCCACAGCCCAAAACGGTCACACAAGTGAGGAGTTTTCTTGGCCTCGCTGGATTCTATAGGCGTTTTGTGAGAGATTTCAGCACCATTGCTGCACCTCTTAATGAGCTTACAAAGAAAGATGTGCCTTTTCTTTGGGGTACCGCACAGGAAGAAGCCTTCACGGTATTGAAAGATAAGTTGACACATGCTCCTTTACTCCAACTTCCTGATTTTAATAAGACTTTTGAGCTTGAATGTGATGCTAGTGGAATTGGATTAGGAGGTGTGTTATTACAAGATGGCAAACCTGTTGCATACTTTTCTGAAAAATTGAGTGGGCCTAGTCTGAATTATTCTACTTATGATAAAGAATTATATGCTCTTGTTCGGACTTTAGAAACATGGCAACATTATTTATGGCCCAAAGAATTTGTTATACATTCTGATTATGAATCTTTGAAACATATTAAAAGTCAAGCTAAACTGAATCGTAGACATGCTAAATGGGTTGAATTCATTGAGACTTTCCCTTATGTCATTAAACACAAGAAGGGAAAAGAAAATGTTATTGCTGATGCATTGTCTCGTCGCTATACTATGCTTTCACAACTTGACTTCAAAATATTTGGTTTGGAGACCATCAAAGATCAATATGTGCATGATGCTGATTTTAAAGATGTAATGCAGAATTGTAAAGAAGGAAGAATGTGGAGCAAGTTTGTCGTTAACGATGGATTTGTGTTTCGTGCTAACAAGCTATGCATTCCAGCTAGCTCCGTTCGTCTTTTGTTGTTGCAGGAGGCGCATGGAGGAGGATTAATGGGACACTTTGGCGTGAAGAAGACGGAGGACGTACTTGCTACACATTTCTTTTGGCCAAAGATGAGACGGGATGTTGAGCGTTTTATTGCTCGATGCACTACATGTCAAAAAGCTAAGTCACGACTCAATCCTCATGGTTTATATATGCCTTTGCCTGTACCTAGTGTTCCTTGGGAGGATATATCTATGGACTTTGTTTTAGGTTTACCTCGAACAAAGAAGGGGAGGGATAGCATATTTGTTGTCGTGGATAGATTCTCGAAAATGGCACACTTTATACCATGTCATAAAAGCGATGATGCTGTTAATGTTGCTGATTTGTTCTTTCGTGAAATTATTCTCTTACATGGTGTGCCAAATACTATTGTTTCAGATCGTGATACTAAATTTCTTAGCCACTTTTGGAGATGTTTATGGGCTAAGTTGGGGACTAAACTGCTTTTTAGTACTACTTGTCACCCCCAAACTGATGGACAAACTGAAGTAGTCAATAGAACGTTGTCTACTATGCTTAGGGCTGTTTTGAAGAATAATAAGAAAATGTGGGAGGAATGCTTGCCTCATATTGAATTTGCTTATAATCGTTCATTGCATTCTACTACTAAGATGTGCCCTTTTGAAGTTGTGTATGGTTTCCTACCTCGTGCACCTATTGATTTGTTGCCTCTTCCATCTTCGGAGAAGGTTAATTTTGATGCTAAACAACGTGCTGAATTGATTTTAAAAATGCATGAGTTAACTAAGGAAAACATTGAGCGTATGAATGCTAAATATAAACTTGCTGGAGATAAGGGTAGAAAACATGTTGTGTTTGCACCTGGAGATCTTGTTTGGTTACATTTGCATAAGGATATGATAGAGGCTAAGGTGTCCCGTCTTTCGATGAGATGATGGATATCGCTTTGGTGAAAGTCGACTTTGACGATCCGACTACGAACGTGCGAGGACGTCGCGCCTTAGCAATCGCTAAACCAACTCTGAGAGGTTATTGACCACGCCGGAGCACGATCAACCTGACCACGAGGGTCTGTTTCCTGCGAGCAAACGAAGAACAAGCAAGAAACTGAGATTGCAATCTGGATATTGCGAATATAAGATGAAAGCTTTATTGATCAAGGTGGGGTTCTGTGACGCCTTTGTCTGGTCGTTGAACACAGACGAAGTACGCGAAGTTGCAGCTATGGCGAACTTTTAATCTAAACAAAACCCAAAGTCTAAACGATGCCCTAAGGGCTGTATATATGGAGGAAGAGGGGGGAATTTCGTGGCCCTTGGTGGAGGGGTCCGAAATCAACCCTATCTCTTGTTTCCCCACACATACGGACTCTAAAAATAGCCTATACTTATGTATTTCGAAATTACATGGGCCTGGCCCAATAATAAGGTGACGCAGCACCTAAAATAGCCTCGGGACGAAATTTATGAAGTGGCATCTTGTATATTTCGTCCAAGGCTTCATGCACCCATTATGGTGGCTTCAAAGTCCTGAAATCATCACTTGTAACTCCGTTCTTGTTCCCCTTGCGCATGCCATCATCTCCATGCTTGTTCTTGCTCCAATGTTCATCCTTCTCCAAGCTAGGCCCTTCATTTGTAAGCAAAACAAATGTATCCAATTTAGGCAGCATCATATTCTCATGAACATTAGAATCATTACCAAGAAACGGAAGTACCTGGTAATTTAGTTGGCGTACACGAGCTCTAGTAATTGGTCCAGTATGTATAGCAGCAGGGGCTGTGGGTGTAACAATTGTATTGATGTCCTCATCATCCTCCCCTTCTTGAAATGAAGTCGTCCTCGACGGAAGTCCATCTTCCTCACCCAAATAAGGCTTCAAATCTGCAATGTTAAAAGTGGGACTAACCCCAAAATCTGCAGGCAGCTCAAGTTTATATGCATTATCATTTATTTTCTCTAACACCTTAAAGGGACCATCAGCACGTGGCATTAGCTTTGATTTGCGCAAATCAGGAAATCTATCCTTACGCAAATGTAACCAAACAAGATCTCCAGGTGCAAACACAACATGTTTTCTACCCTTATCTCCAGCAAGTTTATATTTAGCATTCATACGCTCAATGTTTTCCTTAGTTAACTCATGCATTTTTAAAATCAATTCAGCACGTTGTTTAGCATCAAAATTAACCTTCTCCGACGATGGAAGAGGCAACAAATCAATAGGTGCACGAGGTAGGAAACCATACACAACATCAAAAGGGCACATCTTAGTAGTAGAATGCAATGAACGATTATAAGCAAATTCAATATGAGGCAAGCATTCCTCCCACATTTTCTTATTATTCTTCAAAACAGCCCTAAGCATAGTAGACAACGTTCTATTGACTACTTCAGTTTGTCCATCAGTTTGGGGGTGACAAGTAGTACTAAAAAGCAGTTTAGTCCCCAACTTAGCCCATAAACATCTCCAAAAGTGGCTAAGAAATTTAGTATCACGATCTGAAGCAATAGTATTTGGCACACCATGCAAGCGAATAATTTCACGAAAGAACAAATCAGCAACATTAACAGCATCATCGCTTTTATGACATGGTTTGAAGTGTGCCATTTTCGAGAATCTATCCACGACAACAAATATGCTATCCCTCCCCTTCTTTGTTCGAGGTAAACCTAAAACAAAGTCCATAGATATATCCTCCCAAGGAACACTAGGTACAGGCAAAGGCATATATAAACCATGAGGATTGAGTCGTGACTTAGCTTTTTGACATGTAGTGCATCGAGCAATAAAACGCTCAACATCCCGTCTCATCTTTGGCCAAAAGAAATGTGTAGCAAGTACGTCCTCCGTCTTCTTCACGCCAAAATGTCCCATTAATCCTCCTCCATGCGCTTCCTGCAACAACAAAAGACGAACGGAGCTAGCTGGAATGCATAGCTTGTTAGCACGAAACACAAATCCATCGTTAACGACAAACTTGTTCCACATTCTTCCTTCTTTACAATTCTGCATTACATCTTTAAAATCAGCATCATGCACATATTGATCTTTGATGGTCTCCAAACCAAATATTTTGAAGTCAAGTTGTGAAAGCATAGTATAGCGACGAGACAATGCATCAGCAATAACATTTTCTTTTCCCTTCTTGTGTTTAATGACATAAGGGAAAGTCTCAATGAATTCAACCCATTTAGCATGTCTACGATTCAGTTTAGCTTGACTTTAAATATGTTTCAAAGATTCATGATCAGAATGTATAACAAATTCTTTGGGCCATAAATAATGTTGCCATGTTTCTAAAGTCCGAACAAGAGCATATAATTCTTTATCATAAGTAGAATAATTCAGACTAGGCCCACTCAATTTTTCAGAAAAGTATGCAACAGGTTTGCCATCTTGTAATAACACACCTCCTAATCCAATTCCACTAGCATCACATTCAAGCTCAAAAGTCTTATTAAAATCAGGAAGTTGGAGTAAAGGAGCATGTGTCAACTTATCTTTCAATACCGTGAAGGCTTCTTCCTGTGCGGTACCCCAAACAAAAGGCACATCCTTCTTTGTAAGCTCGTTGAGAGGTGCAGCAATGGTGCTGAAATCTCTCACAAAACGCCTATAGAATCCAGCGAGGCCAAGAAAACTCCTCACTTGTGTGACCGTTTTGGGCTGCGGCCAACTCTCAATAGATTCAATCTTGGCTTTGTCAACTTCAATTCCCTGTGGAATAACAACATAGCCAAGAAAAGATACTCGGTCGGTGCAAAAGGTGCACTTCCCAAGGTTACCAAACAAACGTGCATCACGTAGAGCAATAAAAACAGCACGTAAATGTTCCAAATGTTCTTCCAAAGATCTGCTATAAATCAGTATATCATCAAAATAGACTACCACAAATCGTCCAATGAAAGCACGTAAAACTTCGTTCATTAGTCTCATGAAAGTACTAGGCGCATTAGTTAACCCAAAAGGCATGACTAACCACTCATATAATCCAAACTTAGTTTTAAATGCTTTTTTCCATTCATCTCCCAATTTCATACGAATTTGATGGTATCCACTACGCAAATCAACTTTGGAGAATATTGTAGAGCCACTCAATTCATCAAGCATATCATCTAGCCTAGGAATAGGATGACGATAACGAATAGTAATATTATTAATGCCTCTACAATCAACACACATACGTGATGTACCATCCTTTTTCGGCACTAGAATAATAGGAACAGCACAAGGACTAAGGGATTCGCGTATATAACCTTTGTCGAGAAGCTCTTGTACTTGACGCATAATCTCCTTCGTCTCCTCTGGATTGGTACGGTATGGTGCACGGTTTGGCAGTGAAGCACCGGGAATTAAGTCAATTTGATGCTCAATCCCTCGAATAGGCGGTAATCCCGGTGGCACGTCTTGTGGAAAGACGTCCGCGAACTCCTGCAAAATGTTAGTGACAGCAGGAGGCAAAGAGGAAGGCACGTCCTCGAATGAAAATAATGCCTCTTTGCACACAAAAGCATAGCAAACAGATTTGCTGAAATCTAGCTCATCAATATCAGATTTGGTGGCAAATAAACATGCACTTTTCAATTTAATTTCAGAAGCAACACTAGATGGTTTATTATTAGGCTTCATTTGTTGCTCAAATTCTTTTGCCACAATCTGATTTTCACTCTTATTCGTCTCCTGTTTTGCTTTATTAGCTCTATTAATATCATCTTTCAAAATGGAATCAGGAGTCATAGGAAGCAAAGTAATATTTTTATCCTTATGAACAAGAGTATAGTGATTGTTTCTACCATGGTGTACAGAATTTTTATCAAATTGCCAAGGTCTACCAAGTAATAAGGAACATGCTTGCATAGGTACCACATCATAATCAACATAATCAGCATATGTAGAGATACTAAAATGCACACGAACAGTACGTGTTACCTTAACCTTGCCGCTGTTGTTGAACCATTGGATGTAGTAAGGATGTGGATGTGGTCTTGTGGTGAGAGAAAGCTTCTCCACCATCTCCATGCTAGCCAAGTTGTTGCAGCTCCCTCCGTCTATTATGACGCGCACAGAACGTTCCTTCACAACTCCCTTGGTATGGAACAAATTGTGCCTCTGATTTTGCTCAGCTTGTGTGACCTGCACACTCAAAACACGTTGAGCAACTAAACATTCATACCTGTCAGCGTCTTCAGGAGCCATGTATTGCGTCTCATGATCAGAATCATCTCCACCATGTTCTTCACATGTAATAAGAGCCAAAGTCTCCTCATCATAGTCACTAGCGGACTCATATCCACCATCCGCGGTAGCAATCATCACACGCGGAGATTTGCATTCTCTCGCATAATGACCTCCTCCCTTACAACGACGACAAATAATATCACTTGTGTGCTGATGAGGACATCAATACAATTGACCTCCTCCCTTACAACGACGATTTTTTTTTCCGAAACCTACTCCGGCAAGGAAACACGAATCGGAATCTAGATGGATCCCGAAAACAAACCTAATAAGCAAAGAACTCGGATTGGTGGTGGATATATGGTGGTGGTATATGGCAGCGGTGGTGGTAGCGGTGGTAGTATATGGATATGGATCGGTGGTGGTATATGGACACGGATTGGTGGTGGTATATGGATACGGATTCGGTGCGGTGGTGGTAGATGGCAGGGGCGATGATGATGGTGCGGCGGCGGCGTGACAACTTATGACCAGAACTCGAAACTCTAAAAGACTAGACTCTAAGACCAGCAACTAGACACGACGATGCAACCGCAAATTCAACAAAGCAAAACCCTAAAAAGATTATGCAAGGCTCAGATTGGTTCGGATATGATGAACTAACCCTAAATTTTTTTTTGTGGCTTTTTCGTGGACTATAGGTATGAAGAGCAGACTCGATCTAAACTACTAAAAAACTGTAAAATCTCACCGAGCAACCTGGAAATCTGATACCACTTGATAGAGGCAAAGTTGTCCCGTCTTTCGATGAGATGGTGGATTTTGCTTTGGTGGAAGTCGACTTTGACGATCCGACTACGAACGTGCGAGGACGTCGCGCCTTAGCAATCGCTAAACCAACTCCGAGAGGTTATTGACCACGCCGGAGCACGATCAACCTGACCACGAGGGTCTGTTTCCTGCGAGCAAACGAAGAACAAGCAAGAAACTAAGATTGCAATCTGGATATTGCGAATATAAGATGAAAGCTTTATTGATCAAGGTGGGGTTCTGTGACGCCTTTGTCTGGTCGTTGAACACAAACGAAGTACGCGAAGTTGCAGCTATGGCGAACTTTTAATCTAAACAAAACCCAAAGTCTAAACGATGCCCTAAGGGCTGTATATATGGAGGAAGAGGGGGGAATTTCGTGGCCCTTGGTGGAGGAGTCCGAAATCAACCCTATCTCTTGTTTCCCCACACATACGGACTCTAAAAATAGCCTATACTTATGTATTTCGAACTTACATGGGCCTGGCCCAATAATAAGGTGACGCAGCACCTAAAATAGCCTCGGGACGAAATTTATGAAGTGGCATCTTGTATATTTCGTCCAAGGCTTCATGCACCCATTATGGTGGCTTCAAAGTCCTGAAATCATCACTTGTAACTCCGTTCTTGTTCCCCTTGCGCATGCCATCATCTCCATGCTTGTTCTTGCTCCAATGTTCATCCTTCTCCAAGCTAGGCCCTTCATTTGTAAGCAAAACAAATGTATCCAATTTAGGCAGCATCATATTCTCATGAACATTAGAATCATTACCAAGAAACGAAAGTACCTGGTAATTTAGTTGGCGTGCACGAGCTCTAGTAATTGGTCCAGTATGTATAGCAGCAGGGGCTGTGGGTGTAACAATTGTATTGATGTCCTCATCACAAATGTTCTTCCAAAGATCTGCTATAAATCAGTATATCATCAAAATAGACTACCACAAATCGTCCAATGAAAGCACGTAAAACTTCGTTCATTAGTCTCATGAAAGTACTAGGCGCATTAGTTAACCCAAAAGGCATGACTAACCACTCATATAATCCAAACTTAGTTTTAAATGCTGTTTTCCATTCATCTCCCAATTTCATACGAATTTGATGGTATCCACTACGCAAATCAACTTTGGAGAATATTGTAGAGCCACTCAATTCATCAAGCATATCATCTAGCCTAGGAATAGGATGACGATAACGAATAGTAATATTATTAATGCCTCTACAATCAACACACATACGTGATGTACCATCCTTTTTCGGCACTAGAATAATAGGAACAGCACAAGGACTAAGGGATTCGCGTATATAACCTTTGTCGAGAAGCTCTTGTACTTGACGCATAATCTCCTTCGTCTCCTCTGGATTGGTACGGTATGGTGCACGGTTTGGCAGTGAAGCACCGGTAATTAAGTCAATTTGATGCTCAATCCCTCGAATAGGCGGTAATCCCGGTGGCACGTCTTGTGGAAAGACGTCAGCGAACTCCTGCAAAATGTTAGTGACAGCAGGAGGCAAAGAGGAAGGCACGTCCTCGAATGAAAATAATGCCTCTTTGCACACAAAAGCATAGCAAACAGATTTGCTGAAATCTAGCTCATCAATATCAGATTTGGTGGCAAATAAACATGCACTTTTCAATTTAATTTCAGAAGCAACACTAGATGGTTTATTATTAGGCTTCATTTGTTGCTCAAATTCTTTTGCCACAATCTGATTTTCACTCTTATTCGTCTCCTGTTTTGCTTTATTAGCTCTATTAATATCATCTTTCAAAATGGAATCAGGAGTCATAGGAAGCAAAGTAATATTTTTATCCTTATGAAGAAGAGTATAGTGATTGTTTCTACCATGGTGTACAGAATTTTTATCAAATTGCCATGGTCTACCAAGTAATAAGGAACATGCTTGCATAGGTACCACATCACAATCAACATAATCAGCATATGTAGAGATACTAAAATGCACACGAACAGTACGTGTTACCTTAACCTTGCCGCTGTTGTTGAACCATTGGATGTAGTAAGGATGTGGATGTGGTCTTGTGGTGAGAGAAAGCTTCTCCACCATCTCCATGCTAGCCAAGTTGTTGCAGCTCCCTCCGTCTATTATGACGCGCACAGAATGTTCCTTCACAACTCCCTTGGTATGGAACAAATTGTGCCTCTGATTTTGCTCAGCTTGTGTGACCTGCACACTCAAAACACGTTGAGCAACTAAACATTCATACCTGTCAGCGTCTTCAGGAGCCATGTATTGCGTCTCATGATCAGAATCATCTCCACCATGTTCTTCACGTGTAATAAGAGCCAAAGTCTCCTCATCATAGTCACTAGCGGACTCATATCCACCATCCGCGGTAGCAATCATCACACGCGGAGATTTGCATTCTCTCGCATAATGACCTCCTCCCTTACAACGACGACAAATAATATCACTTGTGTGCCCTGTTGATGCCATGGAAGAAGAAGAACGCTGTGCAGGCCCCGCAGGTGCGCTCTTAGTAGATAATGGTGGTTGTGCCTGTTTTCTTGTATCACGGCTGGAGGTGGCACCGGATGGAGGTGCTGGTGCAGTTGAAGTAGAAGATGCACGTGGTGTCCATGATGAAGGTCGGCCTGCAGAAAAGTTAGTTCGCCCCAAAGCTTGTCGATCCTGCACTTCATGTTCAGCTTTACAAGCAAGATGGAATAAACGAGTGATATTAGTATACTCCTTATAGTCTAGAATGGTCTGAATCTCTCTATTTAATCCACCCAGAAAACGTGCAAGCATAGCTTCATTCTCCTCAACAATACCACATCTAATCATGCCAGTTTGTAATTCCTGATAATATTCTTCTACAGAATTTTTCCCTTGTCTTAAACGCTGCAATTTTTGAAGCAATTCACGTTGATAATATGGTGGAACCCAACGCGTACGCATAGCAGTTTTCAAAGCAGCCCAAGTAGTTGGAATAGGATATAATCTACAATGTTCAGACCACCATACACATGCAAAACTAGTGAAAGCACAAACGGCAGCAGCAAATCGTCTCTCCTCAGGATATTGTAAACATGTAAATCGTTGTTCAGTTTCTAACTCCCAAGTAAGATATATATCAGGAACATATCGACCCTCAAATGGTGGAATATTCAATTTCAGTTTAGGAATATGGACATCATCTCGTACCTGAGGTGGTGGTGCAGGCCTACCATTACGAATATATACCTGAGGTCGACCTGCTGGTGGTGGTACAGGTGGCTGCACGTAGTGTTGATTTTGATCAACCTCATCCTCATAATCTCCCACATAATCATCCTCCTCCGCATCAGCAGCAGGAGCCACAGAAGTATCAACAGCAGCACCAACAGTTTGGCCAAACGCAAGAGGAACACGGCTTGCTCGGCGGAGGTCTGCTTCGCGACGTGGAGGTAGTCGTTGTTGTTGTTGTTGGAGAGGTGCGTTAGGTGCAGCGGGTGGTGGTGGTGGAAGACGCGCGAGCAATTCATTAAACTTGTTATCGAGCTTTGTTTCGAAAATCTTCTCAAAGCTAGTGATCTTCTCCATGGCCTCTTCAAAATTGTTCAGCACATCTTGCACCTGTTCAGTCATCATTTGCTGAAACTTATCATGAAGCTCCTTGTTCGATAAATTCTCCCAGTCAATCTCGTCGGCTTGTGATCCTGGCATGGTTAGCAGCAATAGAAACACACAAGAATATGATCCTACAGACTACGAACAAGTGGTGGTGGTGGGTGTCACAAATCCGTCAAGCAAATCTCAAATTCTTACCAGTTCTTACCCAGCAGCAGGCGGTGATCGACAACCGTTGTAGTCAAAAACTCTCAAAGCTTGGATAGAGCGATTACCAGGGAGAGTCAAACGCACGACGTAGATGTATGTGGAGCTGGGAAGGCTTATAATATGGTAGCAAAAAGGGTCAGCAATAATCAATTCAGAGATGCAAAGTTGAATAAACGCTCAACGACGGTACTGTGCTGGTCCTAGGCTAGACTGTGCTAGAGACGCGAGCCTAGAACACCAACAAAATCACGGCGCGGCACGTAAACAAGGGAGGAGCACACTCTGAATTTTTTTTCTCTTTTTTTTTGCACTTTTTTTTCCTCTTTTTTTTTTTGCTCCGCAACAAATTTTTTTCGAAAAAGTCTACAAATGGTCTAAAAACTGCCTAGCCAGAATTTTCCAGACTTAGTTTTTTTTAAATTGGAACTATTTTTCTTCTGCGGATGGCTCGGAAGTTGGGGAGTCCTTCTCTGTCACGACTCGGAGTGTCGCATGATCTGGAAATCGAGAACAATGCAACAATTACTGGACTCGGACTAGGACTGGTGGCGGAGATGAATCTGGTGGAACTCGGACTGGTGGCGGAGATGAATCTGGTGGAACACGGACAGGTGGCGTGATGAGGACATCAATACAATTGTTACACCCACAGCCCCTGCTGCTATACATACTGGACCAATTACTAGAGCTCGTGCACGCCAACTAAATTACCAGGTACTTTCGTTTCTTGGTAATGATTCTAATGTTCATGAGAATATGATGCTGCCTAAATTGGATACATTTGTTTTGCTTACAAATGAAGGGCCTAGCTTGGAGAAGGATGAACATTGGAGCAAGAACAAGCATGGAGATGATGGCATGCGCAAGGGGAACAAGAACGGAGTTACAAGTGATGATTTCAGGACTTTGAAGCCACCATAATGGGTGCATGAAGCCTTGGACGAAATATACAAGATGCCACTTCATAAATTTCGTCCCGAGGCTATTTTAGGTGCTGCGTCACCTTATTATTGGGCCAGGCCCATGTAATTTCGAAATACATAAGTATAGGCTATTTTTAGAGTCCGTATGTGTGGGGAAACAAGATATAGGGTTGATTTCGGACCCCTCCACCAAGGGCCACGAAATTCCCCCCTCTTCCTCCATATATACAGCCCTTAGGGCATCGTTTAGACTTTGGGATTTGTTTAGTTAAAAGTTTGCCTCCTGCTGTCACTAACATTTTGCAGGAGTTCGCTGACGTTTTTCCACAAGACGTGCCACCGGGATTACCGCCTATTCGAGGGATTGAGCATCAGATTGACTTAATTCCCGGTGCTTCACTGCCAAACCGTGCACCATACCGTACCAATCCAGAGGAGACGAAGGAGATTATGCGTCAAGTACAAGAGCTTCTCGACAAAGGTTATATACGCGAATCCCTTAGTCCTTGTGCTGTTCCTATTATTCTAGTGCCGAAAAAGGATGGTACATCACGTATGTGTGTTGATTGTAGAGGCATTAATAATATTACTATTCGTTATCGTCATCCTATTCCTAGGCTAGATGATATGCTTGATGAATTGAGTGGCTCTACAATATTCTCCAAAGTTGATTTGCGTAGTGGCTACCATCAAATTCGTATGAAATTGGGAGATGAATGGAAAACATCATTTAAAACTAAGTTTGGATTATATGAGTGGTTAGTCATGCCTTTTGGGTTAACTAATGCACCTAGTACTTTCATGAGATTAATGAACGAAGTTTTACGTGCTTTCATTGGACGATTTATGGTAGTTTACTTTGATGACATATTGATTTATAGCAGATATTTGGAGGAACATTTGGAACATTTACTGATAGAGGCAAAGGTGTCCCGTCTTTCGATGAGATGGTGGATTTCGCTTTGGTGGAAGTCGACTTTGACGATCCGACTACGAACGTGCGAGGACGTCGCGCCTTAGCAATCGCTAAACCAACTCCGAGAGGTTATTGACCACGCCGGAGCACGATCAACCTGACCACGAGGGTCTGTTTCCTGCGAGCAAACGAAGAACAAGCAAGAAACTAAGATTGCAATCTGGATATTGCGAATATAAGATGAAAGCTTTATTGATCAAGGTGGGGTTCTGTGATGCCTTTGTCTGGTCGTTGAACACAAACGAAGTACGCGAAGTTGCAGCTATGGCGAACTTTTAATCTAAACAAAACCCAAAGTCTAAACGATGCCCTAAGGGCTGTATATATGGAGGAAGAGGGGGGAATTTCGTGGCCCTTGGTGGAGGAGTCCGAAATCAACCCTATCTCTTGTTTCCCCACACATACGGACTCTAAAAATAGCCTATACTTATGTATTTCGAAATTACATGGGCCTGGCCCAATAATAAGGTGACGCAGCACCTAAAATAGCCTCAGGACGAAATTTATGAAGTGGCATCTTGTATATTTCGTCCAAGGCTTCATGCACCCATTATGGTGGCTTCAAAGTCCTGAAATCATCACTTGTAACTCCATTCTTGTTCCCCTTGCGCATGCCATCATCTCCATGCTTGTTCTTGCTCCAATGTTCATCCTTCTCCAAGCTAGGCCCTTCATTTGTAAGCAAAACAAATGTATCCAATTTAGGCAGCATCATATTCTCATGAACATTAGAATCATTACCAAGAAACGGAAGTACCTGGTAATTTAGTTGGCGTACACGAGCTCTAGTAATTGGTCCAGTATGTATAGCAGCAGGGGCTGTGGGTGTAACAATTGTATTGATGTCCTCATCAATATGTTTCACTAGAGGATTCTCTCTTGAAGGCAAATAATACGATGGGTGAACAAATTACTGCCGAGCGATAGATAAGCGCAAAGTTATGACAATATCCAAGGCAATGATTATGCATATAGGCATCACGTCTATGTCAAGTAGACCGACTCCTACCTACATCTACTACTATTACTCCACACATCAACCGCTATCCAGCATGCATCTAGAGTATTAAGTTCATAAATAATGGAGTAACGCCTTAAGTAAGATGACATGCTGGAGAGGAATTAACTCAAGCAATATGATGAAAAACCCCATATTTTTATCCCTGATGGCAACAATTCAATACGTGTCTCGCTACCCCTACTTTGTCACTGGGTGAAATCACACAAGATTGAACCCAAAGCTAAGCACCTCTCCAATTGCAAGAAAAACTAATCTAGTTGGCCAAACCAAACCGATAATTGGAAGAGAAATACAAAGATATCAAATCATGTATATAAGAATTCAGAGAAGATTCACATATATTAATAGACAAGCTAATCATAAATCCACAATTCATCGGATCTCGACAAATACACCGCAAAAGAAGGTTACATCGGGTAGATCTCCAAGAACATCGAGGAGAACATGGTATTGAGAATCAAAGAGAGAGAAGAAGCCATCTAGCTACTAGCTATGGACCCATAGGTCTGAGGTAAACTACTCATGCTTCATTGGAAGGGCAATAGGGTTGATGTAGATGCCCTCCACGATCAAATCCCCCTCCGGCAGAGTACCAGCAAAGGCCTCTAGATGGGATCTAACGAGGTCAGAGACCTGCGACGGTGGAAAATTATTTTCGTGGCTCTCTCTGAGGGTTCTGGAATATATGTGAATATATAGGACGAAGAAGTAGGTCAGGGGACTCCCCTGGGGCCACAAGGCAGGGGGGCACCCCCAAGGGTGCGCCCTCCACCCTTGCTGCCACGTCGTGGGTCTTCTGGTTTGGACTCCAAGTCCTCTGGGTGTCTTCTTGTCCAAGAAAAATCATCATAAAGTTTTATTCCGTTTGGACTCCGTTTGATATACCTTTTCTACGAAACTCAAAAACAAGGAAAAAATAGAAACTGGCAGTGGGATCTAGGTTATTAAGCTAGTCCCAAAAATAATATAAAATAGCATAATAATGCATATAAAACATCAAAAACAGATAATATAATAGCATGGAACAATCAAAAATTGTAGATACGTTGGAGACGTATCGAGCATCCCCAAGCTTAATTCCTGCTCGTCCTCGAGTAGGTAAATGATAAAAACAGAATTTTTGATGTGGAATCCTACCTAACATATTTACTATGTAATTTTCTTCATTGTGGCATGAATGTTCAGATCCATAAGATTCAAAACAAAAGTTTAATATTGACATAAAAATAATAATACTTCAAGCATACTAATAAAGCAGTCATGTCTTCTCAAAATAACATGGCCAAAGAAAGTTATCCCTACAAAATCATATAGTCTGGTTGTGCTCCATCTTGATCACACAAAGTATTAAATCATACACAACCCCGGTTTTAGCCAAGCAATTGTTTCATACTTTAGTATTCTAAAAAAATTTCAACTTTCATGCAATACTTGAGCGTGAGCCATGGATATAGCACTATAGGTGGAATAGAATATGGTGGTTGTGGAGAAGACAAAAACAAGGAGATAGTCTAACATCAACTAGGCGTATCGACAGGCTATGGAGATGCCCATCAACAGATATCAATGTGAGTGAGCAGGGATTGTCATGCAAGGGATGCACTAGAGCTATAAGTTTATGAAAGCTCAACAAGAAACTAAGTGGGTGTGCATCCAACTCGCTTGCTCACGAACACCTAGGGCCATTTGAGGAAGCCCATCATTGGAATATACAAGCCAAGTTCTATAATGAAAAATTCCCACTAGTATATGGAAGTGACAACATAGGAGACTGTCTATCATGAAGATCATGGTGCTACTTTGAAGCCCAAGTGTGGAAAAAGGATAGTAACATTTCCCCTTCTATGTTTTCTCTCATTTTTTTGTTTTTTTGTGGGCTTCTTTGGCCTTCTTTTATTTGGGCTTCTTTGGCCTCTTTTATTTTTCATAACATCCGGAGACTCATCCCAACTTGTGATGGAATTATAGCTTCCATTTCCTCACATGGGACAATGCTCTAATAATGATGATCATCACACATTTATTTACTTACAACTCAATAATTACAACTTGAGACTTAGAACAAAACGGAATGGTGGAAGTTGCATGGCAATATATCTCGAAATGGCTATGGTGGCTGTTTTGAGGAAGGTATATGGTGGGTTTAATGCACCGGTGAAAGTTGCGCGGTACTACAGAGGCTAGCAATGGTGGAAGGATGAGAGTGCGTATAATCCATGGAGTCAACATTAGTCATAAAGAACTCACATACTTATTGCAAAAGTCTATTAGCTATTGAAACAAAGTACTTCACGCATGCTCCTAGGGGAAGGGTTGGTAGGAGTTAACCATCCCGCGATCCCGACCTCCACACAAAGGATGACAATCAATAAATAAATCATGCCCGACTTCATCACATAGCAGTTCACCATACGTGCATGCTATGGGAATCAAAAACTTTAACACAAGTATTCCTACCAATCCACAATTACTCACTAGCATGACTCTAATATCACCATCTTTATATCTCAAAACAATCGTAAGGTGCCGGGGAAAATATACAGGGGTATATGTTTTCCCCTGACACATGCACGGACAAGCCAAGATCAAGCCAAGATGTACAAGAAACCAAGAGATTCGAAGGACCAACAAGAAGATCAGAGGGACCAAGACCAAGCCAGAGAAGCAAGGTATCGTCAAGAGAAAGGCCTCCTCTCCCGGGCAGGAGAGCCCGGCAAGGGGCGAGGCCACCCCCAGAAGAAGACGGCCACCCCCAGAAGAAGACGACCAAGGCGTCCCGGCAGGGCCTGCCGAAACTTGCGGAGGCTAAATTGCCTCGCTAACCACTTCACAAGGACTCATGTCGTCGATTGGTGCGGTGTCAAGCCGCAGAGTGATTAAGTGGCAGCCATTCGCCACATGGCAGCCTCTCCTTACCAGAACACCTATAGACGACACCCGTCCTGCGACGTGTCAAACAAGCAGGTGTGGAGCTGGCAACATAGCCTGGCAAGCCTTGCCGGGCAACCAACGATGTGACGTTAAGCGGTGCATTAAATGTGCACTGTCAGCCCATAGAGTTAGGTATGATAGCACTGTTTATTGTCATACCAATGCATAATGACTACGTTGCCACTATGGTGACCCCTTAATCTATAAAAGGAGGCCCATGGCAACGGTAGAATGGGTTCGAGAGGTTAGAAGGTTGGATAACTCACACCCCCGTACGCGCGTAGTCGCTGCCGCCCTGAGGCAACCCTTGCCGGGCAAGTGTACTACGCTCCACCACCATATTTCCACCATCAATCCACCAAAGCAGGAGTAGGGTTTTACCCCTCGTGGCGGCCCAAACCTGGGTAAAACTGCCCATGTGATCTCTGCCATGCTGCCTCATGTCCGTCTGCTCTTTGTGCAACACACCTCCCCCTGCTGAACTAGCAAGGGGCCTCCTGGTCCCATAGGTGGCCATGGTTTCCTGCGACATCTTTGGCGTGCCAGGTAGGGGGTTCGCTTGCACGAACCTGAAGACGTGAGCAGCGCGTCACCTTCGCCGCCATGTGCATCTTCGACGACTCCATCGACCGTGGCGCCCACGAAGACGCAGAAGCAAATCGGGGGCATCCCCACGCCACATTGTTGGTCTCCGCGCCTTACCATAGCCATGGCTACAACAAAGATCTTCGCTGGTGGCAAGAGACCCGTCCAGGCGGCCCACATGGTGTACCTACCATTCGGGCGCCATTCGGTGAAAGGGCACGAAACATGCGGGCACGAGCTCCCTCCTCCTCGTCCCTTCTCGTTGTCAGTAGTCGAATCACTTTAGCCTCGGTGTCGTTGATGTCGACGATTACCGCGTGACCTTGGTCCAGTATTTCCCCTATTTTGGGTAATATTGAGTGAAGCGCTGGTATGAGTCCGTCAACAGATGCCCCGGCAAGTGCACTCGATGAGGCTGCCTGCATCGGCACAACCCATGCATCGGCAGCCGCCGGACTAACCCAAAACGAGAGCAAAAAAAGGGGGAGGGCCAGAGAAGCCCGACACTATGCCCTGATGCCCGCCAACCACATGAAATGCATATCGGTCCCTGCCGGGAACTAAGAAACCACATGGTTGACTTCTGCTCCTCCAGATGCCGTGGGCGCACTTGACACGCGCGGCCCGGAAAGAAGCTGAGAACGAAAGCTAAGTTTACATTATCACTTCTTGATTGATACATTTGAAAATTTTGCCGACGTTTATCCCTTAACACTAGTGATCGTTTGTATTGTGAAAACCCTTGTGTGACGGAACCTTGGTTAGTTTCTTTGGTCGCACCATTGTACTGTCCAGAGCCATGCTCGTAGGACGAGAGGCTGCACCGAGAACTACCTGGGAAAAACACGCAGGGACGCATCTACGCCAAGATGACTGATAAGGGCCGGACCCTTACTATAATCATGGCAATATGATACCGGCAAGCATCCAAAGCATACATAGGGATCGATCATACAAACGCAAACGTATAGGGCTCAAAGGGATAAACACGCATTTAAAATTCAGCTAGAAATACCAGTTTCGTGCAAACACAAGAGATAAAACGACTAAACACAAAATGTACGCCATGTTTCATTATAGGGCAACGCAGAAGGAACAACAGCAGATACTTGGCTCGGTGACCAGATGGAGCGGTTCAAACATGGAGAACCCTGTCGGCCTGTGGCACAACTTTCTCCTTGGCGGCTGCAATGTCGGCACCCACTGGTGGCTTCTTGAATTCGTCGTCAAGATCGAGGTCTGGATGGAGGCAGGCGATATTTCTCAATACCATGAAGAGGGCGTTATGGGCCAGCTTCTGGGACTCGGTCGCAAAGCGCTCGACCCTTCCTTCTTTGTGCACCTTCAGCTTCTGGATCAGCTCGTTGAAGAAGACTCCCAACTTGGCGCTTGGGACCTCATGCTGGCTGAGCGAGAAGGTTGGGCCATCCATACCCATCACCACAGCCTGGGGAGTAAGGCGCTTGGCGACATCGATCAAGCTCCTGATCCAGAGGTTGACTTGCTCAGATAGGTTCTCCAGTTTGGCTTCCGCATATTTCTGGAGACGCTTGGCAGTTTCCAGATCCTTGGACGACAACTGCTGATGGGATTGGGAGGACTCTGTCGCACTCTCCAAGGACCCGATCTTGGCCTTCACGTCAGCAATGGCATTGTTGGCGGTATCAGGGTTCTAGGCCTTGGAGGAGAGTTGCGACTGGACGTCTGACAAGAGAGCCTCCGCCTTCCGTGCTTCCTCCTTGAGAGCTTGTAACTCCTTGGCATTCCCGGCAAGATCTTCCGCCAGCTTAGATACCTGTTGGTCGAGGCCAGTCTTGGCAGTGGACACGGCAGCCAGGTCATCAGTGAGCTTCTTCAGTTGGGCAGCAGAGTCAGTGGCAATGGCGTCCATGGCTGCTCCATGCTTGTCCTCCAGATCCTTAGTGCGCTGGCAAACAAGAGCCTCCAGATCGTCATCTTTGGCACGTAGGGTGGCTTCGAGCTTCTCCTCCCAGATGGAAATCTCTTGCTCCCTAGCGTCCAGGGATGCCTTGCGGTCCGCCAGGCATGCCTTGCGAGCCATGACGTCCTCCCGCGTCATCTGGAGCGTCTCTTGCTGCCTCAAGAGCACCTTGAATTGCTTGTCGTGCCACACGTGCAGCTCGAGGCCTTTATCCTCCAGCTTCTGGTTCATCCTGTCGACGGACTCGCGTTGCTCCTTGAGCGCCTGCCACTTTTGGTTGTGCCAGGCCTGCATCTCTTTCACGCCCACCACTATGGATTCCATGAAGGACAAGTCCATGGCGACGACAGCTGAGTCGTCGGCCCCAGCTCCCTCATAAAGCAGAGCTAGGAGACGTTGAAGCTCTTCATCAAGCTCAGCATCCATCATCAAGGACATGCTAGGGGCTCCAGCTCCGGGTGACGACAACACCATGGCCAGCGTGCTTGAGGAGGATGGCGGGATCTCAGCGACGGTCCCGGTGGTGGGGAGTGGGCCCATGGTCTGGAGAGGGATATTCTCCTCGACGACCACTTCCCCTATCAGGACGTCCTTCGAAGAATGCTCCTTCACTGCCATGGAACCCTGTGCATTCCCGGCAGCAAGATCCAGCGGCGAGCTCTACAACTTCACCTGTGGTGGCCCTTACTATATTAGCCACCACCTCCAACAGGTCTGGTTCTTCGGTTTGAGGGGCTGCATATGGGAGAGCCAGTGAATCACGAAGAAACGAAAGTCTTAAAGAAATAGGGAAGCCAGGAGAAGAAACCAAAGTAAGAAATAAAAGAAGGAACAAATGAAGTACCTAGAAAAGTCTGTCAGGCAGGAACCTCTGTTTCCCCGGAAACAGCTGTTGCCGAGCCTCGAACTTCACCCTCTGCCATGGTAGTCCTGGCAGCCTTCTGTGCGGCATCGTCTACAAAGGGTTCCGTGGAGGTCTCTCCAGCTCGAGCGATGGGGGGAGCATGCCCCTTAGGGAGGGGCTCGCCCTGCGTCATCTCACCTCCCCCTCCACCTGAGGGAACAGGAAGGCCGTCCCCATCGCCCCCGGTGGGTGGAACCAAATCTCCACTCCCCGGCCGAGGGCTGGGCCGGGGGCTCGGCACAAGGTCCTGTGCATCACCCCCGCCGCTAAGGCCGAGCTTTCTGTGCCCACGATCCAAGACACCGGAGCTTCCTCCGGGAGCGATGGACGAGGGTTTCCGTATCCTCCTCCGCCTCCCTGCTGGCAACAACAAGAGAAAGAGGCCAGTCTGCAAAAATAATTGGGTATGCACAAGCTATTCACGAACGGAAAAAATCACCTTACTCCTCCGCAATGAGCAGGGAGTCCAAGTTGAACTCCATGGGAGGTGAGGGCTCCCTTCTCCTCTTCGGAGGCGGACGAGCAGAGCTCTCTAACAGCTTTGGCGCCTGGCACGGAGCCAGGGGATCAAGTGAAGACGAGCTTTGTGAAGAACTCGAGCTCGAGCTGGAGTCGAAATCATCCTCCACAACGGCCACTCGCCCGACGGAAGAGGTCTTGGTCCTAGCAAGACAGGGAGATCGGCGAAGCACCACGTCCACATTGGTTATCTTGGTGGTGGTTTTCTTCACTCTTTTGGTGGTCGGGTTGGAGGCTGCACCCCTCGGACAGCTGCGCGCCTGCAGGTGCCCTGCTCGAGGTCTGACTCGGGGGCTTGCGGCCCGGCCGCAAGCCACTCCTCAAGATCCACCACTTTGCTGACCCCCTCCTCCTCCTGAAGCTCCATTCCTGCCGTGGCTAGGGCATCTAGCCCGGCAAAGTTATTCCCGGCAAGCTCTTCCACGACAGCTCCTTCCGTGGCTTGCACCTTGCTGCTGCCCTGGGAAGAATTCCCATCATCAGCTCTCCCCATGCCCTTTCCGGCCTATCCTGCCTTCCTCATCTCCGCAAGGTGGGTGGCCTTGTCCTCCTTGACCCTCTTCAAGATATATGCTGCCTCTGCAGAGGAGGTGGGTTTATACATTCTGGTTTTAGTCCTGGTGGCCCTCTCCACCAGGATGTTCGACCACTCGAGCTCTTCATCCAGGGTGGGTAGCTGTGAAGTACTCACCACCCCTTCAGCGTTGCAGTCCGGCATCCATTTCAGTATCTGGTCTCGGGCAGAATAGATGTTCAGAGGGATGACGGTTGCCGGGAGCTTGAACAACTCGAATCGACCAAACAGTTGGTCGCACAACCAGCCATGGTTGTAAACTGATAAGTTGTTGGCCAACCCTAGGAGCAGTCTCATCCTATCCACAGCATCACCATAGAGCCACGTGGATCTGTCCCTTTCCTGCAATGGCGAGATGCGGCGGAGAAGAAAGTCTACCCCACATGCTCAATGGTTAAACCGACAGTCCTCAAACGGGTGAACCTATTAAATTGCCGGGTGCAGCCTATCCTCATTGAGGCCTTTGGCGTTCCAAACCTTGCCGCGCTCGACGCATTCCTTTCGGGCTTCGCAAAACTTGGGGTGATAGGGGCAAAAGTGTCCCTTCTTTCGATGAGATGATGGATTTCGCTTTGGTGGAAGTCGACTTTGATGATCCGACTACGAACGTGCGAGAACGTCGCGCCTTAGCAATCGCTAAACCAAATCCGAGAGGTTATTGACCACACCGGAGCACGATCAATCTGACCACGAGGGTCTGTTTCCTGCGAGCAAATGAAGAACAAGCAAGAAACTGAGATTGCAATCTAGATATTGCGAATATAAGATGAAAGATTTATTGATCAAGGTGGGGTTCTGTGACGCCTTTGTCTGGTCGTTGAACACAAACGAAGTACGCGAAGTTGCAGCTATGGCGAACTTTTAATCTAAACAAAACCCAAAGTCTAAACGGTGCCCTAAGGGCTATATATATGGAGGAAGAGGGGGGAAATTCGTGGCCCTTGGTGGAGGGGTCCGAAATCAACCCTATCTCTTGTTTTCCCACACATACGGACGCTAAAAATAGCCTATACTTATGTATTTCGAAATTACATGGGCCTGGCCCAATAATAAGGTGACGCAACACCTAGAATAGCCTCGGGACGAAATTTATGAAGTGGCATCTTGTATATTTCGTCCAAGGCTTCATGCACCCATTATGGTGGCTTTAAAGTCCTGAAATCATCACTTGTAACTCCGTTCTTGTTCCCCTTGCGCATGCCATCATCTCCATGCTTGTTCGTGCTCCAATGTTCATCCTTCTCCAAGCTAGGCCCTTCATTTGTAAGAAAAACAAATGTATCCAATTTAGGCAGCATCATATTCTCATGAACATTAGAATCATTACCAAGAAACGAAAGTACCTGATAATTTAATTGGCGTGCGCGAGCTCTAGTAATTGGTCCAGTATATGTAGCAGTAGGGGTTGTGGGTGTAACAATGGTATTGATGTCCTCATCATCCTCCCCTTCTTGAAATGAAGTCGTCCTCGACGGAAGCTCATCTTCCTCACCCAAATATGGCTTCAAATCTGCAATGTTAAAAGTGGGACTAACCCCAAAATCTGCAGGTAGCTCAAGTTTATATGCATTATCATTTATTTTCTCCAACACCTTAAAAGGACCATCATCATGAGGCATTAGCTTTAATTTGCGCAAATCAGGAAATCTATCCTTACGCAAATGTAACCAAACAAGATCTCCAGGTCCAAACACCACATGTTTTGTACCCTTATCTCCAGCAAGTTTATATTTAGCATTCATACGCTCAATGTTTTCCTTAGTTAACTCATGCATTTTGAAAATCAATTCAACACGTTGTTTAGCAGCAAAATTAACCTTCTCCGAAGATGGAAGAGGCAACAAATCAATAGGTGCACGAGGTAGGAAACCATACACAATTTCAAAAGGGCACATCTTAGTAGTAGAATGAAATGAACGATTATAAGCAATTTCAATATGAGGCAAGCATTCTTCCCACATTTTCTTATTATTCTTCAAAACAGCCCTAAGCATAGTAGACAATGTTCTATTGACTACTTCAGTTTGTCCATCAGTTTGGGGGTGACAAGTAGTACTAAAAAGCAGTTTAGTCCCCAACTTAGCCCATAACATCTCCAAAAGTGGCTAAGAAATTTAGTATCACGATCTGAAACAATAGTATTTGGCACACCATGCAAGCGAATAATTTCACGAAAGAACAAATCAGCAACATTAACAACATCATCGCTTTTATGACATGGTATAAAGTGTGCCATTTTCGAGAATCTATCCATGACAACAAATATGCTATCCCTCCCCTTCTTTGTTCGAGGTAAACCTAAAACAAAGTCCATAGATATATCCTCCCAAGGAACACTAGGTACAGGCAAAGGCATATATAAACCATGAGGATTGAGTCATGACTTAGCTTCTTGACATGTAGTACAACGAGCAACAAAGCGCTCAACATCCCGTCTCATCTTTGGCCAAAAGAAATGTGTAGCAAGTACGTCCTCTGTCTTCTTCACGCCAAAGTGTCCCATTAATCGTCCTCCATGCGCCTCCTGCAACAACAAAAGACGAACAGAGCTAGCTGGAATGCGTAACTTGTTAGCAGGAACACAAAACCATCATTAACGATGATCTTGTTCCATGTTCTACCTTCGTTACAATTCTGCAATACATATTTAAAATCAGCATCATGCACATATTGATCTTTGATGGTCTCCAAACCAAATATTTTGAAGTCAAGTTGTGAAAGCATAGTGTAGCGATGAGACAATGCATCAGCAATAACATTTTCTTTACACTTCTTGTGTTTAATGACATAAGGGAATGTCTCAATGAATTCAACCCATTTAGCATGTCTACAATTCAGTTTAGCTTGACTTTTAATATGTTTCAAAGATTCATGATCAGAGTGTATAACAAATTCTTTGGGCCATAAATAATGTTGCCATGTTTCTAAAGTCCGAACAAGAGCATATAATTCTTTATCATAAGTAGAATAATTCAGACTAGGCCCACTCAATTTTTCAGAAAAGTATGCAACAGGTTTGCCATCTTGTAATAACACACCTCCTAATCCAATTCCACTAGCATCACATTCAAGCTCAAAAGTCTTATTAAAATCAGGAAGTTGGAGTAAAGGAGCATGTGTCAACTTATCTTTCAATACCGTGAAGGCTTCTTCCTGTGCAGTACCCCAAAGAAAAGGCACATCTTTCTTTGTAAGCTCATTGAGAGGTGCAGCAATGCTGTTGAAATCTCTCACAAAACGCCTATAGAATCCAGCGAGGCCAAGAAAACTCCTCACTTGTGTGACCGTTTTGGGCTGCGGCCAACTCTCAATAGCTTCAATCTTGGCTTTATCAACTTCAATTCCCTGTGGAGTAACAACATAGCCAAGAAAAGATACTCGGTCGGTGCAAAAGGTGCACTTCCCAAGGTTACCAAACAAACGTGCATCACGTAGAGCAATAAAAACAACACGTAAATGTTCAAATTGTTCTTCCAAAGATTTGCTATAAATCAGTATATCATCAAAATAGACTACCACAAATCGTCCAATGAAAGCACATAAAACTTCGTTCATTAGTCTCATGAAAGTACTAGGCACATTAGTTAACCCAAAAGGCATGACTAACCACTCATACAAACCAAACTTAGTTTTAAATGCTGTTTTCCATTCATCACCCAATTTCATACGAATTTGATGGTATCCACTACGCAAATCAACTTTGGAGAATATTGTAGAGCCACTCAATTCATCAAGCATATCATCTAGCCTAGGAATAGGATGACGATAACGAATAGTAATATTATTAATGCCTCTACAATCAACACACATACGCGACGTACCATCCTTTTTAGGCACTAGTATAATAGGAACAACACAAGGACTAAGAGATTCGCGTATATAACCTTTGTCGAGCAGCTCCTGTACTTGACGCATAATCTCCTTCGTCTCCTCTGGATTGGTACGGTATGGTGCACGGTTGGGTAGCGATGCACCGGGAATTAAGTCAATTTCATGCTCAATGCCTCGAATAGGTGGTAATCTCGGTGACACGTCTTGTGGAAAAACGTCAACGAACTCCTACAGAACATTAGTGACAGCAGGGGGCAAAGAGGAAGGCACGTCCTCGAATGAAAATAATGCCTCTTTGCACACAAAAGCATAGCAAATAGATTTGCTAAAATCTAGCTCATCAATATCAGATTTGGTGGCAAGTAAACATGCACTTTTCAATTTAATTTCAGAAGCAACAGTATATGGTTTATTATTAGGCTTCATTTGTTGCTCAAATTCTTTTGCCACAATCTGATTTTCACTCTTATTTTTCTCTTGTTTTGCTTCATTAACTCTATTAATATCATCTTTCAATATGGAATCAGGAGTCATAGGAAGCAAAGTAATATTTTTATCCTTATGAACAAGAGTATACTGATTGTTCATACCATGGTGTATAGAATTTTTATCAAATTGCCATGGTCTACCAAGTAATAAGGAACATGCTTGCATAGGTACCACATCACAATCAACATAATCAGCATATGTGGAGATACTAAAATGCACATAAACAATACATGTTACCTTAACCTTGCCGCTGTTATTGAACCATTGGATGTAGTAAGGATGTGAATGTGGTCTTGTGGTGAGAGATAGCTTCTCCACCATCTCCATGCTAGCCAAGTTGTTGCAACTCCCTCCATCTATGATCAGACGAACAAAATGTTCCTTCACAACTCCCTTTGTATGGAACAAATTATGCCTCTGATTTTGCTCAGCTTGTGTAACCTGCACACTCAAAACACGTTGAGCAACTAAACATTCATACCTGTCAGCATCTTCAGGAGCCATATATTGCGTCTCATGATCAGAATCATCTCCACCGTGTTCTTCACGTGTAATAAGAGCCAAAGTCTCCTCACCATAGTCACTAGCGGACTCATACCCACCATCCTCAGTAGCAATCATCACACGCTGAGATTTGCATTCTCTTGCAAAATGTCCTCTTCCCTTACAACGACGACAAATAATATCACTAGTGTGCCCTGTTGATGCCATGGAAGAAGGTGAACTCTGTGCAGGCCCGATAGGTGTGCTCTTGGCAGACAATGGTGGTTGCGCCTGCTTCCTTGTATCATTGCTGGAGGTAACAGCTGATGGAGGTGTCGGTGCAGTAGAATGTGTGGAAGTAGAGGATGCACACGATGTCCATGATGAAGGTCGACCTGCAGAAAAGTTAGTCCGCGCCAATGCCTGTCGATCCTACACTTCACGTTCAGCTTTACAAGCAAGATGGTATAAACGAGTGATATTATGATGGTCTGAATCTCTCTATTTAATCCACCCATGAAACATGCAAGCATAGCTTCATTCTCCTCAACAATACCACATCTAATCAAGCCAGTTTGTAATTCCTGATAATATTCTTCTACCGAATTTTTTCCTTGTCTTAAGCGCTGCAATTTTTGAAGTAATTCACGTTGATAATATGGTGGAACCCAACGAGTACGCATAGCAGTTTCCAAAGCAACCCAAGTAGCTGGAACAGGATATAATCTACAATGTTCAGACCACCAAACACATGCAAAGCTAGTGAAAGCACAAACAGCAGCAGGAACACGTCTCTCCTCGGGATATTGTAAACATGTAAATCGTTATTTAGTTTCTAACTCCCAAGTAAGATATATACCAGGAACATATCTACCCTCAGATGGTGGAATATTCAATTTCAGTTTAGGGAGATGGTCATGATCTCGTACCTGAGGGGGAGCCCTTACATTGCCATTATTTGCATGTGGACGACCTGGTGGTTTTGGTGCTGGTGGTTGCACGTAGTTCTGATTTTGATCAACCACATCCTCGTAATCTCCCGCATAATCATCCTCCTCCCCATCAGCAGCAGGAGCCACAGAATTATCAACAGCAGCACCAACAGTTTGGCCAGGCTGAAGAGGAACACGGCTCGCTCGGCGGAGGGCTGTTTCGCCATGTGGAGGTAGTAGTAGTAGTTGTTGTTGTTGTTGTTGTTGTTGCAGAGGTGCGGCAGGTGCAGCCGGTTGTGGAAGACGCGCAAGCAGTTCATTAAATCTGTTATCGAGCTTTGTTTCGAACATCTTCTCAAGGCCAATGATCTTCTCCATGGCCTCTTGAAAATTGTTCATCACATCTTGCACCTGTTCAGTCATCATTTGCTGAAACTTATCATGAAGCTCCTTGTTCGTTAAGTTCTCCCTGTCAATCTCGTCGGCTTGTGATCCTAGCATGGTTAGCAGCAATAGAAACACACAAGAATATGATCCTACAGACTACTAACAAGTGGTGGTGGTGGTGGGTATCACAAATCCGTCAAGCAAAACTCAAATTCTTACCAGTTCTTACCCAGCAGCAGGCGGTGATCGGCAACTGATGTAGTCAAAACTCTCAAAGCTTGGATAAAGCGATTACCAGGGAGAGTCAAACACACGATGTAGATGTATGTGGAGCTGGGAAGGCTTATATTATGGTAGCAAAAATGGTCAGCAATAATCAATTCAGATATGCAAAGTTGAATAAACGCTCAACGACGGTATTGTGCTGGTCCTAGGCTAGACCGTACTAGAGACACGAGCCTAGAACACTAACAAAATCACGGCGCTGCACGTAAACAAGGGAGGAGCACACTCTGATTTTTTTAATTTTTTTCACTTTTTTTTGCACCTTTTTCCTCTTTTTTTGCTCTGCAACAATTTTTTTTGAAAAAGTCTACAAATGTCCTAAAAACTGCCTAGCCAGAATTTTCCAGACATAGTTTTTTTTTAAACTGGAACTATTTTTCTTCTGCGGATGGCTCGAAAGTTGGGGAGTCCTACTCTGTCACGACTCGGAGTATCGCGTGATCTGGAAATCGAGAACACAATAACAATTACTGGACTCGGACTAGGACTGGTGGCGGAGATGAATCTGGTGGAAACTTGGACTGGTGGCGGATATATGCAGGGCGGTGGAACACAGACTGGTGGCGAATCTGTGATGGATGTGGACTCGGATTAGCATGATGGCGGTGGATATGTGGTATATGGGAGCGGCGATGACGATGGTGGTATATGGCAGCGGTGATGACGATGGTGGTATATGGCAGTGGTGATGACGATGGTGGTATATGGCAGCGGTGATGATGATGGTGGTATATGGCAGCGGTGATGACGATGGTGCGGCGGCGGCGTGACAACTTGTGAGCAGAAGTCGAAACTCTATAGGACTAGACTCTAGGACAAGCAACTTGACACGATGATGCAACCGCAAATTCAACAAAGCAAATACCAAAAAGATTATGCAAAGGATCAGATTGGTTCGGATAAGATGAACTAACCCTAATTTTTTTGGCTTTTTCGTGGACTATAGATATGAAGAACAGACTCGATCTAAACTACGAAAAACTATAAAATCTCACCGAGCAACCTGAAAATCTGATACCACTTGATAGGGGCAAAGGTGTCCCGTCTTTCGATGAGATGATGGATTTCGCTTTGCTGGAAGTTGACTTTGACGATCCGACTACGAACGTGTGAGAATGTCGCGCCTTAGCAATCGCTAAACCAACTCCGAGAGGTTATTGACCACGCCGGAGCACAATCAACCTGACCACGAGGGTCTATTTGCTGCGAGCAAACAAAGAACAAGCAAGAAACTGAGATTGCAATCTAGATATTGCGAATATAAGATGAAAGCTTTATTGATCAAGGTGGGGTTCTGTGACGCCTTTGTCTGGTCGTTGAACACAAACAAAGTACGCGAAGTTGCAGCTATGGCGAACTTTTAATATAAACAAAACCCAAAGTCTAAACGGTGCTGTAAGGGCTGTATATATGGAGGAAGAGGGGGGGATTTCGTGGCCCTTGGTGGAGGGGTCCGAAATCAACCCTATCTCTTGTTTCCCCACACATACGGACTCTAAAAATAGCCTATACTTGTGTATTTCGAAATTACATGGGCCTGGCCCAATAATAAGGTGACGCAGCACCTAGAATAGCCTCAGGACGAAATTTATGAAGTGGCATCTTGTATATTTCGTCCAAGGCTTCATGCACCCATTATGGTGGCTTTAAAGTCCTGAAATCATCACTTGTAACTCCGTTCTTGTTCCCCTTGCGCATGCCATCATCTCCATGCTTGTTCGTGCTCCAATATTCATCCTTCTCCAAGCTAGGCCCTTCATTTGTAAGCAAAACAAATGTATCCAATTTAGCCAGCATCATATTCTCATGAACGTTAGAATCATTACCAAGAAACGAAAGTACCTGATAATTTAATTGGCATGCGCGAGCTCTAGTAATTGGTCCACTATATGTAGCAGTAGGGGTTGTGGGCGTAACAATGATATTGATGTCCTCATCATGGGGGCTTCCTTATCCTGGATCTAGCACCAATCTCCTCTCCATTCGTCCCACCTCTCATGCTGGTACCCAGGGAGGTATTCCCAGATCTTCCTCGCCATGCGTGGCATCCAGCTAATGATTCAGGAGTGGTAAACTTTCCTCTCCACACGTGGGACGAAGTAATGCTAGAACAGATCCACATTTGGCCTAACTCCGATGAAATTCTCGCACAAATGCGCGAAGATGGCCATAGTCGCCATTGCATTTGGCGAGAAATCGAGGAGGTGGAACCCATAGATATTCATGATTGCCTCAAAGAACTAGGAGAAGGGGGGACAAAGGCCGCAGATGAAGTAAGCGCAGAAGAATCGATAAGAATCAGGCGGATCCTCCTTGCCCGCCACATAAACTATGGGAGCTCCATGCCCTTTTTCAACAGGCCTCCCCCACAGATACCCGTACCTTGATTGAAGGACTGGGCCGCTCAAGTTTGACAGGATAAAGACGACATCTTCACTCCGCTTCTTGTTCAGCTCCGCCCCTCTCTTGCTTCGCTCGGCGGCTGCCCCCTTCGCCACGACCGTCTGCTTCTTCTTCTCCACGGGTTTCTTCCCCATTCCGGCGGTGGCGATGCGAAAGGCAAAGGGAATCGATTGGAAGGGCGGTGGCGGAAGTGAGAGAGGAGGAACTGTCGTTTGGCTTGCGAAGGAAGAAGATGGGAGTGCGGGGCAGGAGACAGGTGAATCGTGCTGCTCGGTTTTTCCCTGTTCTTAAGGGGGAAAAGCGGACCGGGGCGCGTCCCTTTCTTCTCCTCGATCTTCTCTCCTCTCCCTTGATCCATGGGTGCTCGAGACTCCGTCTTCTCCTTCTCATGATCATCTCCTTGGTATCCTAAAATGCATAACATGTCCTTGTGAGGTAGAACCCAATTCTCATGTGAATTCGATCGAAACTCGAAGAGGAGAGAGTCAACCTCATTCTCGATGGTGCATACACGTGCTCTTGTCATTGGTCCACTCGGTGCTTGCGGTGGTGATGGAGTGTCGGTGCGAGTAGTCGAGGGATGCTCTGCATCACTTCTTTATAGTCAAATCCGCAATATGCAAATTTAAAGAACAATCATCAAATTCACAAAAACCTAGCACATCACATAAAATTTTTGGAATCGTGGAAATGCTAACACCCAAATCACATAAAGCATGGCACTCATAATCTTTAATCTTAATCTTAATAGTAGGTTCCTACTCATCACAAAGTTTTCTAGGAATAGAAACTTCCAATTCAAGCTTTTCTTCAAAAGATTTCATCATAGCATCAACGATATGTTTAGTAAAAGCTTTATTTTGATTATAAGCATGAGGATAATTCAACATGGATTCCAACTAGGAAATACAATCTATCAAAGAAAATTTACCATAATTAAAATCCTTGATATCCAAAAGAGTGGGTTCATTGCTACTTAAAGTTTTTCCATCTCCAATCCCACTTTTGTCAATTTTTGCATCTAGATCTAATAACTCCAAATTATTGGGACGCCTTTTAACTAAAGTTGACTCCTCTCCAGTCCCATCTTTATCAAGATTTATATTAGAAAACAAAGATTCAATAAAGAGTCACATCAATCACTTTAAGATCTTCATCACTATTTTCACAAAAATTAGAAGAACACGTTTTTACAAACCAATCTTGCTAGCACACATCTTAGCAGTTCTTTCTTTGCACTCATCAATGGAAATTCTCATAGCTTTCAGAGATTCATTAATATCATGCTTGGGTGGAATAGATCTAATTTTTAAAGAATCAATCTCATGAGAAATTATATCCACGTTCCGAGCCAAATCATCAATCTTAAGCAATTTTTGTTCAACCAAAGCATTGAAATTCTTTTACGAACTAATAAATTATTTAATATTTTTCTCAAGATCAAAGGGCATCTTATTATAATTTCCATAGGAATTGTTGTAGGAATTACCATAATTATTAGAGGAATTATTAGGAAACGACCTAGGATTAAAATTACCTCTATATGCGTGATGAGGACATCAATACCATTGTTACACCCACAGCCCCTGCTGCTATACATATTGGACCAATTACTAGAGCTCGCGCACGCCAATTAAATTACCAGGTACTTTCGTTTCTTGCTAATGATTCTAATGTTCATGAGAATATGATGCTGCCTAAATTGGATACATTTGTTTTGCTTACAAATGAAGGGCCTAGCTTGGAGAACGATGAACATTCGAGCAAGAACAAGCATGGAGATGATGGCATGCGCAAGGGGTACAAGAATGGAGTTACAAGTGATGATTTTAGGACTTTGAAGCCACCATAACGAGTGCATGAAGCCTTGGACGAAATATACAAGATGCTACTTCATAAATTTCGTCTAGAGGCTATTCTAGGTGCCGCATCACCTTATTTTTGGGCCAGGCCCATGTAATTTCGAAATACATAAGTATAGGCTATTTTTAGAGTCCGCATGTGTGGGGAAACAAGAGATAGGTTTGGTTTTGGACCCCTCCAAGGGCCACGAAATTCCCCCTCTTCCTCCATATATACAGCCCTTAGGGCACCGTTTAGACTTTGGGTTTTGTTTAGATTAAAAGTTCGCCATAGCTGCAACTTCGCGTACTTCGTTTGTGTTCAACGACCAGACCAAGACGTCACAGAACCGCACATTCATTAATAAACTTTCCTCTTATATTCACAATATCTAGATTGCAATCTCAGTTTCTTGCTTGTTCTTCGTTTGCTCGCAGGAAACAGACCCTCGTGGTCAGGTTGATCGTGCTCCGGCGTGGTCAATAACCCTCGGAAGTTGGTTTAGCGATTGCTAAGGCGCGACGTCTCGCACGTTCGTAGTCGGATCATCAAGGTCGACTCCCACAGAAAACGATAGCCACCATCTCATCGAAACATCGGGACACCTTGGCTCTATCAATGCGTTATTACCAAAATTGTTCCTACCAACAAAAATTCACATCCATAGATCCATTATTATTATCAATTAAAGTAGACAAAGGCATATCATTAGGATCAATAGGAGCACTCTTACTAGCAAACAATTTCATAAGTTCATCCATCTTTCCACTCAAAACATTAATCTCTTCAATCGCATGCACTTTTTTACTAGTAGAAGATCTTCAATCGCATGTCATTAAGAATAATTAACCATAATATTATCTGGGAGTTTAGTAGCTTCTCCTAAAGTAATTTTCATAAAAGCCTCCTCCAGCCAAATTTAAAAGATTTCTTGAAGCAAAATTCAATGTGGCATAAATTTTTTGTATGATCATCCACAAATTTAAACCATGAGTAGGGTAATTTCGTATCATCAATTCATCCTCTCCCAAGATTCTGCAACATGTTCCTGATCAAGTTGCTTAAAATTCATTATACCATTCCTAAGGGAGATGATCTTAGCGGGAGGAAAATACTTGGAAATAAAAGCATCTTTACACTTATTCCATGAATCAATACTATTTTTAGGCAAAGATGAAAACCCAGTTTTAGCACGATCTCGTTGTGCGAACGGAAATAACTTCAATTTAACAATATCATTATCCACATATTTCTTATTTTTCATATCACACAACTCAACAAAATTATTTAGATGGGCTGCGACATCTTCACTAGGAAGGACGGAAAATTGATCTTCCATAACAAGATTCAGCAAAACGGCATTTATTTCATAAGATTCTGCACTTGTGGCGGGAGAAATTGGAGTGCTAATAAAATCATCATTATTAGTATTGGAAAAATCACACAACTTGGTATTCTCTTGAGACATCATGACAAAGCAAGCAATCTAATACACAAGCAAACAAAAAGCAAGCGAAAAAACGAACGACAAAAGGACGAATAAAGAGGCAAACCTTTTTGTATTTTTTTGAAAAATTGTTTTAGAAGTGGGGGTGAGGAAAACAAGAGGCAAATGGCAAATAATGTAACGCAAGAGCTAAGAGTTTATGATGGGTACTTGGTAGGCTTGACGTAGATCTCCCCGACAGTGGTGCCAGAAATTCTTCCAGCTACTTCTTCAGCTTGCATTGATTTTTCCCTTAAAGAGGAAAGGGTGATCCAGCACAGTAGAGATAAGTATTTCCCTCAGTTAAGAACCAAGGTATCAATCCAGTGGGAGAAACTCGCAAGACCTCAATAGATGCACCTACACAAATAATCAAACACTTGCACCCAACGCGATAAAGGGGTTATCAATCCCTTCACAGTTACTTGCAAAGGTGAGATCTGATAGTGATAGATAAAACTAAGTAAAAGATAACTAAATATTTTTTTGGTTTTTTAGTTTATAGATCTGAAAATAAAAGTTTGTAAAATAGTAGATCGAAAACAAATATGATGGAAAATATACCCGGGCCCATTGGTTTCACTAGAGGCTTCTCTCTTGAAGGCAATTAATACGGTGGGTGAAAGAATTACTATCGAGCAATTGATAGAAAAGTGCGAAGTTATGATGATATCCAAGGCAATGATTATGCATATAGGCATCACGTCTGTGTCAAGTAGACCAACTCCTGCCTGCATCTACTACTATTACTCCACACATCGGCCGCTATTCGGCATGCATCTAGAGTATTAAGATAATAAAGAACAGAGTAATTCCTTAAGTAAGATTACATGATGTAGAGGAATTAACTCAAGCAATATGATGAAAACCCCATCTTTTATCCTCGATGGCAACAATTCAATATGTGTCTTGCTACCCCTACTTTGTCACTAGGTGAAATCACGCAAGATTGAACCCAAAGCTAAGCACCTCTCCCATTGCAAGAAAAACCAATCTAGTTGGCCAAGCCAAACCAATATTTCGAAGAGAAATACAAAGATATCAAATCATGCATATAAGAATTCAGAGAAGAGTCAAATTATATTCATAAATAAGCTGATCATAAATCCACAATTCATCGAATTTCGACAAACACACCACAAAAGAATATTACATCGGATAAATCTCCAAGAACATCGAGGAGAACATTGTATTGAGAATCAAAGAGAGAGAATAAGCCATCTAGCTACTAGCTATGGACCCGTAGGTCTGAGGTAAACTACTCACGATTCATTGGTGTAACACACTGGTTTTGCCCTCCTTCTTTTTCTGGAATTCTTCGCCATTTGATTTGAATTTGAGGTTTTGAATCAACTCAGTTGGACTTAACCACTTGGGCATGTCCTTGATTTTCACCCAAGTGACTCGCCTCTGTCAAACACACATCATTTACTATCTGGTTTTTCTCAAAATGGCCATAGGAATTTTTTCATAAATGAAAATATTCATTTCACTACTGGAATAAGAAGATTTGCCGTTTGCCACCTCTTTGTCGTCTGTTAGCGGACGACAAAGAATGTCTTTGCCATCAGTCACGAGAAAGCGAACGGCAAAGTGGCAGCGGACGGCAAAGTAATGCTTTGCCATCAGCCATTATTATGCCGTCCGCTAGCGGACGGCAAAGCTTTCCACTAGCTGACAACAAAGGGGGTGTTTGGCCCACTGGCTATTAAGCCCTAACGCCCCTCACTCTTTGTCGCCTGCCAGCAGATGGCAGAGAGTCCGTTGCCATCATCTTGTGGATGACAAAGGCGACACGGACGACAACGCTTCAAAATAAGATAACGGGCCACACCCCTACCGTTGCCCTCTCTCTTTCTCCTCTCCTCTCCTCTCCGCCCGACGAGAACCGCCGCTGCCATGCCGCCCCACACCGCCCCGCCGCCCCCACCGGCCCACCACCTCTCTGT
>NC_041381.1:271951679-271952274 GCF_002162155.2 Triticum dicoccoides | reverse complement strand
TCCCCACTGCAGCAGCCGGTGGACCGCCCCCGAGGAGCGCCGCCCGTCGCCGCCCCATCGCCGCCCCCATAGTGAGCCCCTGCTACCCTGTTTTTTTTCTGCTTTTTAGTTTAGTTAGTTTTTAGGTTCAATTAATTGAGGTTTTTTAGTTAAGGTTTAGGTTTAATTTGTTTAGGCTATTTAGTTTAGGTTTAATTTTTTAGGTTATTTAGTTTAGTTACTTTAGGTTTAATTTGTTTAGATTAATTAGATTAATTAGTTTATGTTATTTAATTTAGTTAGTTTAGGTTTAATTAGTTTAGGTTATTTAGTTTAGGTTTAATTTGTTTAGGTTAATTAGTTTAGTTAGTTTAGGTTATTTAGTTTAATTAGTTTAGGTTTTCTAGTTTAGTTAGGTTAGGTTTAATTGGTCTAGGTTATTTAGTTTAGGTTTTTTAGTTTAGTGTCTAGGCGAGTGGTCGGGGTGTCGTGTCGAGGGTCGAGGGGTCGGATTGTCGAGGGTGTCGTGTCGAGGGTCGAGGGTTCGGGGTGTTAGGCTGTCGTGTCGAGGGTCGAGGGTTGGGGTGTCGGGGTGTCGTGTCGAGGGTCGAGGGGT
>NC_041381.1:271948371-271951436 GCF_002162155.2 Triticum dicoccoides | reverse complement strand
CCTGACACCCCGACCCCTCAACCCTTGACACGACACCCCTGACACCTCAACCCCCGACACGACACCCCGACCCCCATGGGTTGCCGATGGTCGATGGTTGCCGAGGGGCACCCCGAACCCGATATATCACCCTGACACGACACCACCGACACCCCGACCCCCGACACGACACCTCGATTTTTTTATTATGTTCATGATGATGATACACACTAATTTTTTCTATTATGTTTATGATGTATTAATTTCGTTTACTCTTTCTCATTGCAGGTGTTGACAGATGGTGGGCTTGGGTCGAGAGCGCTCCGAGCCTCCTACATCGGCGCGTGGGAGGGGTGTTGTTATTCCATCCCAGAACCTTTGAAGGGCGCTGGTAGACAAAATGCACACACCCCCGGCACCTTCGGCGAGCGCTTCTTCTTCGGCCGGGAGAGGAGGTCGGGGGAAGAAGAGGGGTGCAGGTAGAGTTGGACGGGCCGCTGGCAGAGGTAGGAAGGTTGTTCTCTCGTCCTCGCCACCACCCCCCGCTGAGTCTCCGGACCACCGGAGTGCTCTATCTCAGGTGGACCCGTCTGACCTGGACCCGTGCTGGACTCCGGTCCACGAGCCTTGGGACGACGAGCCATGGGTCGACGAGCCTCTAGTCGCCGAGCCTTGGGTCCTAGTGTCTTCCTCCTAGGAGACTCGGGTCCCACAGTGTTCCTCCCAGGAGACTAGGGTCCTAGAGTCTTTGTCACACGTGACTCCGGAGACTAGCGACCATGATGATGATCTCAAGGAGACCTTATCTGAGGATAGCTACAGCAAGAGCGAGCGGGTTGAGGAGGGCAAGAAGGTCTACCAGCATGGTGGTACTAAGCTACCATCTGTGCCGGTGACCCACGACCAAAGGTGGTTGATTCAGCCTAACGGGGAGAAGTAAGTGCATTAATTTACTCTCTTTTAACCTTTTACCTTCATGTTTGTTCAAATTAATATCTAATGTGTTGACCTTGTCATACTGCAGGGTTTGGATACATGCAGATGGTGTCTGCATGCCCAATCAGGTCCTTGGTACTCTAGTCCGGCACCACTTCCCGGGGTGGGTCACGTTGCCCGGTGAGGGTGAGATTCCATAGCTAGCACTCACCTGGGAGTTGTACCAGGCTGCACCGGCCCCACCGGGGGAGATAGTGGCCGGCGTCGTGTGCAAGATGGTGGTCGACATTATGAGACGGCGGTTTTGGGTAAGTTCTCCTTTACAGAATTAAAAATCAACAGTACCTAGTGATTGTACTAATCATCGGTGTTGTCTTGTTCGATTGCAGACCTTCTACATGTGTCTTGAGGAACACGAGGCAGACGTGGCTATGGTTCTCGAAGCCGAGTGCAAGCGCCTATTTGAGAACACACGGCACGAGGCTCGGGTCCAGGCTGTCCGAGACTACTACGCCTCGACTAACATCAGGAGGCAGAAGAAGAAGTGCCGCCTCAAGTATCTAAGTAAGGACAAGTACATGACGGTAGTTACCTATTCTTAAGGCCTTGTACCAGTTTCCTTGATTTGATTCGTAGGCGTAGCGCTGAAATTTCTCTTTGTCTAACTTAGGTGCCCCCGAGATGGTGTGCGGATAAGATGGACTGTTGGGAGAGGTTGGTGGATGAGTGGTGCTCTCCCCAATGGTTAGCCGCCCACAACAAGGCGAAGGACAAGCGTACCCAGATGCGAGGTGTGCCACACCATCAAGGGAGCTCCAACCTGTTTGAGTATGGGGATCACTGGGTATGTGGTTCGATTCATGCAATTTCATTCTTCATGCTAGCTTTAATTACTAATTTACCCTGTTCCTCTCTTTCAGGCACGACACAACAAGAAGGAGGTGCCGCCACTGTACGACCTCTATGCCATGGACCATAGTGACCCGTACAAGAAGGCCAAGGCATTCTTGGAGGATGACCTCAATCATCCAGATAGCTTCACCAACATCTCCTCCCACAACAAGCTTGTGAGGTACAGAGACTAGGGGAAGGAGATGAAAGGCGAGGACTTCAACCCGAGCCACAGTCCTTTTGATCCTGAGCTCGTGATGCTATCTGGTGATGGGAGGAAACATGGCCACATAGCCATTGGGGATGGGCTCATACGTTGTCCTAGAAGTCTCCTGGAGATCAAGAAGTGACAGATAAAGTCTCTTTCCGAGATGAGGCCTCGACCACGGCCAGTGGATCTCGCTATCGATGCTAGGGCCCAGGAGCTTGTGGCGAAGGCAACCAGGCAGGCGGAGGAGAAGGTGAGGGACATGGAGGAGAGGACGGCTAATCTGTTGGAGGCGGAGAGGAACCGGAACGATGCAAGTCATCGAGCCCTATACGAGATCCTCGTGGTAAGTTTCTCCCACATACTAGCCAAATCATGCACGCAATGTTTGTTTCATTACTAACACATATGACTGACTCGTGAAAACAAAATGTGCAGTCTGTGTGCGAGAAAACCGGCGAGACCCCTCGGCCGATGCCCCAGATTGCTATAGCGGACACGATGAGTTTCATTTGAATGGTCATTAGTTACTAGTATTCACATTTCAGTTGCATCATGCTAACTAAACATTGCAAATGATCTTTCGTGCAGCACGCCTCCCACAAAAGATCGACTGATCCTTCTCCGTCTCATGGTGGCGGAACCCTGACTGACCCTTCACCTTCCGGATCATGGTAAGTTTTCCCAAGTGTTTTGCTCAAGAAATGCTTTGTTAGCTGGAAAATGGCATAACAACCTAGGATAGCTCAATAATGTTCTATAGCTATCTTAGCTAGTTCATTTATGACATAATTAGCTCACTTAGGTACAAAATGGCATAACAACCTAGGATGGCTCAATAATGATCTATAATTAGCTTAGCTACTTCATTTATGACATAATTAGCTCACTTAGGTACAAAATGGCATAACAACCTAGGATAACTCAATAATGATCTATAATTAGCTTAGCTACTTCATTTATGACATAATTAGCTCACTTAAGTACAAAATGGCATAACAACCTAGGATAACTCAATAATGATCTATAATTAGCTTAGCTACTTCATTTA
>NC_041381.1:271929409-271947685 GCF_002162155.2 Triticum dicoccoides | reverse complement strand
ACTTGGCATAACAACCTAGGATAGCTCAATAATGATCTATAATAAGCTTAGCTACTTCATTTATGACATAATTAGCTGACTTAGGTATAAAATGGCATAACAACCTAGGATAGCTCAATAATGATCTATAATTAGCTGAGCTACTTCATTTATGACATAATTAGCTCACTTAGGTACAAAATGGCATAACAACCTAGGATAGCTCAATAATGATCTATAATTAGCTTAGCTACTTCATTTACCTAGCTTAGCTCTAAAATGACCTACACACTTAGCATTTTTACCTACCTTAGCTAAAAAATGGCATTTTTACCTACCTTAGCATTTTCCTTCTTTTTCTTCTTCTTCTTCTTCTTTTTCTTCTAGCTAGTCTTCTTCTTCTTCTAACTTTCATCCTTCCTAATTTGCAGATTTGCTTGAGATGAGGATGCTAGCATTGATCGAAACTTGTTGCAAACTTTTACTTGTGCTTGTGCTTCCTTTTTATTTATGGAAACTTGTTGGATATGTTGTTGGAAACTTGTTGGATATCTCTTGTTGCAAACTTGTATATATGGAAATGTTGTTGGAAACTTGTATATGTTCTTGTTGTTGGAAACATGTATATGTTGTTGGAAACTTATTGTTGGTAAGATTGTTGAAATTATTTTGAAATGTGTATATATATATATATGTGAAATTCTGTCAAAATTGAACGAATTTAAGAAAAAACAGAAAAAACAGGGGCTATATAGACACTTTGTCTTCTGCTGGCGGACGGCAAAGATCTTTGCCGGTCGCCAGCAGACGGCAAAGATGCCACGTGACAGCTACCTGTGCAACCTGGGAATTAGGGGATGGCCTATTTGGCAGATTTGCCCTCAGCCAGCAGACGACAAATGCCTTTGCATCTTTGCCGTCCGCTAGTTGACGGCAAAGCACGCCATTAACCACTTAACGGACCTGAACTGCCTCATGTGTCGTCCAAGATCTTTGCCGTCTGTCAGCGAATGGCAAAGCCCTTTTCATCTGTGTTGTCCGCCCGCAGATGACAAAGAGGCCCTTGCCGTAGCCTGTTTAGCCGGATGTGTTGCCATCTACAGGCTGACGGCAAAGGTCTTTGCTGCCCGCCATGTGTGCCTTTGCCGTCAGCTGTGGCAGACGGCAAAGTTCCTGATTCCTGTAGTGTTTCTCGCTTTGATTATCACTTCAGCAACATATGCTCCAAAGCAACCCTTAGTTTTCTTGGCCATAAAATTCTGAGAAAATTCCTGAATATTCTTTGGACCCTGCCACACCTCCCTGTGCAAAAATATTTCATAGTTCTTTGGTATATTTTTTCTACAAAGCCCTCATACCTTGGCCCGGGAGAAAGATTGACATATTCCTTGGAGGACTGAATCAACACCTCATATGCACTCTTAGTATGCTTGATTTTCCAGAATTCCAGACTCTGGTATACAAAGCCCTCATCACGGACAGAGAGCACAAGCTTGTTCATGACAATAAGCCCGCCTACAATGATCATAAGTGCATGTTTGAGCCCTAGAAGGATGGCCAGCCAGTGCAGAAGCCCCATACCTGGCAGCAGACTCAGGTCGAGTACATGACCAGTTGACAGCATAATGTTAACAAGCCCTCTACCCAAGTCAAGAATGTGGTGACCAGCCTGGTGCGCTAAGATTGTCAGCGTAACAATTCATGTTTCAATTGTGGGCAAACCGGACATTATGCCAGACAGTGCCCCAAAAGCGGCAAGTCGAATGCTCCATTCAAGCCGCAAGTCAACCACATGGGACCATACGCTAACCAAAATACCATCCAAGGGCAAGTTCATCACCTCTCCGCACACGAAGCCCAAGAGGACCCAGAAGTCATCATCGATATGTTTCCTGTTAATAGCATACCTGTAACAATTTTATTTGACTCTAGGGCTTCCCACTCTTTTATTTCGCGGAGTTTTGTTGCCCAACACAAGTTTCCTTGCTCCATTTTCGGGAAAAGTATGATGGTACAATCCCCGGGATCCGTGCTCAAAAGCAATCTGGCCTGTCACAATCTGGAGATTAACATCAAGGGAGTCATTTTCCTCGCTTCATTGATATTCATCGAGTCTCCCAAGATGGATATTATTTTGGGAATGAACTGGTTGACTCAAAATCAAGTATGCATCAAATGTGCGACTAGAGAAGTCTGATTGATTAGTCGGGACAGTTAGACTACATAGTTCTTTGCTCGAAGAAGCATACCCAAGAAAGAAATGGTCTTCACAGCTGTAGCGGAAGAATTGGATCTAATTCCTGTGGTCTGTGAGTTTCCAGACGTATTTCCTGAGGAATTTCCAGGAATGCCGCTAGACCGAGAGCTTGAGTTCGCAATTGATCTTGTGACCGGAACCGCACCTATATACAAGAAGTATTACTATATGTCGTTGTCTGAGTTAGTGGAGCTGAAGAAACAACTTGATGATATGCTTCAGAAAGGATACATCCGCCCGAGCTCTTCACCGTGGGGTTCACCCCAATATTCGTGGACAAGAAAGACGACAGTCTCCGAATGTGTGTGGATTACAGTCAGTTGAATGATGTCAATATCAAGAACAAATATCCACTTTTGAGGATTGATGATTTGTTTGATCAACTCAATGGGGCAAAAGTATTCTCCAAGATTGATTTGAGGACCGGATACCACCAGCTCAAGATCAAGAAGGAAGATATTCATAAGACCACGTTCACCACTCGATACGGTCTTTACGAATATACGGTCATGTCATTCGGCCTCACCAACGCCCCCGCCTTCTTCATGCATATGATGGATAAAGTATTCATGGACTTCTTGGACAAATTTGTGGTGGTCTTCATTATTGACATCCTCATATACTCAAAGAGTGAAGAAGAGCACAAGGGATATCTCAGATCAGTCTTACAGAGACTCCGTGACCATCAGCTCTATGCAAAATTCAGAAAATGTGAATTTTGGCTCAAACAAGTCGTATTTTTGGGACATGTTCTATCAATAGAAGGCATAGCCGTGGATCCAAGCAAAGTGAAGGACGTGCTCGAGTGTACAGCACCCACAATGTTGACTGAGATCCGAAGTTTTCTTGGATTAGTTGGGTATTATTGCCGCTTAATCGAAGGCGTTTCTAAGATTGCCAAGCCGATGACAGAACTACTCAAGAAAGATAAGAAATTTGTATGGTCTGAGGATTGTGAGAAAAGCTTCAATGAGTTAAAGACTAGGCTGACGTCCGCACCTGTGTTAACCCTTCCAGACATCTACCACAGTTTTGATGTATACTATGACGCATCCAGGAGAGGTATTGGATGTGTACGCATGCAAGATGGTAAGGTTGTAGCATACACAATAGCGACAGCTACGACCTTATGAAGGAAACTATCCAACACATGACTTGGAGTTGGCAGCAGTAGTGCACGCATTAAAAATTTGGAGGCACTACCTCATTGGAAAAAGATGTCAGATATTTACCGACCACAAGAGTCTCAAGTATATATTCACCCTACCGGACTTAAACCTCTGACAGCGAAGATGGCTCGAATTGGTCGAGGATTATGATCATGGAATAAATTACCATCCCGGCAAACCCAACGTGGTTGTTGATGCCATCAGCCGCAAGCCCACCAACCTGAATGCTTTAATGGAGTCCTTGCCTCTCGAACTCCAAGAAGAGATCGCTTAGCTTAATCTGGTTATTGTCAAGGCTGACCTTGCCAATATATTGGAAGTCACCCCTACCCTCGAAGAAGAAATCAGCATGGCCCAACAAGATGACTAAGTCCTGCAACACCATGTCAAGCGTATGGAAGAAGGCAAGACCCAGTATTTCTCTAAGGATGGGCAAGGTACTCTAAGATTTCGAGGACGGATTTGCATACCTGAGCTAGCAGACCTGAGAAAGAAGATCTTGACGAAAGCTCATGAGTCTTCGTACTCGATCCATCCAGGAGGTACCAAGATGTACGAGGAACTCCGTCAGGCATTTTGGTGGGAGGGAATGAAGAAGGACATTGCCTATTTTGTCGCATGCTGCGATATATGCAACAAAGTAAATGCGGAACATCATAAACCCGCCGAACTTCTTCAACCTTTGCCCCTTCCGCAATGGAAATGGGACGATGTATGCATGGATTTCGTCACCGATCTACCAAGAACTCACCGAGGCAATGATGCGGTATGGGTTGTGGTAGACATGATGACCAAGGTAGCTCACTTCATTCCCATCTGAACCACCTACCGAGTCGATCAACTCGCACAGTTATACTTGTCCAGAATAGTCAGTTTGCATGGAGTGCCAAGAACTATCACTTCCGGCCACGGGTCTCTCTTCACCTCAGCATTCTGGTCATGTCTCCATCAAGCCTTGGGGACCGCACTCAAGTACAACACAACCTATCACCCTCAGGCAGATGGGCAAACGGAGCGAGTAAATCAAATACTCGAAGACATGCTTCGAGCATGTGATTTGGCCCAAGGACCCAAGTGGGAAGATTGTCTACCTTATGCCGAGTTCTCCTACAACAACAGTTTCCAGACCAGCCTCAAGATGTCACCATTTGAAGGTTTGTATGGCCGCAAGTGCCGCACTCCACTAAACTGGTCTTAAACCAGAGATAGCTGCATTTTCGGGGCCGACTTAATGATAGAGGTTGAAAAGAAAATCAAAGAAATTCGTGATAGACTGCAATTGGCTAAGTCCCGACAAAAGAGCTACTATGATTCAAAACACAGACCGATCAGTATTGAACTCGGAGAATATGTGTACCTCAGAGTCACCCCCATGAAAGGAGTTAAAAGGTTCCAGACTTGAGGAGAGCTTGCACCCAGGTATATTGGTTTGTTCCCAGTTATGTCAAGAGTTGGTACAATGGCTTATTAGTTGGAACTACCCTCAGAATTGTCAGAAGTGCACAGTGTGTTCCCCGTCTCACAGTTGAGAAGGTGTATCTCGCCACCCGAGAAAAGGACTAATATGGTAGAGATAGAGCCTTCTAAGGATTTAACCTATGAGGAGAAATTGTTTCGAATATTGTATGAGATCGATAGAGTCATCCGCAGTAAGGCAATCAAATTTTATAAGGTACAGTGGGAGCATCATACTGAGCAAGAAGCAACATGGGAAAGAGATGGCTTTTAATGGGCAGCTTATCCAGAATTGTTTTCCCAAGCAACTGAATCTCAAGGAAGAGATTCATCCTAAGTGGGGGAGGTTTGTGACACCCTGGTTTTGCCCTCCTTCTTTTTCTTGAATTCTTTGCCATTTGATTTGAATTTGAGGTTTTGAATCAACTCAGTTGGACTTAACCACTTGGGCATGTCCTTGATTTTCACCCAAGTGACTCACCTCTCTCTCACACACATCATTTCCTCTTTGGATTTTCTCAAAATGGCCATAGGAATATTTTTCATAAATGAAAATATTCATTTCTCTCTCAAATTCTCACTTCAGCAACATATGCTCCAAAGCAACCCTCATTTTTCTTGGCCATAAAATTCTGAGAAAGTTCCTGAATATTCTTTGGACCTTGCCACAGCTCCCTATGCAAATATTCTTTATAGTTCTTTGGAATATTTTTGCTACAGAAAATCTTTTCTGTTCTGGCCAGAAAATGCACTTTACAAAGGAAGTGTATTTTTCCTAGATCCAATGAAGCTGAAAATTTTAGGGCTTCATTACCCTCCTAAGAAACCGTTAACCTCCAAAGATTAGCCTTAAAACCCTGGTAAATCTCTCTTAGTTAACCTCACAAGTTTCTGTCCAGAAACTTGCCAAGTTGATACACTCACGCACAACTCACCTGTGGCCAACTCAAACACTTGGAGCAACCCAAACCATCAAGGACTACATGCCAGACATGAATTCAATGCACGACGTGGCTCTATGCCAGAGTTCACACGGTGACCACGTGTGTGCACCATGCCAACCTGCTAGTCGACTCGCTCTGGACACCGCCGACGCTCCTGTTTCATTCATGCTCGCTTCCTAGCTCGCCGTGCTTACCAAACCTCGCACAATCACCGTGTTGATGCACTTAACTCTACCCTGGCGCTCGCCGAAGCTGGAGCTCGCCGCAACGAGGACAGGCACGACGCGGCCAAGCGTACAGCGTGCTCATGCCCCTGCTCTTGTCACCACACGCCTCCTGTGCTCGTCCTCGCTCGCCCATAGTGGCCGCGTGAGCCATGGATGTTTCTCTCCCTCTCATTGATGCCGTTCGTCATCGGGTGCCGTCTCCAGAGAACTCCGGCAGAGCCCCGAGCCCCCTCCTCGCTCGCTTATATATAGGACCCCTCCCTAGCCTCTCCGAGCATCGCCTCTCACTCCCACAGTTGCCACGACCCCATAGATAGCCGCAGCCTGGCCGGGCAGGCCTCTGTCTGCAGTTCCTGACCGAAGTTCGCCGGTGATCCACTCCACTGTTCCCCACCTCTCCAGAGCCTCTCGAGCTCAACCAGCTTCTCCGGCGTGTCCCCGGTGATCCTCTGGTGCGTGCTGGTGCAGTTGGAGCCCATGGAGTCACCGCATTGCATTGTCTTCTTCCTCTCTGATGAACACCGACCGCGGCCGCCACTGGAGAAGAAGATTATGAGCCCATTCGTCCATCCCTAGCCACATCCTTGAGGTCTTGCACATACACCCCCTCAATACACAGCGGCGGCCGACCTCTCCTCGCCAGAGAAACACTGGCGCATCACCGCCTCTCCTCTGTTTCTCCCTCCCTCTCTCTAAACCTGAAAGTGGGGGTCCACTGTCAGCCTCTGAGCTGCGCCCGAAGCGGTATAAGTGGTGGCGCCCCGCTGAAATACGCGTTCGACGTCACCCCCCTCTGTTTTTCTTTTATTTGATTTTAATTCAAATATTGACCAGAACTTTGACCAGCCACAACTTTTAAACCATAAGTCCAAATGAATTGATTCTTTTTTGCATTGTGTTTGTCTTGGAATTCTCTAGCAGCACACAAAAGTTGAGATTTTTCTCTACTGTCTAGAATTTCTGGTGATTTTCAGAATTGTTCTTGACATTTTATTTTTGTGGTTTTAATTGTTTTCAGAGGAGGAAACTTGCCTTGAAGGGAACCAGGAGGAGTGTGACCCTCCTCGGTGCTAAGGCAAGCCACCACAAGCATTTGCATGGTATCATTTCCATGTTTATGATTTTCCAACTTGAATATGAGTTATTTTTATGCATTTAATCATTTATATAAATAATCAATATGCTAGTTTACTTTTCATGCTTGAATTACTTAGTTTCAGCAGTGTTTGGATGCATGAACTAGTATGAGGCAGTAGAAGTATGTTTGATAGTATGGTGATGATATGGTTATGATTCGGATATGACCAGTATTATTTTCATATATGAGTTATTGACTTTAATATGATAATGATATAACTAAATATGATGAGGTAGAAAACCAGTGTAGTTGAAACCAGTGAGTAAAAGTGACGAGTAGTGCAAGTATCATGATTCCAGAAGTGATGAGTTGTGCAAGTAGCATGATTCCATGATGTTGATCTGTTTACTTTGGTGCTATGTCGATATGGTGCATATCGGATATAGTTGCATGATCATGGCATACTATGACTTGATACGTCTCCAACGTATCTATAATTTTGATGTATCCATGCCATGTTTATAATATTTTTACATGATTTTGCTATGATTTGGTTAGAACTAACCCGTACTGACGCTGTTTTCAGCATAACTACTGTGGTGTTGTTTTTTGTGCAGAAATAAAAGTTCTCGAAATGTGCTGAAAATCAATGGAGATTTTTTTTGGAAAATATAAAAAATACTGGAACTAAAGTTACCGGACAAGAGTCCCATGGGCCCCATGCGGGTGGAGGGCCCCCACCCCACTGGGGCGCGCTCCCCTGCGTCATGGACTCTCTATGGGGCCCCCTAACGTGAGACCGACGTCAAACCCTCCTATAAATCCCCAAATTTCCAGAAAGAAACCTAGATCGGGAGTTCCGCCGCCGCAAGCCTCTGTACCACCAAAAACCAATCGGGACCTTGTTCCGACACCTTGCCGGAGGGGGGATCCATCACCAGTGGCCATCTTCATCATCCCGGCGCTCTCCATGGCGAGGAGGGAGTAGTTCACCCTCGGGGTTGAGGGTATGTACCAGTACCTATGTGTTTGATCTCTCTCTATCTCTCTCGTGCTCTTGATTTGGCATGATCTTGATGTACCGTGAGCTTTGCTACTATAGTTTGATCTTATGATGTTTCTCCCCCTCTACTCTCTTGTAATGGATTGAGTTTTCAGTTTGAAGTTATCTTAAGGGACTGAGACTTTAAGGATTGGAGAACACTTGATGTATGTCTTGCGTGGGATAGTTATATGATCCAATTATGTTATTATTGTTGAGAGAACTTGTGCTAGTGAAAGTATGAACCCTAGGCGTTGTTTCGAAGCATTGCAATACCGTTTTCGCTCACTTTTACTACTTGCTACCTTGCTGTTTTTATATTTTCAGATTACAAAAACTTATATCTACCATCCATATTGCACTCGTATCACCATCTCTTCGTAGAACTAGTGCACCTATAAAATTTACCATTGTATTGGGTGTGTTGGGGACACAAGAGACTCTTTGTTATTTGGTTGCAGGGTTGTTTGAGAGAGACCATCTTCGTCCTACGCCTCCCACGGATTGATAAACGTTAGGTCATCCACTTGAGGGAAATTTGCTATTGTCCTACAAACCTCTGCACTTGGAGGCCCAACATTGTCTACAAGAAGAAGGTTTTGTAGTAGACATCAAGCTCTTTTCTGGCGCCGTTGCCGGGGAGGTTAGTGCTTGAAGGTATATCTTTAGATCTTGCAATCGAATCTTTCAGTTTCTTGTTTTATCACTAGTTTAGTCTATAAAAGAAAACTACAAAAATATGGAATTGAGGTTGCCTCATATGCTTCATCTTTTTAATGTCTTTCATGAAAATGATGGAAAGGAAAATTGTGCTCAAATGCTAGAAGAAGAAGTCTATAAAATGTTTGGCACTAAAATTTTGAATGATGAGCATGATTGCATTGTTGTTAGTATGAATTCCTTGAATATCCATGATGCTAATGATATGCAAAGCCCCAAGCTTGGGGATGCTATGTTTGATGAAGATGATATTTTTTGTCCCCCAAGTTTTGATGAGCAAATTTATTATGATGAAAGCATGCCTCCTATGTATGATGATTATATTGATGAAAGTGGGTTTGGAAAAGTGTCAACTTTAGGAAGTAATGATCCCACTATTTTAGAGGGTGTTGAATCTTATTGTGATAATTATGAAAGTGGGTTTGGAGAGGTCATGACTTTATTTAGTGATGAATCCACTATTTCGGAAGAGGTTCCAATTGATTATGTGAACAAAGTTACTATTTATGATGATTATTGTGATGACATGTATGCTATAAAGAATAATGATAACCATGAAACTTGTCATCATGATTTTAATTTTCAATTGGATTATGCCTCACATGGTAGTTATTTTGTTGAGTTTGCTCCCACTACTATTCACGAGAAGAAATTTGCTTATGTGGAGAGTAGTGAAATTTATATGCTTGTGGCTCATGAAAAGAATGCTTTATGTGATAGTTATATTGTAGAATTCATTCATGATGCTACTAAAAATTATTATGAGGGAGGAGTATATGCTTGTAGGAATTGCAATAATATCAAGTTTCCTCTCTATGTGTTGAAAATCTTGAAGTTTGTTTTGCTTTCCTATGCTAGTTGATTCTTGTTCCCATAAGTTGTTTTCTCACAAACTCCCTATGCATAGGAAGTGGGTTAGACTTAAATGTGTTAGTCATATGCTTCATGATGCTCTCTTTATGTTTCAATTCTTATCTTTTATGTGAGCATCATTGAAATCATTATGCCTAGCTAAAAAGGCATTAAAGAAAAGCGCTTGTTGGGATACAACCCAATATTTACCCCTACTATTTTTGTGTGTCAACATGATTAATATAATGTATTAATCATGTTCTATAGATTTTGCTTCAATAAAGTGCCAAGTAGAACCTTTGGGAAGACTTGGGTGAAAGTTAATGCGATCTTGCTGTAAAAAACAGAAACTTTGCGCTTGCGAAAATAATTTTATTTTTTAACAGAAGAGTGCTTTTAAGTTGATTCTTTTTGCATAAGATTAATAGAAAAATTTCTCAGGTCCAACAATTTATTTGAGAATTTTTGGAGTTACAGAAGTATTCGAGAGTTACAGATTACTATAGACTGTTCTGTTTTTGACAGATTCTGTTTTCTATGTGTTGTTTGCTTATTTTGATGAATCTATGAGTAGTATGGGAGGGTATGAACCATAGAGAAGTTGGAATAAAGTAGATATAACACCAATATGAATTTAGAATGAGTTCACATCAGTACCTAAGTGGTGATTTATTTTCTTATAGTAACGGAGCTTACGAGTTTTCTGTTGAGTTTTGTGTTGTGAAGTTTTCAACTTTTGGGTAAAGATTTGATGGACAATGGAATAAGGAGTGGAAAGAGCCCAAGCTTGGGGATGCCCAAGGCACCCCAAGGTAATATTAAAGGACAACCAATAGCCTAAGCTTGGGGATTCCGCGGATGGCATCCCCTCTTTCTTCTTCGTTCATCGGTAACTTTACTTGGAGCTATATTTTTATTCACCACATGATATGTGTTTTGCTTGGAGCGTCAATTTATTTTATTTTGTTTTGCTTGCTGTTTGAATAATATCCCAAGATCTGAAATTCTTAAATGTTAGAGAGTATTCACATAGTTACATAATTATTCGACTACTAATTGATCTTCACTTATATCTTTCGGAGTAGTTTGTCGTTTGCTCTAGTGCTTCACTTATATCTTTTAGAGCAAGACGGTGGTATTATTTTGAAGAAGTAGATGAACTGTCATGCTTCACTTATATTATTTTGTGAGTATTTTAGAACAGCATGGTAATTTGCTTTGTTTTATAAATTTAGTCCTAATATGATGGGCGTCCAAGAGGGATATAATAAAAACTTCCATATAAAGTGCATTGAGTACTAAGAGAAGTTTGATTCTTTATGATTGTTTTGAGATATGAAGATGGTGATATTAGAGTCATGCTAGTAGATTAGTTGTGAATTGGAGAGATACTTGTGTTAAAGTTTGTGATTCCCATAGCATGCACGTATGGTGAACCGTTATGTGATTAAGTTGGAGCATGATTTATTTATTGATTGTCTTCCTTATGAGTGGCGGTCGGGGACGAGCAATGGTATTTTCCTACCAATCTATCCCCCTAGGAGCATGCACGTAGTACTTCGTTTCGATAACTAATAGATTTTTGCAATAAGTATGTGAGTTCTTTATGACTAATGTTGAGTCCATGGATTATACACACTCTCACCCTTCCACCTTTGCTAGCCTCTCTAGTACCGCGCAACTTTCGCTGATACCATACACCCACCATATACCTTCCTCAAAACAGCCACCATACCTACCTATTATGGCATTTCCATAGCCATTCCGAGATATATTGCCATGCAACTTTGCACCGTTCCGTTTATTATGACATGCTTCATCATTGTCATATTCCTTTGCATGATCATGTAGTTGACATCGTATTTGTGGCAAAGCCACCTTTCATAATTCTTTCATACATGTTACTCTTGATTCATTGCACATCCTGGTATGCTGCCGGAGGCATTCATATAGAGTCATATTTTGTACTAAGTATCAAGTTGTAAGTATATAAAAGTGTGGTGATCTTCATTATTAGAGCATTGTCCGAGTGAGAAAAGGATGATGGAGACTATGATTCCCCCACAAGTCGGGATGAGACTCCGGACAAAAAATAAAGATAAAAAAGAGGCCAAAAAAGAGAAGCCCCCAAAAAACAAAAAAAATGAGAGAAAAGGAGAGAAGGGGCAATTCTACTATCCTTTTCCCACACTTTTGCTTCAAAGTAGCACCATGATCTTCATGATAGAGAGTCTCCTATGTTGTCACTTTCATATAATAGTGGGAATTTTTCATTATAGAACTTGGCTTGTATATTCCAATGATGGGCTTCCTCAAATTGCCCTAGGTCTTCGTGAGCAAGCGAGTTGGATGCACACCCATTTAGTTTCTTTTTGCCCTTTCATAAAACTTATAGCTCTAGTACATACGTTGCATGGAAATCCCTACCACTCACATTGATATCTATTGATGGGCATCTCCATAGCTCGTTGATGCGCCTAGTTGATGTGAGACTATATTCTCGTTTTTTCTTCTCCACAACCACCCTTCTATTCCACTTATAGTGCTTTTTCCATGGCTCACGCTCATGTATTGCGTGAAGATTGAAAAAGTTTGAGAATATCAAAAGTATGAAACAATTGCTTGGCTTGATTTAAATATTTTGTGTGATGAAGATAGAGCATAGCCAGACTATATGATTTTGTAGGGATAACTTTCTTTGGCCATGTTATTTTGAGAAGACATGCTTGCTTTGTTAGTATGGTTGAAGTATTATTGTTTTTATGTCAATATTAAACTTTTGTTTTGAATCTTATGGATCGGAATATTCCTGCCACAGTAAAGAAGATTACATTGATAAATATGTTAGGTAGCATTCCACATCAAAAATTCTGTTTTTATCGTTTACCTACTCGAGGACGAGCAGGAATTAACCTTGGGGATGCTTGATACGTCTCCAACGTATCTATAATTTTCTTATGTATGCATGCCATGTTTATAATATTTTTACATGATTTTGGTATAATTTGGTTGGAACTAAGCCGGACTGACACTGTTTTCAGCAGAACTACCATGGTGTTGTTTTTTTGTGCAAAAATAAAAGTTCTCAGAATGCGGTGAAAATCAATGGAGATTTTTTGGAAAATATAAAAAATACATCGGAGGGGAGTCCCATGCGCCCCATGAGGGTGGAGGGCGCCCCCACCCCCCTGGGGCGCGCCCCCTACCTTGTGGACTCTCCGTGGGGCCCCCTGACGTGACACCGACGCCAAACCCTCCTATAAGTGCTCAAACTTCCAGAAAAAACCTAGATCGAGAGTTCCGGCACCGCAAGCCTCTGTAGCCACCAAAAACCAATCAGGACCCTGCCGGAGGTGGGATCCATCACCAGTGACCATCTTCATCATCCCGGCGCTCTCCATGACGAGGAGGGAGTAGTTCACCCTCGGGGCTGAGGGTATGTACCAGTAGCTATGTATTTGATCTCTCTCTCTCTCTCTCTCTCTCTCTCTCGTGTTTTTGACTTGGCATGATCTTGATGTACCGTGATCTTTGCTACTATAGTTGGATCTTATGATGTTTCTCCCCCTCTACTCTCTTGTAATGGATTGAGTTTTCCCTTTGAAGTTATATTATCGGATTGAGACTTTAAGGATTTGAGAACACTTGATGTATGTCTTGCATGGGATACCTGTGGTGACAATGAGGTATTCTATTTATTCACTTGGTGTATGTTTTGGCGATCAACTTGCGGGTTCTGTGACCTTGGGAATCTATGCATAGGGGTTGTTACACGTTTTCGTCTTGACTCTCCGGTAGAAACTTTGGGGCACTCTTGGAAGTACTTTGTGTTGGTTTGAATAGATGAATCTGAGATTGTGTGATGCATATCATATAATCAAACCCCCAATAGGTGTTATTTTACTACGATCTCTAGGGTTGTTTGTGACACTTATAGGAATAGCCCAATGGATTGATAGAAAAGAATAACTTTGAGGTGGTTCTGTACCCTACCATAATCTCTTCGTTTGTTCTCCGCTATTAGTGACTTTGGAGTGACTCTTTGTTGCATGTTGATGGATAGTTATATGATCCAATTATGTTATTATTGTAGAGAAAACTTGCGCTAGTGAAAGTATGAACCCTAGGCGTTTTTTCGAAGCATTGCAATACCATTTTTGCTCACTTTTACTGCTTGCTACCTTGCTGTTTTTATATTTTCAGATTACAAAAACCTATATCTACCATCCATATTGCACTCGTATCACCATCTCTTCGCTGAACTAGTGCACCTATAAAATTTACCATTGTGTTGGGTGTGTTGGGGACACAAGAGACTCTTTGTTATTTGGTTGCAGGGTTGTTTAAGAGAGACCATCTTCATCCTACGCCTCCCACGGATTGATAAACCTTAGGTCATCCACTTGAGGGAAATTTGCTACTGTCCTACAAACCTCTGCACATGGAGGCCCAACAACGTCAACAAGAAGAAGGTTGCATAGTAGACATCATGACACGAGGCTATTTCATTTTAAATTAAACCTGATGTTAATTCAACTTGAACATAATGTTGATCGGGTCATGGCACCACTGAATCGAGCTTCCCAGTGCAACCACATTTTCCTTTATGGGAAGGCCGTTATTCGGTTCGTTGTCATGCCTCTGGTTGGTGCATCCAACGAGGTAAGGTTATGGGCGTGCGGCACCCTGGCCTGATAAGTAGACATCACCTTGTGTGCCCGTTGTTGTTATGGTACCTTGTCCCCTGGGACCGTTGTTTGTTTTGCCACGATGGTGGCCGTTGGATGTCTTTGGTAGACATCGGGGCCACCCATGACTTGGCCCAGAGGGGAGTTGGTCGGAGTGGCCAGGAGAGTGTCATGGCAATGGGAAGGTTCTATCGGAATGCCGTTGGTCCCCCCGAATGGGAGAGCGAGGCCATGGGTTCCGTAGTCTGGGTACAGTGTACTAACATCTGCAGAGTGTTTATTAATCTATCAATAGTCGCGTCCTCGGTTACGGACACAGCTCATAAGTAGGTCACACCATGGGTCAACATAAATAAGTTAATCTTGCACACTAAAGATATACTATGGCACTGGTTGCGATAAGATTGTTGAGACCTTAAGATGGTTGTTGTTGCGGAAGCCAAAGAGTTGGTTCTGTTCGTGATCCAAGAGTGATCACCGTGTGATGATATTGGTTACGAGGTAACCCGTTTGGTAAGTGAGTACGAGGGACTCGATGCATGAGCATGTTCACTACATGAGTAGTATGTTGATGCTTTGTAATAATAGATGTCAATGGTTTTGCATTAAACCTGCTTAATTGTCATATTATTGATTATCATTATACCTTTACTTGTCATGAGCTTGCAAGTACATTCAATGTACTGACCTGGTGTGTCATGCCAGATTTCAGGAAAGTCTCACCGGATTGGAGTGCTTCCCGTGTCTAGATCGTGTCCACATTGGTGTCCCTGTGCTTTGGAGTTCCACTTCGTCGTCGTTCCGCTTGAGGGAGACCTGGATTAGGGGGTCCTCGGACAGCTGGACTATATACTTATGCCGGACTGTTGGACTATAAAGAGACAAGATTGAAGACTTCATCCGTGTCCGGGTGGGACTCTCCTTTGCGTGGAAGGCAAGCTTGGCAATTCAGATATGTAGATTTCCTTCTCTGTAACCGACTCTGTGTAACCCTAGCCCCCTCCAATGTCTATATAAACTGGAGGGTTTAGTCCGTAGGAAAAGAACAATCATAATCGTAGGCTAGCTTCTAGGTTTTAGCCTCTACGATCTCGTGGTAGATCAACTCTTGCAATACTCATATCATCAAGATCAATCAAGCAGGAAGTAGGGTATTACCTCCATAGAGAGGGCCCGAACCTGGGTAAACATTGTGTCCCCGCCTACCCGAGATCCGCCGGTTTTGACACCGACATTGGTGCTTTCGTTGAGAGTTCCACTGTATCGTCACCATAAGGTTTGATGGCCCCCTCGATCATCTACGACGATGCGGTCCAGGGTGAGGTTTTCCTCCCCGGACAGATCTTCGTATTCGGCGGTTTCGCACTGCGGGCCATCTCGCTTGGCCATCTGGAGGAGATCGATAGCTATGCCCCTGGCCATTAGGTCAGGTTTGGAAGCCTGAATTATACTGCCGACATCCGCGGAGACTTGATCTTCAACGGATTCAATCCCATGACAGGTGCACCCGACAGTCGCAACGAGCATGACTTAGATCTGCCGTCGGACGGTGTTCAGGAGATCACACCTGCAACTGCCCTGGCTTTAAATCCAGTGCAGATCGTGCCATCCGAGGATGGGAGGATAGACCCCGCCACGGAGGCCGAACACTCAGCGGCGATAGAGCCGAACACAGATTTCACTTCTAAAGAGGTCTGTGTCATCGGACCCTCAGACTCGTCTCCGGCCATAGGATCCGTACCGCGTACATCCGTGCCCATCGGATCTGACCAGGCGCCGGTCATGGAGTTTAGCTCCGTGGATATCTTTCAGCACTCGCCCTTGGGTGACGTGCTAAACTCATTAAAATACCTCTCCCTGTCAGGAGACTCTTGGCCGAACTATGTCCGGCTTGAGTGGGAAGAGGACGACGAAGGAATTTGTTACCCACCCACCACCCACTTAATAGCCACTATCGACGACTTAACCGACATGCTTGACTTTGACTCCGAAGACATCGATGGTATGGACGACGATGCCGGAGAAGAACAGGAACCACCGCCCACAGGGTGCTGGACAGCCACCTTATATATATATATGCTGGACACACCCAAAGGAAATAATGGCGAGGATCAAAAGGATGCAGCGGAGGATGATCCTCTTGAGAAGCAACCCAAGCGCCGACGTCAGCGGCGCCGCTCTAAATCCCGCCATAGAATATACAGCGATACCGGCACAAGAGACATAGCACTCCGGATGATGCCGAAGACGAAAACAATCCCGCCCAGCCAAGCCTCGAGCAAGCCGGACGGGAGGACGGGCAAGCTAGCCCTGATGAACAGGCAATGGATGAAGACTCGGAGGATGACAATTACATGCCCCTCTCCGAAGACGAGGTGAGCCTCGGCGACGAAGAATTTATCGTGCCTGAGGATCCCGTCGAGCAGGAGCGCTTCAAGCGCCGGCTTATAGCCACTACAAAGAGCCTGAAGAAAAAATAGCAGCAGCTTCAAGCCGATCAAGATTTGCTCACTGACAGATGGACCGAAGTCCTGGCGGCCGAGGAATACGGACTCGAGCGCCCAACCAAAAGTTCCCCGAGGCGCAGGTTGTTACCTCAATTCGAGGACAAGGCACTAGAGCCTATACTATTAGCGCAGGATGTGGCTGACCGACCACCTTGTGGCTGAGACAAAGCGGCATATCAGCCCGAACACCAGCCCGCACCCCGTCGCCGAACAAATAAAAACACGAAGGCCCCGGGCTACATGCACGACCTGTGAGACGAATTGGAAAATAAAGCAGGACAATCCAGATCGATCTACGGATCGCGGGGGCGTGCCCCAACGCGTGAGGATGAACGCCACGCCGGATATACCAAATACAAATTCATTCGGGCTGAATACAACAGACCAGACTCATTCAAACTGCGCCGCGACGTAGCCCGGCACAGAGGCGCCGCACACCCCCTATGCTTCACTGACGAAGTAATGGAGCATGAATTCCCAGAAGGGTTTAAACCCGTGAACATCGAACCATATGATGGGACAATAGACCCTGCTGTATTGACTGAAGATTTCCCTCTCCACATTCACATGGCCCGCGACGATGATCTACATGCCATCAAGTACCTCCGACTAAAGCTCAAGGGACCAGCTCGGCATTGGCTGAATAGTCTGCCGGCAAACTCCATTGGCAGTTGGGAGAACCTGGAAGACGCATTCCTCGACAACTTCCAGGGCACTTATGTGCGACCACCGGACCCTGATGATTTAAGTCATATAGCCCAATAGCCCGGAGAGTCAGCTAGGAAATTTTGGACTCGGTTCCTAACTAAAAAGAACCAAATTGTCGACTGTCCGGATGCCGAAGCCCTAGCGGCCTTCAAGCATAACATCCGTGATTAGTGGCTTGCCCGACACCTTGGCCAAGAGAAGCCGAAATCCATGGCAGCACTTACGACACTCATGACCCGCTTTTGTGCGGGCGAGTACAGCTGGTTACCTCGTAGCAACAGCACATCAAGAAATCCCGGCACTTCAGACGCCAGAGATAGCAACGGCAAGTCCTGGCACAACACACACAAGCGCCGCAATAATGGCGATAACACCGAAGACACGGTCGTCAATGCCAGATTTAGTGGCTCCAAGTCCGGTCAACAGAAAAAGCCATTTAAAAGAAACAATCCGGGACCGTCCAGTCTGGACCGCATACTCGCTCATGTCAAATCCACAACACCCCCGATAAACCAGCCAACCACACCAACAGAGATTGTTGGGTATTTATACAGGCCGGCAAGTTGAATGCTGAAAATAAGGAAAAGGGGCCGCATAGTGATGACGACGAGGAGCCCTGGCCGCCGAACACAGGGGGACAGATGAAATCC
>NC_041381.1:271907499-271929292 GCF_002162155.2 Triticum dicoccoides | reverse complement strand
TAAATATGATATACGCCACCCATATTCCCAAGCGGGAGCGGAAGCGTGCACTAAGGGACGTCTACGCGATGGAGCCAGTCGCCCCAAAGTTCAACCCATGGTCTTCCTGTCCGATCACCTTTGATCGCAGGGACCATTCGACCAGTATCCGTCATGGCGGCTTAGCCACATTGGTCCTTGACCGTATCATTCACGGATTCCACCTCACACAAGTCCTCATGGATGGTGGCAGCAGCCTGAACCTGCTCTATCAAGAGACAGTGCGCAAGATGGGTATCGATCCCTCAAGGATCAAACCCACCAAAGCCACCTTCAAAGGTGTCATACCAGGTGTAGAGGCCTGTTGCACGGGCTCAATCACACTAGAATTTGTCTTCGGATGCCCGGACAACTTCCGAAGCGAGGAGTTAATCTTCGATATCGTCCCCTTCCACAGTGGTTATCATGCACTGCTAGGACGAACCACATTCGCTAGATTCAATGTTGTTCCGCACTATGCCTACCTCAAGCTCAAGATGCCCGGACCCGCCGGTGTTATAACAGTCAATAGAAATATAGAGCGCTCCCTCCATACGGAGGAGCACACTGCGGCCCTCGCAGCAGAAGTACAGAGCAGCCTCGTTAGGCAGACCCTTAGCTCGACAATAAAGCCCCCGGACACCGTCAAGCTAGTCCGGAGTACTCTGCAACAGGATCGTCTGGCCAGCCCATAGCTCGCCTAGCAATTCGGCCTCCGTCCTGGTCCTAGTCAAACGGTGAAATCCGTGACGCACGTACATAATTACGCACTCAAAATACCATGGGCATAGACGGAGGCACAGCTAAACCGCATTCCACAATGCGGCTCAACCGCCCCGAAATCCGCATACCTTGACCTTTTTCTTTCTTTCAGGTCCCTATCTTCTTGAGGCTCTTCCGATAACCTGATTATCAGACTCATCACGGGACGAAAACGCCAAGGAGGCAAGGAGCTTTAACGTACAAGGGAATCCCCAGGTGGTCTCTGATAACGATCTCTATACCTGTTTTACATACCCACATGCAGCTCGCTCTTGGTTAGGGCATGTCAAATAGTCCTACTTGCTTATCGCACTAGTTGTATACATACGCCTTGACATATCATTCAAATAACAATGGAAAATAGTGTATAGCGTCAGCTTATTACTACATTTCTTCTTCTTTCTTGACTGTTTATTTATTAGAAATCACACCAGTACATTCTGGTACGTTCAGTTCGCCAGGGGCTTCAGTGTACCCCATAACACGGCAAGAAAGTCCGAACACTTTTGACAGTGCGGCACCCAGAACTTATAGCATTATATGCATCAGCTCTAAATCATGTATTGGGTCAATAGTTAGGTTGCCCGGCTCCTGTGCTTGCTACCCTACGCTCCGCTATATCGGCTAGGGTAGTAAAGGGAGAACTACTGCGATTGTGTCCCGGTTCTTCCGGGCACCTCAGTAGAGAAAGCCGAAAACAGACTGTCATGATGCAACGAGAGCTGGTCGCTGTTCGAGAGGTTTCAAATCCTTAAAGATTTTTTCCGCTTCAGGCAAGGAATCGGTCTTTGTCCGATTTAGGCGTGTATAGCGCCCCAAGTTCGGCCTTCCGAATATCAGGGGCTACGCCAAAATTTAAAATTATAGAACTTCTATGGCTAAGTGAGGGTGATAAAGCTGTATAGTCCAATTGCCTTGTTCGTTGCTCTAAACACCTCCTTAACGGATCAAAAATTTGGATAAAGAGTGTTTAGATTTATCCCGAACACCCCGGTACTAGTTACACGGGGGCAGAAGCCAACGACTGGCCAACTCTCAGATTTTGTAAACGGCCGCACAAGAGGTAAAATTGTAAATCAACAAGTATTATATTGCGCAAAGGAACTTGTTTCATATTACAGGATAACATGAGTGCATTCCCTCAAAGATTACATCCTTAGCACATTGCTCCGCCACAAGGCGGGAGCCCTTCAGGACACTGTCATAGTTATTTTCGGGCCGACGGTGCTCCCTGCCCTTTGGTGGCCCTTTGGTCATCAGCTTTTCGGCATCCATCTTCGCCCAGTGCACTTTTGCGCGGGCGAAGGCCATGCGCGCACCTTCAATGCAAACTGACCGCTTTATGACTTCAAGCCACGGGCAGGCACTCACAAGCCACTTCACGAGACCGAAGTAGCTCCCGGGCATAGGCTCGGCAGGCCACAGCCGGACTATGAGGTCCTTCATGGCCAGTTCGGCTGCCTTGTGCAGCTCAACCAGTTGCTTCAGCTGGTCGCTCAAGGGCATCGGATGTTCTATCCCAAGATACTGAGACCGGAACAAACTTCTCCGTCGAGCTCCCTTCTTCGGCTCGGTAGAACTCTGCGGCATCAGATATGTTGTGCGGTAGATCTGTGAATGCTCCTGGAGAGCTCCAAATTCGGGTAAGTAAAAAGAAAGTCTCCTTCACATGCTTGCTTTGCAGAATGAATGCCTTACCCGCCGCAATCTTCTTGGCCGCTTGAATCTCCTAGAGTGCCTTCTGGGCTTCTGTTTTGGCGTCTTGCATGCTCTGGAGGGCCTTAGCAAGCTCGGACTCTTGAGTCTTAGAGTCACGCTCCAAGGACTCGTATTTCTGGACGAAATCCTGGAGTTCTTGCTGGACCTTGTTGACCCGGGCCTCTTGCTTCTCGCGCTCGGCGCGTTCCTTGGCCTCTTTGTCTTCGGCCTTGGTCAGCGCCTTCTTCAGGGCCGCCACTTCGGTCGTGGCCCCTATCAAAGGTCATGACGCCTCTGATGAGGACATCAATACAATTGTTACACCCACAGCCCCTGCTGCTATACATACTGGACCAATTACTAGAGCTCGTGCACGCCAACTAAATTACCAGGTACTTTCGTTTCTTGGTAATGATTCTAATGTTCATGAGCATATGATGCTGCCTAAATTGGATACATTTGTTTTGCTTACAAATGAAGGGCCTAGCTTGGAGAAGGATGAACATTGGAGCAAGAACAAGCATGGAGATGATGGCATGCGCAAGGGGAACAAGAACGGAGTTACAAGTGATGATTTCAGGACTTTGAAGCCACCATAATGGGTGCATGAAGCCTTGGACGAAATATACAAGATGCCACTTCCTAAATTTCGTCCCGAGGCTATTTTAGGTGCTGCGTCACCTTATTATTGGGCCAGGCCCATGTAATTTCGAAATACATAAGTATAGGCTATTTTTAGAGTCCGTATGTGTGGGGAAACAAGAGATAGGGTTGATTTCGGACCCCTCCACCAAGGGCCACGAAATTCCCCCCTCTTCCTCCATATATACAACCCTTAGGGCATCGTTCATCTTATATTCGCAATATTCAGATTGCAATCTTAGTTTCTTGCTTGTTCTTCGGTTGCTCGCAGGAAACAGACCCTCGTGGTCAGGTTGATCGTGCTCCGGCGTGGTCAATAACCTCTCAGAGTTGGTTTAGCGATTGCTAAGGCGCGACGTCCTCGCACGTTCGTAGTCGGATCGTCAAAGTCGACTTCCACCAAAGCGAAATCCACCATCTCATCGAAAGACGGGACACCTTTGCCTCTATCAAGTGGTATCAGATTTCCAGGTTGCTCGGTGAGATTTTACAGTTTTTCGTAGTTTAGATCGAGTCTGTTCTTCATACCTATAGTCCACGAAAAAGCCACAAAAAAAATTAGGGTTAGTTCATCATATCCGAACCAATCTGAGCCTTGCATAATCTTTTTAGGGTTTTGCTTTGTTGAATTTGCGGTTGCATCGTCGTGTCTAGTTGCTGGTCTTAGAGTCTAGTCTTGTAGAGTTTCGAGTTCTGGTCATAAGTTGTCACGCCGCCGCCGCACCATCATCATCGCCCCTGCCATCTACCACCACCGCACCGAATCCGTATCCATATACCACCACCAATCCGTGTCCATATACCACCACCGATCCATATCCATATACTACCACCGCTACCACCACCGCTGCCATATACCACCACCATATATCCACCACCAATCCGAGTTCCTTGCTTATTAGGTTTACCTCGAACAAAGAAGGGGAGGGATAGCATATTTGTTGTCGTGGATAGATTCTCGAAAATGGCACACTTTATACCATGTCATAAAAGCGATGATGCTGTTAATGTTGCTGATTTGTTCTTTCGTGAAATTATTCGCTTGCATGGTGTGCCAAATACTATTGTTTCAGATCGTGATACTAAATTTCTTAGCCACTTTCGGAGATGTTTATGGGCTAAGTTGGGGACTAAACTGCTTTTTAGTACTACTTGTCACCCCCAAACTGATGGACAAACTGAAGTAGTCAATAGAACGTTGTCTACTATGCTTAGGGCTGTTTTGAAGAATAATAAGAAAATGTGGGAGGAATGCTTGCCTCATATTGAATTTGCTTATAATCGTTCATTGCATTCTACTACTAAGATGTGCCCTTTTGAAGTTGTGTATGGTTTCCTACCTCGTGCACCTATTGATTTGTTGCCTCTTCCATCTTCGGAGAAGGTTAATTTTGATGCTAAACAACGTGCTGAATTGATTTTAAAAATGCATGAGTTAACTAAGGAAAACATTGAGCGTATGAATGCTAAATATAAACTTGCTGGAGATAAGGGGAGAAAACATGTTGTGTTTGCACCTGGAGATCTTGTTTGGTTACATTTGCGTAAGGATAGATTTCCTGATTTGCGCAAATCAAAGCTAATGCCACGTGCTGATGGTCCCTTTAAGGTGTTAGAGAAAATAAATGATAATGCATATAAACTTGAGTTGCCTGCAGATTTTGGGGTTAGTCCCACTTTTAACATTGCAGATTTGAAGCATTATGTGGGTGAGGAAGATGAAGTTCCGTCGAGGACGACTTCATTTCAAGAAGGGGAGGATGATGAGGACATCAATACAATTGTTACACCCACAGCCCCTGCTGCTATACATACTGGACCAATTACTAGGGCTCGTGCACGCCAACTAAATTATCAGGTACTTTCGTTTCTTGGTAATGATTCTAATGTTCATGAGAATATGATGCTGCCTAAATTGGATACATTTGTTTTGCTTACAAATGAAGGGCCTAGCTTGGAGAAGGATGAACATTGGAGCAAGAACAAGCATGGAGATGATGGCATGCGCAAGGGGAACAAGAACGGAGTTACAAGTGATGATTTCAGGACTTTGAAGCCACCATAATGTGTGCATGAAGCCTTGGACGAAATATACAAGATGCCACTTCATAAATTTCGTCCCGAGGCTATTTTAGGTGCTGCGTCACCTTATTATTGGGCCAGGCCCATGTAATTTCGAAATACATAAGTATAGGCTATTTTTAGAGTCCGTATGTGTGGGGAAACAAGAGATAGGGTTGATTTCGGACCCCTCCACCAAGGGCCACGAAATCCACCCCCTCTTCCTCCATATATACAGCCCTTAGGGCATCGGTTAGACCTTGGGTTTTGTTTAGATTAAAAGTTCGCCATAGCTGCAACTTCGCGTACTTCGTTTGTGTTCAACGACCAGACAAAGGCGTCACAGAACCCCACCTTGATCAATAAAGCTTTCATCTTATATTCGCAATATCCAGATTGCAATCTTAGTTTCTTGCTTGTTCTTCGTTTGCTCGCAGGAAACAGACCCTCGTGGTCAGGTTGATCGTGCTCCGGCGTGGTCAATAACCTCTCGGAGTTGGTTTAGCGATTGCTAAGGCGCGACGTCCTCGCACGTTCGTAGTCGGATCGTCAAAGTCGACTTCCACCAAAGCGAAATCCACCATCTCATCGAAAGACGGGACACCTTTGCCTCTATCAAGTGGTATCAGATTTCCAGGTTGCTCGGTGAGATTTTACAGTTTTTCGTAGTTTAGATCGAGTCTGTTCTTCATACCTAGAGTCCACGAAAAAGCCACACAAAAAAAATTAGGTTAGTTCATCATATCCGAACCAATCTGAGCCTTGCATAATCTTTTTAGGGTTTTGCTTTGTTGAATTTGCGGTTGCATCGTCGTGTCTAGTTGCTGGTCTTAGAGTCTAGTCTTTTAGAGTTTCGAGTTCTGGTCATAAGTTGTCACGTCGCCGCCGCACCATCATCATCGCCCCTGCCATCTACCACCACCGCACCGAATCCGTATCCATATACCACCACCAATCCGTGTCCATATACCACCACCGATCCATATCCATATACTACCACCGCTACCACCACCGCTGCCATATACCACCACCATATATCCACCACCAATCCGAGTTCTTTGCTTATTAGGTTTGTTTTCGGGATCCATCTAGATTCCGATTCGTGTTTCCTTGCCGGAGTAGGTTTCGGGAAAAAAAAAGAGTCGGGTAGCCACGCTCCGTTTAGGCCCAAAATTTTTCGAAAACGCATTTTTCGAAAAATTTTCTGGCTATCCTATTTTTAGGTGTTTCTGAGTGTTTTGAGACAGGTGCCATTATAGGAAGTTTTTTTTGACCCGTTTCCAGTTTTTGGGTCCGGGCAGTCAAAAAAAAAATTTTTGGTCGAAAAAATTTCGTGCCCATTCTGTCAGTTTGAGCTAAGAAGAGTTTTGAGACACTCGCCATTATAGTGATTTTTTCGCAAAAAAAAAGCAGCGCAAAAAAAAAGAAGAGCGCAAAAAAAAAAGAGCGAAAACAAAAATTCCAGAGTGTGCTTTTCCCTTGTTTACGTGCCGCGCCGTGATTTTGTTAGTGTTCTAGGCTCGCGTCTCTAGCACAGTCTAGCCTAGGACCAGCACAGTACCGTCGTTGAGCGTTTATTCAACTTTGCATCTCTGAATTGATTATTGCTGACCTTTTTGCTACCATATTATAAGCCTTCCCAGCTCCACATACATCTACGTCGTGCGTTTGACTCTCCCTGGTAATCGCTCTATCCAAGCTTTGAGAGTTTTTGACTACAACGGTTGCCATCACCGCCTGCTGCTGGGTAAGAACTGGTAAGAATTTGAGATTTGCTTGACGGATTTGTGACACCCACCACCACCACTTGTTCATAGTCTGTAGGATCATATTCTTGTGTGTTTCTATTGCTGCTAACCATGCCAGGATCACAAGCCGACGAGATTGACTGGGAGAATTTATCGAACAAGGAGCTTCATGATAAGTTTCAGCAAATGATGACTGAACAGGTGCAAGATGTGCTGAACAATTTTGAAGAGGCCATGGAGAAGATCACTGGCCTTGAGAAGACGTTCGAAACAAAGCTCGATAACAAGTTTAATGAATTGCTCGCGCGTCTTCCACCACCACCACCCGCTGCACCTAACGCACCTCTCCAACAACAACAACAACGACTACCTCCACGTCGCGAAGCAGACCTCCGCCGAGCAAGCCGTGTTCCTCTTGCGTTTGGCCAAACTGTTGGTGCTGCTGTTGATACTTCTGTGGCTCCTGCTGCTGATGCGGAGGAGGATGATTATGTGGGAGATTATGAGGATGAGGTTTATGAAAATCAACACTACGTGCAGCCACCTGTACCACCACCAGCAGGTCGACCTCAGGTATATATTCGTAATGGTAGGCCTGCACCACCACCTCAGGTACGAGATGATGTCCATATTCCTAAACTGAAATTGAATATTCCACCATTTGAGGGTAGATATGTTCCTGATATATATCTTACTTGGGAGTTAGAAACTGAACAACGATTTACATGTTTACAATATCCTGTGGAGAGACGAGTTGCTGCTGCCGTTTGTGCTTTCACTAGTTTTGCATGTGTATAGTGGTCTGAACATTGTAGATTATATCCTATTCCAACTACTTGGTGATGAGGACATGAATACCTTGGATATGACCAAAAATATTGCATATATGCATATTTGTCAGGTGATTTCTAGTGCAAACTATTCAATAATCTATTTATGTTATCCAGAACAAAAATACTTCACACACTTTTGTGTTTTGTCTAATTGCAGGTGTATGGGACATTTGTACAATCCAAATATGAAGATAAGGAAGAAAGAGATGTTTATTTGCTGTCCAAAAAGTTCTCTCACGTCACTTTTGGCCCAAGAGAAGATAGAGTCCAAGTCTCTCACGTTCTGGATTCAGATTCGGACTGCACAGACACACCTGACTCAAAACGCACACAAGTTTTTCATACGGACTCCGAATTGGGTGATTCTTTTTTTGTTGGAAACTAGATTTCGTGCTCTTTCCAACCCAATTGGATTCACCTTCAAATTCGTCAGGAGCGTTGAGTTACGGACGAAACAATCTGACGTTGCAGCAGAATCCGAGTCAAACTACAAGCCCAAAGGTGTTGCATCACCTCCACTTGGGCCCATGAGCCTTGTACGACCTAGGGTTAGTTTTAGGCTGCCTTGGGACGTCCTCCCACCTCCTTGGCCGCCACCCCTTGCTCCTATATAAGTAGATCCATCTAGTAGCTTTTCCTTGGGATTTGTTTAGTTAAAAGTTAGCCATTGCAACTTCGTGTACTTTGTTTGTGTCCAACGACCAGACCAAGACCGTTTACGGATCCCCACCTTTATCAATACTTCATCTATATTCGCAATATTCAGATTGCTTTATCATATTCTTGCTTGTTCTTCGATTGCTTGCAGGAATAGACCTTCGTGGTCAGGTTGATTGTGCTCCGGCGTGGTCAATAACCTCTCGGAGTTGGTTTAGCGATTGCTAAGGCGCAACATCGTGCACGTTTGTAGTCGAATCGTCAAAGTCGTCTCCACCAAATCGATAGTTATCATCTCATCGGAAGATCGGGACACCCCCGTGATAGAGGCTAAGGTGTCCCGTCTTTCGATGAGATGATGGATATCGCTTTGGTGGAAGTCGACTTTGACGATCCGACTACGAACGTGCGAGGACGTCGCGCCTTAGCAATCGCTAAACCAACTCCGAGAGGTTATTGACCACGCCGGAGCACGATCAACCTGACCACGAGGGTCTGTTTCCTGCGAGCAAACGAAGAACAAGCAAGAAACTGAGATTGCAATCTGGATATTGCGAATATAAGATGAAAGCTTTATTGATCAAGGTGGGGTTCTGTGACGCCTTTGTCTGGTCGTTGAACACAAACGAAGTACGCGAAGTTGCAGCTATGGCGAACTTTTAATCTAAACAAAACCCAAAGTCTAAACGATGCCCTAAGGGCTGTATATATGGAGGAAGAGGGGGGAATTTCGTGGCCCTTGGTGGAGGGGTCCGAAATCAACCCTATCTCTTGTTTCCCCACACATACGGACTCTAAAAATAGCCTATACTTATGTATTTTGAAATTACATGGGCCTGGCCCAATAATAAGGTGACGCAGCACCTAAAATAGCCTCGGGACGAAATTTATGAAGTGGCATCTTGTATATTTCGTCGAAGGCTTCATGCACCCATTATGGTGGCTTCAAAGTCCTGAAATCATCACTTGTAACTCCGTTCTTGTTCCCCTTGCGCATGCCATCATCTCCATGCTTGTTCTTGCTCCAATGTTCATCCTTCTCCAAGCTAGGCCCTTCATTTGTAAGCAAAACAAATGTATCCAATTTAGGCAGCATCATATTCTCATGAACATTAGAATCATTACCAAGAAACAAAAGTACCTGGTAATTTAGTTGGCGTGCACAAGCTCTAGTAATTGGTCCAGTATGTATAGCAGCAGGGGCTGTGGGTGTAACAATTGTATTGGTGTCCTCATCATCCTCCCCTTCTTGAAATGAAGTCGTCCTCGACGGAAGTTCATCTTCCTCACCCAAATAAGGCTTCAAATCTGCAATGTGAAAAGTGGGACTAACCCCAAAATCTGCAGGCAGCTCAAGTTTATATGCATTATCATTTATTTTCTCTAACACCTTAAAGGGACCATCAGCACGTGGCATTAGCTTTGATTTGCGCAAATCAGGAAATCTATCCTTACGCAAATGTAACCAAACAAGATCTCCAGGTGCAAACACAACATGTTTTCTACCCTTATCTCCAGCAAGTTTATATTTAGCATTCATACGCTCAATGTTTTCCTTAGTTAACTCATGCATTTTTAAAATCAATTCGGCACGTTGTTTAGCATCAAAATTAACCTTCTCCGAAGATGGAAGAGGCAACAAATCAATAGGTGCACGAGGTAGGAAACCATACACAACTTCAAAAGGGCACATCTTAGTAGTAGAATGCAATGAACGATTATAAGCAAATTCAATATGAGGCAAGCATTCCTCCCACATTTTCTTATTATTCTTCAAAACAGCCCTAAGCATAGTAGACAACGTTCTATTGACTACTTCAGTTTGTCCATCAGTTTGGGGGTGACAAGTAGTACTAAAAAGCAGTTTAGTCCCCAACTTAGCCCATAAACATCTCCAAAAGTGGCCAAGAAATTTAGTATCACGATCTGAAACAATAGTATTTGGCACACCATGCAAGCGAATAATTTCACGAAAGAACAAATCAGCAACATTAACAGCATCATCGCTTTTATGACATGGTATAAAGTGTGCCATTTTCGAGAATCTATCCACGACAACAAATATGCTATCCCTCCCCTTCTTTGTTCGAGGTAAACCTAAAACAAAGTCCATAGATATATCCTCCCAAGGAACACTAGGTACAGGCAAAGGCATATATAAACCATGAGGATTGAGGCGTGACTTAGCTTTTTCACATGTAGTGCAGCGAGCAATAAAACGCTCAACATCCCGTCTCATCTTTGGCCAAAAGAAATGTGTAGCAAGTACGTCCTCCGTCTTCTTCACGCCAAAGTGTCCCATTAATCCTCCTCCATGCGCCTCCTGCAACAACAAAAGACGAACGGAGCTAGCTGGAATGCATAGCTTGTTAGCACGAAACACAAATCCATCGTTAACAACAAACTTGTTCCACATTCTTCCTTCTTTACAATTATGCATTACATCTTTAAAATCAGCATCATGCACATATTGATCTTTGATGGTCTCCAAACCAAATATTTTGAAGTCAAGTTGTGAAAGCATAGTATAGCGACGAGACAAAGCATCAGCAATAACATTTTCTTTTCCCTTCTTGTGTTTAATGATGATAGAGGCGGGGTGTCCCGATCTTTCGATGAGATGATAACTATCGATTTGGTGGAGACGACTTTGACGATCCGACTACAAACGTGCACGACGTTGCGCCTTAGCAATCGCTAAACCAATCTCCTGAGGTTACTGACGATGCCGGAAGCACGGTCAGCCTGACCACGAAGGTCTATTCCTGCAAGCAATCGAAGAACGAGCAAGAATATGATAAAGCAATCTGAATATTGCAAATATTTATGAGGTATTGATAATGGTGGGGATCCGTAAGCGGTCTTGGTCTGGTCGTTGGACACAAACGAAGTACACGAAGTTGCAATGGCTAACTTTTAACTAAACAAATCCCAAAGTCTAAACGATGCCCTAAGGGCTGTATATATGGAGGAAGAGGGGGGAATTTCGTGGCCCTTGGTGGAGGGGTCCGAAATCAACCCTATCTCTTGTTTCCCCACACATACGGACTCTAAAAATAGCCTATACTTATGTATTTCGAAATTACATGGGCCTGGCCCAATAATAAGGTGACGCAGCACCTAAAATAGCCTCGGGACGAAATTTATGAAGTGGCATCTTGTATATTTCGTCCAAGGCTTCATGCACCCATTATGGTGGCTTCAAAGTCCTGAAATCATCACTTGTAACTCCGTTCTTGTTCCCCTTGCGCATGCCATCATCTCCATGCTTGTTCTTGCTGCAATGTTCATCCTTCTCCAAGCTAGGCCCTTCATTTGTAAGCAAAACAAATGTATCCAATTTAGGCAGCATCATATTCTCATGAACATTAGAATCATTACCAAGAAACGAAAGTACCTGGTAATTTAGTTGGCGTGCACGAGCTCTAGTAATTGGTCCAGTATGTATAGCAGCAGGGGCTGTGGGTGTAACAATTGTATTGATGTCCTCGTCACTTTGAAACATATTAAAAGTCAAGCTAAACTGAATCGTAGACATGCTAAATGGGTTGAATTCATTGAGACTTTCTCTTATGTCATTAAACACAAGAAGGGAAAAGAAAATGTTATTGCTGATGCATTGTCTCGTCGCTATACTATGCTTTCACAACTTGACTTCAAAATATTTGGTTTGGAGACCATCAAAGATCAATATGTGCATGATGCTGATTTTAAAGATGTAATGCAGAATTGTAAAGAAGGAAGAATGTGGAACAAGTTTGTCGTTAACGATGGATTTGTGTTTCGTGCTAACAAGCTATGCATTCCAGCTAGCTCCGTTCGTCTTTTGTTGTTGCAGGAGGCGCATGGAGGAGGATTAATGGGACACTTTGGCGTGAAGAAGACGGAGGACGTACTTGCTACACATTTCTTTTGGCCAAAGATGAGACGGGATGTTGAGCGTTTTATTGCTCGATGCACTACATGTCAAAAAGCTAAGTCACGACTCAATCCTCATGGTTTATATATGCCTTTGCCTCTACCTAGTGTTCCTTGGGAGGATATATCTATGGACTTTGTTTTAGGTTTACCTCGAACAAAGAAGGGGAGGGATAGCATATTTGTTGTCGTGGATAGATTCTCGAAAATGGCACACTTTATACCATGTCATAAAAGCGATGATGCTGTTAATGTTGCTGATTTGTTCTTTCGTGAAATTATTCGCTTGCATGGTGTGCCAAATACTATTGTTTCAGATCGTGATACTAAATTTCTTGGCCACTTTTGGAGATGTTTATGGGCTAAGTTGGGGACTAAACTGCTTTTTAGTACTACTTGTCACCCCCAAACTGATGGACAAACTGAAGTAGTCAATAGAACGTTGTCTACTATGCTTAGGGCTGTTTTGAAGAATAATAAGAAAATGTGGGAGGAATGCTTGCCTCATATTGAATTTGCTTATAATCGTTCATTGCATTCTACTACTAAGATGTGCCCTTTTGAAGTTGTGTATGGTTTCCTACCTCGTGCACCTATTGATTTGTTGCCTCTTCCATCTTCGGAGAAGGTTAATTTTGATGCTAAACAACGTGCTGAATTGATTTTAAAAATGCATGAGTTAACTAAGGAAAACATTGAGCGTATGAATGCTAAATATAAACTTGCTGGAGATAAGGGTAGAAAACATGTTGTGTTTGCACCTGGAGATCTTGTTTGGTTACATTTGCGTAAGGATAGATTTCCTGATTTGCGCAAATCAAAGCTAATGCCACGTGCTGATGGTCCCTTTAAGGTGTTAGTGAAAATAAATGATAATGCATATAAACTTGAGCTGCCTGCAGATTTTGGGGTTAGTCCCACTTTTAACATTGCAGATTTGAAGCCTTATTTGGGTGAGGAAGATGAACTTCCGTCGAGGACGACTTCATTTCAAGAAGGGGAGGATGATGAGGACATCAATACAATTGTTACACCCACAGCCCCTGCTGCTATACATACTGGACCAATTACTAGAGCTCGTGCACGCCAACTAAATTACCAGGTACTTTCGTTTCTTGGTAATGATTCTAATGTTCATGAGAATATGATGCTGCCTAAATTGGATACATTTGTTTTGCTTACAAATGAAGGGCCTAGCTTGGAGAAGGATGAACATTGGAGCAAGAACAAGCATGGAGATGATGGCATGCGCAAGGGGAACAAGAACGGAGTTACAAGTGATGATTTCAGGACTTTGAAGCCACCATAATGGGTGCAGGAAGCCTTGGACGAAATATACAAGATGCCACTTCATAAATTTCGTCCCGAGGCTATTTTAGGTGCTGCGTCACCTTATTATTGGGCCAGGCCCATGTAATTTCGAAATACATAAGTATAGGCTATTTTTAGAGTCCGTATGTGTGGGGAAACAAGAGATAGGGTTGATTTCGGACCCCTCCACCAAGGGCCACGAAATTCCCCCCTCTTCCTCCATATATACAGCCCTTAGGGCATCGTTTAGACTTTGGGTTTTGTTTAGATTAAAAGTTCGCCATAGCTGCAACTTCGCGTACTTCGTTTGTGTTCAACGACCAGACAAAGGCGTCACAGAACCCCACCTTGATCAATAAAGCTTTCATCTTATATTCGCAATATCCAGATTGCAATCTTAGTTTCTTGCTTGTTCTTCGGTTGCTCGCAGGAAACAGACCCTCGTGGTCAGGTTGATCGTGCTCCGGCGTGGTCAATAACCTCTCAGAGTTGGTTTAGCGATTGCTAAGGCGCGACGTCCTCGCACGTTCGTAGTCGGATCGTCAAAGTCGACTTCCACCAAAGCGAAATCCACCATCTCATCGAAAGACGGGACACCTTTGCCTCTATCAGCCTCTATCAGCCGAAACAATTTATCCTTTATAAGTTCACAGATGGGGCATTGCATACCTTGACTTTCCTCGAGCTGCCTCTTCACGAGGCCGAGCTCTCCCTTGGTCCGCTCCAGGTCCAGCTTTAGTCCAGAGACCTCCGCAGTACGAGTGGTAGCGGCCAGCAGCGACGCCTGCTTATTCACATAGACATCTTTTGTTAGACTCCTGCGAGCACTATTTGATCCTCTGTTCAGCTTTTCTTTACGAACACCAAACAAAGCATCAGGGGCTACTGTCTATATCATGATATTTTCTCACAATTTTATTACTTACCTGACACTACTAGAAATACCACTACTAATGGCGCACCTAATATGGCCATTAATGGCGCATCACTGGTGCGCCACTGATAGCACGCCATTAGTAATTTTTACTAATGGCGCACCAGCTGGTGCGCCATTAGTATCTGGTATACTAATGGCGCACCACCTGGTGCGCCATTAGTATATGCGAGGGTGCGCCATTAGTATGCCTCCCAGTTGGCATGTACACCCAGGTGCTTTGGCATACTAATGGCGCACCACCTCTGGATGCGCCATTAGTAACCGCAGCATACTAATGGCGCACTACCCGGTGATGCGCCATTAGTATGCACTATCATACTAATGGCGCACTGTCGTGTGATGCGCCATTAGTATGAATATTAGGTTTTTTTTTATTTTTTTATTTTCTGTTTTTTGCACAGGTTACAAAATGTATAATTTGACAAAATATAGACAGCACACATCAACAATAGATTCATCAAATACAATAGAAGATTAGTCTTTGAATACAATTCATCATATTAGTCTCCGAATACAATTCATCATATTAGTCTCCGAATTAAAAAGACCGAACAAAGATAGAACATTATATTACAAGTCTCGAGACCGCGAGTAGCGAGTTTGTCTTCGCATTACAAGTCGATATCGATCATCTAAACTACCATCACATAGAAGAGAGCTGCGGTCATCACGATGAGCATCATCACGATGAAACTCGTCTTCATCCGGTTCCTCCAACGCTCCCTCCCCTCTCCCGCTAGATAGCGGTCGTATCTAGATTCGGCCTCGGCCCTAGTGGTGTACCCTTTGTAACTGTTACCGCTGAATCGGTGAACCTGTCTCCGACACTCCTCCCAGTCATCGTAGACTCCGGGAACCTTACCCTTGTACACGACATACGTCGGCATCGCTATGCACTAGCCAAACGAAACGTTAGTACCAATTCACAGACAATACATAAGCAATATATAAGTATGCAACAGAACGATCGGAAGAGAAAAGCAAGACATTAATAGCATCGATTACATCTAAGTTGAACGACTCTCGAAACCAAAGAGACATACTACAAGTTCATTAAAGTTTAATTACAACATGAGCCAATCGATGTTTCAGAACTAGACACAGCATCACTGCTTTCGACTCGACTCAAGGGACCGGAGCGTGGATGAAGCCGCCGTCTATCGTGGGAGTCATGAATAACGGTCGTTGTCAGCCTGCATTTGTAGCATTGTGTCGATGTCACTGTTGGACGGTTGATTGTTGAGGTAGAACTGCCCCGAGGTACGAAGGACATCTTGATGGATGATTTCCGCAAACTCCGACTGGATGCGAAAGAATTCTTGTCGGAGGTCCGCGTCCTGGATTGCCGACATGCTCTTTGCCCAATCTTTGAGTTTACTCGGTAGCAGAAGTTGATGATGGTCCCGTACGATCGCCCGCATGTGATGGATGGCGTAGTAGGCACCCTTCTGACCGCCAGGCGGCTGCTTGACGCAGCAGAACGTCGTATTGTGGGAGAACACATGCTTGCCGTACTTACGAATAGGCCTGGTGAAGGTGCCTCCAGATTTGGCGTAGCCGGGGAGAACATCATCAAGAACCTTCTTGACATTTGTGTAGTCTACGTTCGACTGACGGTCCGGGTCGAAATACGTGGCCATGGAATATTTGGGGCTTAGGAGGATGAGCGTGCAACGTGTGTCACTGCAGAAAACACGGAATGTTAAAAGAAAAACGATCGAAATGTAAGAATTCATATGTTACAGGCCGGTTGAGGGGAGGACTTACTCGGGAAAGTAAGGCACGAGGAAGTTATCCTTATCTTGGTTTGCCAGAATGACGCCTTCGAGGTAAGAACTCGCGACTTGCCGGTCCCCAGCGCTGCCCAAGATCTTGGCACGCATGTAGAAGGGGTCGACTATCACGATGTCCGGGGTCTTGTCGCGAATGATCCGCATCTCCATACTCAGTGAAAATAGCCGAACGAAGGTGTAGTGCAGCGGATGAAGGTTAAACATAGCAAAGATGTCATCAAACCGCAGGACGATCGTACCCCCGATGTCGCCATCCACAAAGCCCTTGCCCTCTGGCACCTTGGCCACGAAAACCGGGTATGCCACATCCTTCTCTCTGAGACGCCGCTTCTCCAAAGAAAGAACACTGTCGTGCAGACTCTGCATAGCACCGGTTGCAGCATTGAGCATATTTGGTGGTAGCATCGCCCTACCCGCCACATGCACCCTCCTCGAGATATCCTGCGGTGAAGGTGGCCCGTCCTGAGCACGGATCGTACTCGGTGCCGGCTGGCTCGCACCCTTCTTAGTCTTTCTTTTGCGTGCCTTCTTCTTCTCCTGTAATGGGACCGAGTTCTGCTCACAGACCGCCTTCTTGAGTGTGTTGGGGCTGATAATATTTCGCACCTCGCCTATCTGAGGCTCGGTGAAGTCGGCAGCTGGAGGCGTCTCCTGAGAGCTGAACGCCAGACGACGCCTGTTGCAACTTGGCTTCTCCGCGGTACGAGCTAGATCGCACACGTCTTTTGTTGGGTTTGGTTCTTGGGAAGGAGGCCCCATGAAGTCGCCATCGTACCCATGCTCGGCAAAGTACTGATCGACGTTGCCAAATGTATCATCGTCGTCGTCGTCGTTCTGATCCTGTGCCATATGCATGTTTGGATCCAGTGGCATAGGGATGTCCGGCACCGTTACGGCGGTCTTGCCATGGGGCCGACTTGGCGCCGGCACGACTGGCGGTGTTGTCTTTGGGGTGGTGTCCCCTGCCCCCAAACGAATCTGGCTCTTTGGCCAAAGCAGGGGCCAGCTCAGGCAGGCGCTGAGGGTCATCACGTCATCATCGTCGGCCCCGACGGGTCGAATCGGAGGTAACAAGTCGTCGCAGCCTGGCAGCACCCGAACCAGTTGAACCCTAAACAAGTTGGGTGGCATCTGGGTACCGTGGAACAAGGGGTTGCCCGGTTGAACGATTTTGCCCTTGGCGACATCGACCAACTCGTTGTTCACGAAGTGGAGGAGAGTGCACGAAACGTCGGCGGCGCCCTGCGAAAACATGTAGGGCGTCAGGGATGCCCAGTCAAAGGCAAGGAGATGAAGTCCTCGGCCGAGAGAGGCTTAATTAGTTACCGTGATGATGGCGTCGAGCTCGGCTAATGTCGAGGCACCGCCAACGGCGGGCGTGCAGTTGACGGAGCGGCCGCTTGCTGAAGAGGTGCCGGCCGGCGTACACCCGGGTGCATTAAGCTCCCGTGCCGGCGTCGGAGACACCAATGCCGCCTCCGCCGGAGGCACCAATGGCCCCGCCATCGCATTATGCGAGTTGCTGGCCGTGAAGCTAGGAATCGGGGGCGGCCCCTGTTGGCCGCCCGCAATCCACGCACTCAACCCCAAGATCAAGGTAGGCACAAGGGCGGTGATCGTCGCTCCGAGTCGTTGTTCCACTTGCTCTTGGACAATCTCCGGAATCCGCGCCACCTGTGCCTTGAGTTCTTGAACCTCTCGCGCCTGGCTTTCCGAGCTGGTCTTTTTCTCCTTCCGCACACCAGCGGTATAGTATGACCCCCATTTTGTCGACAAGCCTTTGCCGGCCACACGACCAGCTGACGTCGGCTTACTGAGCTTATCCTTGTTCTTCATTATATTCAACCCCCTATTTAGAGTGGTGTCCCAAGGGTTGCTCTGAGTCGACCCCGCGCTACTGCTTTCAGTCGCCTGCGGAAGGAATGTGAACCATTTAGAAATTCGGCTTCATTAATTAGAATGCAACCATATGGAGCTAATTACGCGGGGGTGTATTCCTTACCAGAACAAGCTCAAGCCGCCTGGTCTTCGGATCCGTGGTAAGCTCCTTTGTTTTCGGATCCGTGACAAAGTTCCTGGTCTGCTTGTCACCGTATTTATCGAAGAGGGGCGGTAGGCCTTGCTCGGCATGGTCCGCCTCCTCCTTGTCCCATATAGGCTCCGCCACTCTGTAACCGCCGGGACCGAGTGTGTGTTCCCCTATGTTCAGCTCCCGCATTTGTTTCCCCCACTCACTTGATTGGGAGCTTGCGGTGCTCGAGCAATTGATCTTGAAGTCGTTGTAGTCATCTTCGGTGATCGAAGGATTTTTCTCCTTGATCTTCTCATAACTCTCACCTTTCTCGATCATTCTCTTCACATTGCTTTTCCAAGTAGACAGGGCCTTGCTCATCTTCGTGAGGGCAGCATTGTTCACTTTATTCCCTTTGAGGCTTGTGTTTTCGAATTCAGCGGGGAACTTGTATCGTTCGTGCAGCTTCGTGAAGAGGAGGTGGCGCAAATTCCCCCGGTCAGGATGCCTCAGGTTCTCGGTGTTGATCGAGACGGTGCTCCGGACAATGCACCCGAGCTGAAGCGAGTACCCCTTGACTATTCGTTCGGGCACTGTTGGATTCCCGTTGGAGTCCACTTCAGTAACTTCCTCCTTGAGGGTGCGGAGCACGATCGGGCGCCGGTCCTTCCGTTGCCTCTTCGGCTGGCTGCTATCTGTGCGTGCGCCGCCATCATCAGTGGTGGCATCCTCGGCAGCACCATCAGTGGTGGCATCAGTGTGGTCATCCTCGGCGGCACCATCCGTGGTCTCAGGATCGGTGGGGAAGGCGGCGGCCTCATACAAGTGAGGTTGTTCCTCCATCTCCTGGGACAGCTCCCAGAATGCCTTGCCGCCCGAACCCCCGGCCTCATCGTTGTGGGCCATGTTTCTCTCTAAATAGAAACAAAGTTTGGTCAAAAAGTTGGTTATTGTCAAGGAACAAGATCATGGTCTCATCATTTAGGGTTTGTCGACACCGAGGCATCCTAAAATCTAAGCTTTTATCATTGAGGGTTTTTCGACGCCAAGGCACCCTAAAAGCCTAACTTTTCATCATTTCGGTTTTTATAGACACCGAGGCACCCTAAAAGCCATGCATTAGTCACAAGTACGCCGGGGCACTTGATCCTACTTAATTAACTACTAAGATACCCCGGCCCATGCATTAGTCACAAGTACCCCATATGTCCTATTTTTAGCAAAGTCATGCTAAAATTCACGGAAAATTTCAGCATGACCTTTGCTGAAAATAGGACATATGGAGTACCCGAATTTGCTGGAACGGAAGTTAATCGACATTCCAGCAAACTCAAGGGCCTCTCGGGTGGACAAGGCAAAAAAGGCCTCCATCACAACATGGAAAATACATTGGCATGTGGACTGGAATGTGGCTTCATTTAACAACAACAGTTTCACACAGAAAACAGAGCTGAATTCATTGAGATATTTGCATTGCTAGCTACATTTCAGTGCCAAATTTCACCAATTTAAGCAAAACTAACGTTTAGCTAGCTACAGTTCAGTGCCATATTTCACTGGATTAAAATAAGCACATACACATAACTGACAGCACACATACACATCACTGATTTAACGAAATTTGCACACAACTCAGTAGCACTTCATCATCATATAAAGTATATTAGCAGCAGTACAAATAAAGAGACATGATCAAAGTACTTCATAATAAACCCAAGCAACTTCATAATAAATCACTAGTCCTACTTATTGATGGTTTCTAAATCATTTATTTGATCGATAACAAATAGCCTTGTCCTGCACAAAATCTTTGTCCTCAGCTGTAAACTGAACTATTGTCAGGTCATGTTGTCAGGTCATGTTGAAAGTAAAATAGGACCTTGCTGTGTTTGGGACCAAATAGGTCATGTTGTCAGGTTTTGTTATAGGCGATCCGTAGTTAGCGTAGCTATTGTGCATCAAGATTCGTTTTTAGTCCTAAGAAAACACAAGGTTGTCAGGGACGGTTTTTCTTTGACTGGGGTTGTTGTCGACCTGAATTAAAGATGCAGTGTTTGGCAGATCCAGTCTGCAAACTTTGTCCTACTTACTGGATCAACAATGTTCTTAATTCCATTACCTAGTGTACATACCAACAGCCATAAACAAAAGAGCAACTAATGACTGAGCCAACCAAGAGCCACAGACGAAACCAGCACATGCTTGCACATGCACTGAAGCTACAACTCTTATCAAGGTAAAAATAAAAGAGAAAATTGCTTATTCTCTCACAGATGTTGGTTTGCCGATCTGCATCAGTAAATGCGTTCTTTTTCATCCGAGGCAAATAAGCAAAAGATTGTACTAGACAGCTAATCGACAGTGTTCTTAATTCCACTAGCATATGTGTAGTTCTAAGTTCATGCACTAATAGTTTGCCTGCAGAGAGCTTCCTAACTAGGTTCGGTGTGTTTTACTATTTGATCCGTTAGGTAGCTATTATGCATCAAGATTCGTCTGAAATCCTAAGAAAACACAATAAGGTTTTCTTTGGCTGGGGTTGTTGCCGATCTGAATTAAGGATGGAGTGTTTGGCAGATCCAGTCTGCAAAATTTATCTTACTTACTAGGACAGCTGACCAATATTGTTCTTAACTCCACTTCCTACTGTACACAGTAGCAGCCATGAAGTGCATCAGTAGCAACCAGCACAGGCGCAACACAGGATAGAGCGCAGCCATGAAGTCAAGTTAATAATATCTGCCAAAACCTAATACAAATGAATCATATGAATAAAAATGATTGATGCAGAATCCAAAATGGCAACTGGCATACATCGCTGGAACCAATTGTGCATATATGGTAATTATGAGTTTTACTTTGTAGATAATTAGATACTGAATTAGAGTTGCGTTATCTCCAAATACAGCAGCTATATTCATTAAGTTTCCATCTATCTAATGGGGGCTCTTCCTCTTGTTCTCATTATTTCTCATTCTTGTACACTATTCTTCCCTTTTTTGTTTGAAGAAAAGAGATCCCTACATACTCATGACAATGAAACTTATCACAGAACATGATCATTAGCAGTTACATTGGACGAACTCTTGCCCCTCTAGGTTCCATCTTTTCGAAAATAGAACAACACAAAATGCACCAACCTGTGGTGACAAGCCAAGGTTCAGAGCAATATATAGGCCACTAAAATCAGTCTAAACGTGACAAGCGAAGGGAAATTAACATAGTACGGAGTGGTTAAACTGTCACCGGTGCGCAAAATAGAGCAAAGATAGATTCTTCTAAAGTAAGAGATAAATCCAACAGTTTGTTTGCTTCCTGTTAGCGCAACGTCAGGTCAATATTAGCTCTATGTTCATGATAATTTCAGCTGTCTATAGAGATGGTTTGGGAATTTCAACTAGGTT
>NC_041381.1:271836993-271902954 GCF_002162155.2 Triticum dicoccoides | reverse complement strand
GCGGCAGCTCTTGCGTTATCCGTCTGCTTGAGAAGCAGCTCTTGAATATGAGGGTCCTGCACCCAGCCCATCGATGGTCCAGCGTCGTCTGCTCCGCCGGCATCATCATCTTCATGATCATGCCCGTCGCCTGCTCCGGCATCTTCCTCATCATCATGTCCTGCATCTTCTACATGATGACTGTGTACAGCATCACAGTCGTGATCATCTCCTGGGGATTCTTCGTCTTCTCGCCCGCCCGAGCCGCGGTGGTTGTCTTGCTGCCCTTCCTCATTTCTTGCCCGGCCCGCATGGACGACTTCGTAGTCATCTTCATCACCTTGCCACCGATAGCCATCCATGAAACCACGCAACAGCAGGTGGTCCCGCACCTGCCCGGAATCCGGGTCCGCAATAAGGCTCTTCAGCTTGCATCTTCGACACGGACATCTTATCTCCGTCTCGTTCTTTTGAAGCATCTCGGCCTTAGCGGACCTCAAAAACCTATTGATGATGCCTTCGGTCATCGTGCGGACCATGGTCGCCTGCGGGGTAGAGCAAAACGATATTTTAGAACCAAACAAAAATTTGGCATGACCTTCCCTAAAAATAGGACCAAAAAGAATGCTTAATGCCAAAATTCTCGCCGAAACGGAAATGAATCAACATTCCGGCAAAATATTGGCAACTATCGCATATCAAATACTAGTACACCTCCAAACACAAACACATATGCAACACCACAAACATATGCAACACCACGAACATACATAGATCTAGCTAGGCCGTAAAAAGTGCATGTGCACATTGTTGTAAGGAGAACAACCTAAATATAGCTTCCCCCCTTACTTACCTATTAAAACAAGGTAATTTAACCACTTAATTTGAATGAATCTATGGTGGAAATGAGGTGAAAAAGAGGAGGCACCCGAGACAAGGAGGAGGTGGAGAGAATGAAGTGGGGAGAAAGTGAGTGTGTGGGTAGGAGAGGCTGTCCCAAATATCTTGTTGCTGCCCACTTACTAATGGCGCACCTCTTGCATGGTGCGCCATTAGTACTTACAACTACTAATGGCGCACTTGGGCAGCATGCGCCATTAGTATGTTTGGATAGGCGCACTAGTTCAAAAAAAAATCCTATACTAATGGCGCACCCACTGCCTGGTGCGCCATTAGTAGTTACAACTACTAATGGCGCACTTGGGCAGGATGCGCCATTAGTATGTTTGGATAGGCGCACTAGTTCAAAAAAAAATTCTATACTAATGGCGCACTTGCTGCCTAGTGCGCCATTAGTAGTTACAACTACTAATGGCGCACTTTGCCGGGATGCGCCATTAGTATGTTTGGACAGGCGCACTAGTTAAAAAAAATTTTGATACTAATGGCGCACCCGTAGCATGGTGCGCCATTAGTTGTTTAAACTCTAATGGCGCATCAGATTGTGGTGCGCCATTAGTATATACTAATGGCGCACCATCTTTCTGGTGCGCCATTAGTGTCAATCCCATCTATAGCCATTTTCCTAGTAGTGTGAAAGCCTGTTAGGAGGCTAGTGCAGGCTTCGGTCAATCCGCTTTTGGCGGACCGGACCTTCTCAATCACCGTACTCATAATGGTACGGTGTTCTTCATCAATGGAAGCGCTGCGAAGCGCTTCTAGCAAGTTGTCGGTGCCTCTGGATGGATAGAGGTCATCGGTATAGGCAGCTCGCCCCCTTAGGGAGAGGCTGCCTGCCTGAGTTCGGAACCACTTGGGGTTCTGGAGCCGTATTCGGCTGGGGGCCAAACTGGCTGCGGCCCCATTATCGGAGTCCATGGGGGCCTTCCCCCCATGTGCCCCGCGACTGGGATTTCGCCTGGGTGCATCTCCAGAACTATCTCCCCTTGGCCAGGTAACCTTCGAGACAGCACCTCGGTGTCATCCGCGGGCCTGGGGGAGGAGGCTGTCAGAAGCGAATCACTGTTCATCGCCGACGGGCCCAGAGACCCCTCCGAAGAGGAGGATATCTCGATGCTGGATTTCGCCGGACTACAGGTGCATGTTTGGCATGATAAGAAGCGGTAGAGCAAACATACCGGAAATATTATTGTGTCCGGATACTTACGACTTAGCCAGGGGCTTATCCCTGGGCTCCCACTCCTCGCTGCTGTTGGTGGCCACGGTGGAGTAGTCCGGAAGGAAGGTTCTTCCCTTTTTGGACACCTCGGCCTCCACGTGCGGGCCAACCTTCCTCTTCTTTCTTCCCCCGGTGGGGGGATGAATTTCCTCCTCCTCCCCCTCCTCGTCTTCGATGGAGGAGTGTGTCCTGGTGTCTTCAGACGTCCTGTCCGATGCGACCTTGCGCCAGAGACCTTCTCTGGTCCCCGTGGCCGCCTTCTTGGTCTTCTTCTCCGGCACCTCGTAAGGCGCCGGAAACAACATCTTCGTTAGAAGAGGCGATTCGAGATCTTCAGGTAGCGGAGCCGGATAGTCGATCTGCTCCACTATCGCTACCCATGCCTGTACAATCGGCATGGAGGCTTAGATACCTCCCGTGGATGTGCTGGTAAAAGGCATATCTTGCAAAGTATGAAAACTTATCGGATTGGCTGGGCGCTTTGCGCCGAGTCCACGATCTTCGGTTATGGGCGGTGGTACCTCGGTGGCCTTGAAGAGCACCTTCCAGACGTCTTTGTTCGTCGTGCCGAAGAGCCCTTGCAGCATCTGGTGTTCGGCCGGGTCGAACTCCCACATATTGCAAACCCATCTCTGACACGGAAGGATCCGGCGGAGGAGCATAACCTGGACCATGTTGACGAGCTTGATTTTCTGGCCTATCATATTTTGGACGCAGGTCTGAAGTCCGGTCAGCTCTTCCGCTGAGCCCCAGGGTAAGCCCTTCTCTTTCCAGGAGGTGAGCCGCATGGGGACGCCAGATCATAACTCAGGGGTCGCCGCCGAGTTGGCGTCACGCGGCTCGGTGATGTACAACCACCCCGATTGCCACCCCTTCACAGTCTCCACAAAGGAGCCCTCGGGCAAGGTGACATTGGGCATCTTGCCCACCATGGCGCCCCCACACTCTGCTTGCTGGCCGCCCACACCTTTGGCTTCACGTTGAAGGTCTTCAGCCATAGGCCGAAGTGGGCCGTGATGCGGAGGAAGGCCTCGCACACGACGATAAACGCCGAGATGTTGAGGATGAAGTTGGGGTCCAGATCATGGAAGTCCAGCACATAGTAGAACATTTGTTCGCGGACAAGCGGGTGGAGGGAATCCCAACCCGTGGACAAAATGAGAGAGGAATACTACCCTTTCCTGGGGTTTCGGGGTAGGGATGATCTGCCATTCGGCTGGAAGCCGATGCGCGATGTTTGCGGACAGGTATCTGGCCTCCCGGAGCTTTTTGATGTCCTCCTTCATGACGGAGGAGGCCATCCACTTGCCTCCCGCTCCGGACATGTTCAGAATGATTTTGCAGAGAAGGTGAAAGCTTGGGCGTTGGAGCTCGAGAATGGATGAGCAGAGGAAGAGGAAGGTGTGAGTGAAAAAGGGGAATCCTTATCTCCTTATAAAGGCAGCAGGGATCATGCGCCTCCCCACTTGCCCTGGAAACTCGCTTATTCCCCTAGCACCATTTTAATGGCGCGGTTGGGTTACCCACACCCGTATTGATGAAAATCCCGTGATAAGGGGACACGATCTCTGCTTCGACAAGACGTGCCAATAAAACCGCCTCGCAAGATGTGAGGTGGCAGGTTGAGAAAACGGTTCGATTAATGACCGGGCCACGGCGTGATGTCACGCTATGGTAAAATTGTCAGCAGATTAGACTTGTGGAATATTGTGTTCTCTACGGTGGTATATGGGATTTGTTTTGCAGAGCCGGACACGATTCTTGTGTTCAGGCTCTTCTTTGGAGTATTCGGAGAAGGAACCCGCCTTGCAATGCCGGAGACAATCTGCATGCCGGACTCATCCTCATTGAAGCCTGGTTCAGAGGCTACCGAGGGAGTCCTGGATTAGGGGGTCCTCGAACAGCCGAACAATATACTTATGCTGGACTGTTGGACTATGAAGATACAAGATTGAAGACTTCGGCCCGTGTCCGGGTGGGACTCTCCTTTGCGTGGAAGGCAAGCTTGGCAATTCGGATATGTAGATTTCCTTTTTTGTAACTGACTCTGTGTAACCCTAGCCCCCTCCGGTGTTTATATAAACCGGAGGGTTTAATCCGTAGGACAAGAACAATCATAATCATAGGCTAGCTTCTAGGTTTTAGCCTCTACGATCTCGTGGTAGATCAACTCTTGTAATACTCATATCATCAAGATCAATCAAGCAGGAAGTAGGGTATTACCTCCATAGAGAGGGCCCGAACCTGGGTAAACATCATGTCCCCCACCTCCTGTTACCATTAGCCATAGATGCATAGTTCGGGACCCCCTACCCGAGATCCGCCGGTTTTGACACCGACATCGCTGCCACATAGTTGTCGTGATCGAGGACCTCTTCATGTTCATTAAATAATGTACATATTGTTCAGCCGCACCGTGTGTGCTGCTTGGCCTCTTGATATAGTATCGAACCTATGTTTCCGCTAGCATCCGCAGCAAGTTTTGTGTGTTGCCAGAAGACTAGATCTCTGGGCTGGTAATGCAAGGTAAACCGGTTGCTCTGAGCCGCGGTGCCACAATTGGAAGGGCAATAGGTATGATGTAGATTCCCTCCGTGATCGAATCCCCCTCCGAAAGAGTACCGGAAAAGGCCTCTAGATGGGATCTAACGAGGTTAGAGACCTGCGGCGGTGGAAATGTATTTTCGTGGATATCTCTGAGGGTTCTGGAATATAAGTGAATAAATAGGAAGAAGAAGTAGCTTAGGGGACTCCCGAGGGGGCCACAAGGCAGGGCATGATGACCCACAAGTATAGGGGATCTATCATAGTCCTTTGGATAAGTAAGAGTGTCGAACCCAACGAGGAACAGAAGGAATAACAAGCGGTTTTCAGCAAGGTATTCTCTGCAAGCACTGAAATTACCAGTAACAGATAGTTGTGTGATAAGATATTTCGTAACGGGTAACAAGTAACAAAACTAAACAAGGTGCAGCAAGGTGGCCCAATCCTTTTTGTAGCAAAGGACAAGCCTGGACGAACTCTTATATAAAGCAAAGCGCTCCCGAGGACACATGGGAATTATTGTCAAGTTAGTTTTCATCATGATCATATGATTTGTGTTCGTTACTTTGAGAATTTGATATGTGGGTGGACCGGTGCTTGGGTGTTGACCTTCCTTGGACAAGCCTCCCACTTATGATTAACCCTCTCGCAAGCATCCGCAACTACGAGAGATGAATTAAGGTAAACCTAACCATAGCATGAAACATATGGATCCAAATCATCCCCTTACGAAGCAATGCATAAACTAGGGTTTAAGCTTCAGTCACTCTAGCAACCCATCATATACTTATTACTTCCCAATGCCTTCCCCTAGGCCCAAATCATGGTGAAGTGTCATGTAGTCGACGTTCACAGAACACCACTAGAGGAGAGACAACATACATCTCATCAAAATATCGAACGAATACCAAATTCACATGATTACTTATAACAAGACTTCTCCCATGTCCTCAGGAACAAATGTAACTACTCAAAAAGCATATTCATGTCAATAATCAGAGGAGTATTAATTATCATTAAGGATCTGAACATATGATCTTCCACCGAATAAACCAACTAGCATCAACTACAAGGAGTAATCAACACTACTAGCAACCCACAGGTACCAATCTGAGGTTTTGAGACAGAGATTGGATACAAGAGATGAACTAGGGTTTGAGAGTAGATGTTGCTAGTGAAGATGTTGATGGAGATTGACCTCTCGATGGGAGCATCGACGACGATGATGATAGCGATAATTTCCCCCTCCCGGAGGGATGTTTCCCCGGCAGAACAGCTCCGCCGGAGCCCTAGATTGGTTCTGCCCAGGTTCCGCCTTGAGACGGCGGCGCTTTGTCCTGAAAGCTTCCTTCTCATTTTTTCCAGGTCAAAACAAACCATATAGCAAAAGATGGGCCTCGAGGGCCTGCCAGGGGGCCCACAAGACCAGAGGGCACGCCCAGGGGGTAGGGCGTGCCCTCCATCCTTGTGGATGGCAGGTGGACCCTCTCTAGTGCTTTCTGCGCCCAATATTTTTTATATTTTCCAAAAATATTCTCCGTGAAGTATCAGGACTTTTGGAGTTGTGGAGAATAGGTCTCTAATATTTGCTCCTTTTCCAGTCCAGAATTCCACGTGTCGGCATTCTCTCTCTTCATGTAAACTTTGTAAAATAAGAGAGAATAGGCATAAGTATTGTGATATAACGTGTAATAACAGCCCATAATGCAATCAATATCAATATAAAAGCATGATGCAAAATGGATGTATCAATTCCCCCAAGCTTAGACCTCGCTTGTCCTCAAGCGAAAGCTGATATCGAATAATATGTCCACATGCTTAGAGATAGAGGTGTCGATAAAATAAAATACGAACATGAGGGTATCATGATCATCTTCAGAACAACAACATATATTGCCATGTAATTTATTATGCTAAAGTAACAATTCATTCACAAGGTAAAGTATGAATCAGAAACTTCATTGAAAACTAACAAACTATGATCTCAGTCATTCAAGCAACTGCAATTTATCATAACATCGGAAAGAGTCAATAAGAGCTTTTCAGCAAGTCCACATACTCAACTATCATTTACTCTTTTACAATTGTGAACACTCACACGATACTTCTGGGTACAAAGTTTCAATCGGACACAGAGAAAGATAGGGGCTTATAGTTTCGCCTCCCATCCTTTTACCTCAAGGGTAATGTCAACAATAATACTTTATGAAAACTTTCATCCGAGTGAATATATATATATCCGGATCTCTCCAACACATAGTGCTTGCCAAAGGAAAAAGTGTAAAAAGGAAAGGTGAAGATCACCATGACTCTTGTATAAGGGTAGAAGGTAAAAATAAAAGATAGGCCCTTCGCAGAGGGAAGAAGAGGTTGTCATGCACTTTTATGGTTGGATGCACAAAATCTTAATGCCAAAGAACGTCACTTTATATTGCCGTTTGTGATAAAGAACTTTATTATGGAGTCCGTCACTTTTATTTCTTCCGTATCACAAGTTCATATAAAGCTTATTTTATTCACACTAATAGATCATACATATTTGGAGAGCAATTTTTATTGCTTGCACCGATGAAAACTTACTTGAAGGATCTTACTCAATCCATAAGTAGGTACAGTGGACTCTCATGGCAAAATTGGTTTACGGGGTGTTTGGAAGCACAAGTAGTATCTCTACTTGGTGCAAAGAATTTGGCTAGCATGAGAGGGAAAGGCAAGCTCAACATGTTGGATGATCCATGACGATATAACTTCTATTTGGGTATAAGAAAACATAACCCATTATGTTGTCTTCCTTGTCGACATTAACTTTTAGCATGTCATATTTTAATGAGTGATCACAATTACAAAAGATGTCCAAGATAGTATATTTATACGTGAAGCCTCTCTTTCTTTATTACTTCCTATTAATTGCAGCAATGACCAAAACTATGTTTGTCAACTCTCAACAACTTTTATTCATCATACTCTTTATATGTGAAGTCATTACTCTCCATAAGATCAATATATGATCTTTTTATTTAGTTTTAGTCTTTCTTTAATTCCCTCAAGATCATAGCAAGATAGCAAAGCCCTCAACTCAAAACTACTCTTTATTATATATAACTCACGGACTCGATTACATAGATAGATATCAAAACAATACTCAAAGCTAGATCATACTAAAACTTTATTCTATTAGATCAAGAGATAACCAAAAGGATCGAACTAAGAAAAACGATAAAGTTAGAGGTGTGATTGCGATGCGATACCGGGCACCTCCCCCAAGCTTGGCAATTGCCAAGGAGAGTGCCCATAACCATGTATTTATGTCTCTTGCTTCGGAGGTGGTGATGATGGAGTTGTTGATGTAGTGCCACACTTCGAGCGCAGGAGATACTCCAGTATACGAATGATGCTCTGGAGGGTGATGATATGCTCTTGCAACAGAATATTTTCATGGGTGAGATATTTATTTTGCACACAAACTATTTCAATGATCTTAAAAGCTTCAATTTCAGTAGGGGTAAGATGATTGTACTATGGTAGAAGGATGCCTTCTTTTTCTGCAAGAGGAACTTGATCTCCCGTGCCTTCTTGATCTTATCAACCTCATTGGTTTGCCCAAGTTCTTCTCTCTTAATCTCCATTTTCATTAGCCAAGCATCCTCGCCACCATTGTTGGAGGAGGGAGACGGCATGATGTCCGGCCTTGAAAACTCTGACAGAAAACAGCTCGAAACAAGAACAGAGGATTTTGTTGTGGTACGGTGGTGAAAACCTTCAGGAGATTATATAATGAATTTTTGCCGACCAAAAGAAGTATTGTGCAAGAAAACGGAGTCCGGAGGGCACACGAGGTTGCCACAAGGAAGGGGGGCGCGCCCAGGGGGTAGGGCACGCCCTCCACCCTTGTGGTCTCCTCGTGTCTCTTTCGGACTACTTTTAATTTTCCTAATTATTTAAATATTCCAAAACGGAGAAAAATTGCTATTAGAATAGTTTTGGAGTCGATTCACTTACCGTACCACACACCTATTCCTTTTCGGAGTCTGAAACGTTCTGGAAAGTGTCCCTTATGTACTCCTCCAGTTACGGTGTCAACTATATTGGTCTCAACATTTATGGGATTACCTGAGATATAATGTTTGATTCTTTGACCATTTGCCACCTTCGGATTTGTGCCCTTTGGCGTTGTTGATTTTTATGGCATCAGAACGATAGAACTCCTTGATAATGTAAGGACCTTCCCATTTGGAGAGAAGTTTTCCTGCAAAAAATCTTAAACGAGAGTTGTATAGCAAAACATGATCACCTACATTAAGCTCATGCTTTTGTATCCTGTTGTCATGCCATCTTTTAACCTTTTATTTAAACAACTTGGCATTCTCACAGGCTTGGGTTCTCCATTTATCAAGCGAGCTAATGTCAAACAACCTCTTCTCACCGGCAAGTTTGAAATCATAATTGAGCTCTTTATTAGCCCAATATGCCTTATGTTCTAGTACGAGAGGTAAGTGACAAGCCTTTTCATAAACCATTTTATACAGAGACATACCCAAAGGATTTTTATAAGCAGTTCTATAAGCCCATAATGCATCATCAAGTTTCTCGAACCAATTCTTTCTAGATCTATTAACAGTCTATTGCAAAATCAATTTAGTCTCTCTATTACTTAATTCTACTTGACCACTAGGATGATATGGAGATGCAATTCTATGGTTGACATCATATTTAGCAAGAAATTTATGGAAAGCACCATGAATAAAATGTGAACCACCATCAGTCATTAAATATCTAGGGACTCCAAACATCGGAAAAATAACTTCTTTAAGCATCTTAATAGAGGTATTATGATCAAAACTACTAGTTGGAATAACTTCTACCCACTTAGTAACATAATCAACAGCAACTAAAATATGTGTATACCCGTTAGAGGAAGGAAAAGGTCCCATATAATCAAAGCCCCAAATATCAGATGGTTCAATAACAAGTGAATAGTTCATAGGCATGTCCTAACGTGTACTAATATTACCAATTCTTTGGCATTCATCACAAGACAAGACAAACATACGAGCATCCTTGAAGAGAGTAGGCCAATAAAAACCAGATTGCAATACCTTGTGTGAAGTTCTATCTCCAGCGTGGTGTCCTCTGTAAGCCTCGGAGTGACACTTGTGTAGGATCAGTTCCTGTTCATGCTCAGGTACACAACGCCTAATAATACCATCTACACCTTCTTTATAAAGATGTGGGTCATCCCAAAAGTAATGTCTTAAATCATAGAAAAACATTTTCTTTTGCTGGTATGTGCAACTAGGTGGTATAAATTTAGCAACAACATAATTAACATAATCAGCATACCATGGAGTATTACGAGAAGCATTTATGACAGCTATGTTCATTAGGAAAGCTATCATCAATAGGCAGTGTGTCATCAAGAACATTTTATAATCTAGACAAGTTGTCTGCAACGGGGTTCTCATCTCCCTTTCTATCAATAATATGCAAATCAAATTCTTGTAACAAGAGAACCGATCTAAAAAGTCTAGGTTTAGCATCATTATTTTTTTCATAAGATATTTAATAGAAGCATGATCAGTGTGAACAGTTACTTTGGAATCAACAATATAAGATCAAAACTTATCACAAGCGAAAACAACTGCTAAAAATTACTTTTCACTAGTAGCATGATTTCGCTGGGCACTGTGTAGAGTTTTACAGGCATAATGAATAACATTCAATTTCTTATCAACTCTGTGCTCTAGAACAGCACCAACAGCATAATCACTAGCATCGTACATAATTTCAAAGGGTAAATTCCAATTAGGTGGCTGAACAATAGGTGCAGAAATAAAGGCTTTCTTAAGTATTTCAAATGTTTCTACACAATCATCATCAAAAACAAAAAGAACATCTTTTTGCAAGAGATTAGTGAGAGGCCTAGAAATTTTAGAGAAGTCTTTAATAAACCTCCTATAGAAACCAGCATGCACATACACGTAAAGATGCATATACACAAACAATCAAACAATCAGAGTACTAGTGGCGGGAGCAATCGGAGTACTAATAAAATTCATAACAAGATTCAGCAAAGCGGAAATAATTTCATAAGATTCCGCACTAGTGGCGGGAGGAATCGGAGTACTAATAAAATCATTATTATTAGTATTGAAAAAATCACACAACTTGGTATTCTCTTGAGACATCGTGACAAAGCAAGCAATCTAACACACAAGCAAACAAAAAGCAAGCGAACAAACAAACGGAAAAAAGGGCGAATAAAGAGGCAAATCTTGTTGTATTTATTTGAAAATCGTTTTAGAAGTGGGGGAGAGGAAAATGAGAGGCAAATGGCAAATAATGTAATGCAAGAGATGAGCGTTTATGATGGGTACTTGGTAGGCTTGACATAGATCTCCCCGACAACGGTGCTAGAAATTCTTCCAGCTACTTCTTCAGCTTGCATTGGTTTTTCCCTTGAAAAGGAAAGGATGATGCAGCGCAGTAGAGATAGTATTTCCCTCAGTTAAGAACCAACGTATTAATCCAGTAGGAGAAACGCGCAAGTCCCCAATAGATGCAACTACACAAACAATCAAACACTTGCACCCAATGCGATAAAGGGGTTTTCACTCCCATCACGGTCACTTGCAAAGGTGAGATCTGATAGAGATAGATAAAACTAAGTAAAAGATAACTAATTTTTTTTGGTTTTTTAGTTTATAGATCTGAAAATAAAAGATTGCAAAAAAGTAGATCAGAAACAAATATGATGGAAAATATACCCGGGGCCATAGGTTTCACTAGAGGCTTCTCTCTTGAAGGCCAATAATACGGTGGGTGAACAAACTACTGTCGAGCAATTAATAGAAAATCACAAAGTTATGACGATATCCAAGGCAATCATTATGTATATAGGCATCACGTCCATGTCAAGTAGACCGAGTCCTGCCTGCATCTACTACTATTACTCCACACATCGCCCGCTATTTGGCATGCTAGAGTATTAAGTTCATAGAGAACAGAGTAATGCCTTAAGTAAGATGACATGATGTAGAGGAATTAACTCAAGCAATATGATGAAAACTCCATCTTTTTGTCCTCGATGGCAACAATTCAATACGTGTCTCGCTACCCCTACTTCGTCACAGGGTGAATCATGCAAGATTGAAACCAAAGCTAAGCACCTCTCCCGTTGCAAGAAAAACCAATCTAGTTGGCCAAGCCAAACCAATAATTCAACGAGGAATACAAAGATATCAAATCATGCATATAAGAATTCAGAAAAGATTCAAATAATGTTCATAGATAATCTAATCATAAACCCACTATTCATCGGATCTCGACAAACACACCACAAATGAAGATTACATCGGATAGATCTCCAAGAACATCGAGGAGAACATGGTATTGAGAATCTAAGAGAGAGAAGAAGCCATCTAGCTACTAGCTATGGACACATAGGTTTGAGGTAAACTACTCACGCTTCATTGGTGTGACACCCTGGTTTTACCCTCCTTCTTTTTCTGGAATTCTTTGTCATTTGATTTGAATTTGAGCTTTTGAATCAACTCAGTTGGACTTAACCACTTGGGCATGTCCTTGATTATCACTTCAACAACATATGCTCCAAAGCAACCCTCATTTTTCTTGGCCATAAAATTCTGAGAAAATTCCTGAATATTCTTTGGACCTTGCCACACCTCCCTATGCAAAAATATTTCATAGTTCTTTGGAATATTTTTGCTACAGAAAATCTTTTTTGTTCTGGCTAGAAAATACAGTTTACAAAGGAAGTGTGTTTTTCCTTGGTTCAATGAAGCTGGAAATTTTAGGGCTTCATTACCCTCCTAAGAAACCCTTAACCTCCAAAGATCGGCCCTAAAACCCTGGTAAATCTTTCTCAGTTAACCTCACAAGTTTCTGCCCAGAAACTTGCCAAGTTGACACACTCACGCATAGCTCACCTGTGGCCAACTCAAACACTTGGTGTCACGGGAAACCACGGCCACCTATGGGACCAGGATGCCCCCTTGCTGGTTCGGCAGGGGGGAGTCGCGTTGAACAAAGAGCAGACGAACGTGAGGCAGCACAACAGAGATCACATGGGAAGTTTTACCTAGGTTCGGGCCACCACGAGGCGTAAAACCCTACTCCTTCTTTGGTGGATTGACGGTGGAAATGTGGTGGTGGAGCGTAGTACACTTTCCCAGCAAGGGTTGCCTCAGGGCGACAGTGACTACGTGCGTATGAGGGTGTGAGTTATGCAACTCTCTAACCTCGTGAACCCCTTCTTCCATTGCCATGGGCCTCCTTTTACACGTTAAGGGGTCACCACAGTGGCAAATCAGTCATTAGACACTGATAAGACAACAAATAGTGCTATCTTACCTAACTCTGCAGGCTGACAGGGTGCATTTAATGCACCGCTTAACGTCACGTTGTTGGTTGCCCGACTAGGCTTGCCGAGCTATCTTGCCAGCTCCACGCCTGCTTTTCTGACACGTCATAGGACGGGTGTCGTATGTGGGGTTTCTTGGTAGAAAGGGGCCGCCATGTGGCAAATGGCTGCCACTTAATCACTCTGCGGCTTGACACTGCACTGATCGACGACGTGAGTTGTGGTGGAGTGGTCGGTGAGGTGATTTGGTCTCCGCAAGTCCCAGCAGGCCTGGCTGGGAGGTCTTGGTCATCTTCTCTTGGGAGTGGCCTCGCCCCTTGTTGTGCTCTCCTGACCGGCAAGGGAGGCCTCTCTCTTGACGATGTCTTGCTTCTCTGGCTTGGTCTTCGTCTCTCTGATCTGCTGGTTGGTCCTTTGAATATCTTGGTTTCTTGCCCCTTGTCTTGGGTTGGTGCATCAATCTTGATCTTATGCCTGTGCACAGTCAGGGCAACAGACCCAGGGGTTGTTGCACCGATAGAAGCCCCCGGGCATGTCCCAAACACGCTGCCGAGTGTCGTCGGGGTAGGGCATAATAAGTGTGCATGCAAAGTTGCTGAAGATGCTGGTCTCTTGAGATCTTCTTTGCTTCTTAGTCTTGATTTCAGGCCAGTTTCTGGGTTCCCCGCGCATTGTGCAAAGCTAATAGCGGTGGGGCCACTCCAGTAATGGCCCGTGAATGACTTTAGCGCACGAGGTAGAAACTGCCAATTCACTCTTCCCACCACTAATGAGGACATCAATACCATTGTTACACCCACAGCCCCTGGTGTTATACATACTGGACCAATTACTAGAGCTCGCGCATGCCAATTAAATTACCAAGTACTTTCGTTTCTTGGTAATGATTCTAATGTTCATGAGAATATGATGCTGCCTAAATTGGATACATTTGTTCTGCTTACAAATGAAGGGCCTAGCTTGGAGAAGGATGAACATTGGAGCAAGTCCAAGCATGGAGATGACGGCATGCGCAAGGGGAACAAGAACAGAGTTACAAGTGATGATTTCAGGACCTTCAAGCCACCATAATGAGTGCATGAAGCCTTGGACGAAATATACAAGATGCCACTTTATAAATTTCGTCCAGAGGCTATTCTAGGTGTTGCGTCACCTTTTTATTGGGCCAGGCCTATGTAATTTCGACATACTTAAGTATAGGCTATTTTTAGAGTCTGTATGTGTGGGGAAACAAGAGATAGGGTTGGTTTCGGACCCCTCCACAGAGGGCCACGAAATTCCCCCCTCTTCCTCCATATATACAGCCCTTAGGGCATCGTTTAGACTTTGGGTTTTGTTTAGATTAAAAGTTCGCCATAGCTGCAACTTCGCGTACTTCGTTTGTGTTCAACGACCAGACCAAGACGTCATAGAACCCCATCTTAATCAATAAAGCTTTCACCTTATATTCGCAATATCCAGATTGCAATCTCAGTTTCTTGCTTGTTCTTCATTTGCATACAGGAGAACAGACCCTCGTGGTCAGGTTGATCGTGCTCCGGCGTGGTCAATAACCCCTCGAAAGTTGGTTTAGCGATTGCTAAGGCGCGACGTCTCGCATGTTTGTAGTCGGATCGTCAAGGTCGACTCCCACAGAAAATGATAGCCAACATCTAATCGAAACATCGGGACACCTTTCCCTCTATCTAGTGGTATCAGATTTCTAGGTTGCTCGGTGAGATTTACAGTTTTTCATAGTTTAGATCGAGTCTGTTCTTGATACCTACAGTCCACAAAAAAGCCAAAAAATAATAATTAGGGTTAGTTCCTCATATCTGAACCAATCTGAACCTTTGCATAATCTTTTTAGTGTTTTGCTTTGTTGAATTTGCGGTTGCATCATCGTGTCAAGTTGCTGGTCTTAGCGTCTAGTCCTTTAGAGTTTCGAGTTCTGTTCACAGGTTGTCACGTCGCCGCTGCCATATATCACCACCGCATCATCATCATTGCTGCTGCCATATACCATGACCGCACCAACCTCATCGCCGCTGCCATATACCACCACCACATATTCACCGCCAATCCGAGTCCATATATGCCACCATCACGCCAATCCGAGTCCACCTGCAACATATATCCGCCACCAGTCCGAGTTCCACCAGATTCCTCTCTGCCACCACTCCGAGTTCCACCAGATTCATCTCCGCCACCAGTCCTAGTCCGAGTCCAGTATTTTGTTACTCTGTTTTGGATTTCGAGATCACGCCATACTCCGAGTCATGACAGAGTAGGACTCCCGAATTGTCGTGCTACCCGCAGAAGAAAAATAGTTCCAGTCTGGAAAATTCTGGCTAGGCAGTATTTAGACCATTTGTAGACTTTTTTGAAAAAAAATTGTTGCGGAGCAAAAAAAAGAGGAAAAAAGTGAAAAAGAGTAAAAAATTCAGAGTGTGCTCCTTCCTTGATTACATGTCGCGCCGTGATTTGTTAGTGTTCTAGGCTCGCGTCTCTAGCACGGTCTAGCCTAGGACCAGCACAGTTCCGTCGTTGAGCATTTATGCAACTTTGCATCTCTGAATTGATTATTGCTGACCCTTTTTTCTACCATATTATAAGCCTTCCCAACTCCACATACATCTACGTCGTGCGTTTGACTCTCCCTGGTAATTGCTCTATCCAAGCTTTCAGAGTTTTGACTACAACGGTTGCCGATCACCACCTGCTGCTGGGTAAGAACTGTTAAGAATTTGAGATTCGCTTGAAGGATTTGTGACACACCACCATCACCACCGCTTCCTAGTAGTCTGTAGGATCATATTCTTTTGTGTTTCTATTACTGCTAACCATGGCAGGATCACAAGCCATGAGACTGATTGGGAGAACATGACGAACAAACAGCTACATGATAAATTTCAACAAATGATGAGTGGACAGGTGCAAGATGTGCTAAACTGATTTGAAGAGGCCATGGAGAAGATAGATGGCATTGAGAAGTCGTTCAAGACAAAGCTGGATAACAAGTTTAATGGTTGCTCAAGCGTCCTCCCCAACCATCACCGGCTGCACCTGTCGCACCTCTACAACAACAGCATAATCTCCAATGCCGCCTTCCAAATCAGGTGGGATGAGCACAACGCGTTCCAATTGAGACTGATCAAAATTCTGGTGTCGCTCCACCTACTGTTGATGCTTCTTTGGCTCCTGCTACAGCGACTGCTGATGCCGAGGAGGATGATGATTATGCGGGCGATTATGAGGATGAGGTTGATCAAAACTAGAACTATGTGCAACCACCAGCACTACCACTAGCAGGTCGACCTCAGGTATTTATTCGCAATGGTAGGCCTGCACCACCACCTCAGGTACGAGATAATGACCATATTCCTAAACTGAAACTGAATATTCCACCATTTGAGGGTAGATATGTTCCCGATATATATCTTACTTGGGAGTTAGAAACTGAACAACGTTTTACATGTTTACAATATCCTGAGGAGAGACGGGTTGCTGCTGCTGTTTGTGCTTTCACTAGTTTTGCATGTGTATGGTGGTCTGAACATTGTAGTTTATATCATATTCCAGCTACTTGGGCTGCTTTGAAAACTGCTATGCGTACTCGTTGGGTTCCACCATATTATCAACGTGAATTGCTTCAAAAATTGCAGCGTTTAAGACAAGGGACAAATTCTCTAGAAGAATATTATCAGGAATTACAAACTGGCATGATTAGATGTGGTATTGTTGAGGAGAATGAAGCTATGCTTGCACGTTTTATGGGTGGATTAAATAGAAAGATTCAGACCATTCTAGAGTATAAGGAGTATACTAATATAACTCGTTTATTCCATCTTGCTTGTAATGCTGAACGTGAAGTGCAGGATCGACAGGCATTGGCGTGAACTAACTTTTCTGCAGGTCGACCTTCATCATGGACATCGCATGCATCTTCTACTTCCACTGCACCAGCACTTCCATTAGGTGCCACCTCCAGCCGTGATACAAGAAAGCAGGCACAACCACCACTATCTTCCAAGAGCGCACATGTCGGGCCTACACAGAGCTCTTCTTCTTCCATGGCATCAACTGGGCACACAAGTGATATTATTTGTCGTTGTTGTACGGGAAGAGGTCATTATGCGAGAGAAAGCAAATCTCAGCATGTGATGATTGATACCGAGGATGGTGGGTATGAGTCTGCTAGTGACTATGATGAGGAGACTTTGGCTCTTATTACAAGTGAAGAACACGGTGGAGATGATTCTGATCATGAGATGCAATACATGGCTCCTGAAGACACTGACAGGTATGAATGTTTAGTTGCTCAACATGTTTTGAGTGTGCAGGTCACACAAGCTGAGCAAAATCAGAGGCACAATTTGTTCCATACAAAGGGAGTTGTGAAGGAATGTTCTGTGCGTGTCATCATAGACGGAGGGAGCTGCAACAACTTGGCTAGCATGGAGATGGTGGAGAAGCTATGTGATAGAGGCAAAGGTGTCCCGTCTTTCGATGAGATGGTGGCTATCGTTTTGGAGGAAGTCGACTTTGACGATCCGACTATGAACGTGCGAGGACGTCACGCCTTAGCAATCGCTAAACCAACTCCGAGAGGTTATTGACCACGCCGGAGCACGATCAACCTGACCACGAATGTCTGTTTCCTGCAGGCAAACGAAGAACAAGCAAGAAACTAAGATTGCAATCTGGATATTGCGAATATAATAGGAAAGCTTTATTGATAAAGGTAGGGTTCTGTGACGCCTTTGTCTGGTCGTTGAACACAAACGTAGTACGTGAAGTTGCAGCTATGGCGAACTTTAATCTAAACAAAACCCAAAGTCTAAACGATGCCCTAAGGGCTGTATATATGGAGGAAGAGGGGGGGGGGGAATTTCGTGGCCCTTGGTGGAGGGGTCCGAAATCAACCCTATCTCTTGTTTCCCCACACATACGGACTCTAAAAATAGCCTATACTTATGTATTTCGAAATTACATGGGCCTGGCCCAATAATAAGGTGACGCAGCACCTAGAATAGCCTCGGGACGAAATTTATGAAGTGGCATCTTGTATATTTCGTCCAAGGCTTCATGCACCCATTATGGTGGCTTCAATGTCTTGAAATCATCACTTGTAACTCCGTTCTTGTTCCCCTTGCGCATGCCATCATCTCCATGCTTGTTCTTGCTCCAATGTTCATCCTTCTCCAAGCTAGGCCCTTCATTTGTAAGCAAAACAAATGTATCCAATTTAGGCAGCATCATATTCTCATGAACATTAGAATCATTACCAAGAAACGAAAGTACCTGGTAATTTAGTTGGTGTGCGCGAGCTCTAGTATTTGGTCCAATATGTATAACAGCAGGGGTTGTGGGTGTAACAATGGTATTGATGTCCTCATCATCCTCCCCTTCTTGAAATGAAGTCGTCCTCGACGGAAGTTCATCTTCCTCGCCCAAATAAGGCTTCAAATCTGGAATGTTAAAAGTGGGACTAACCCCAAAATCTGCAGGCAGCTCAAGTTTATATGCATTATCATTTATTTTCTCCAACACCTTAAAGGGACCATCAGCACGTGGCATTAGCTTTGATTTGCGCAAATCAGGAAATATATCCTTACGCAAATGTAACCAAACTAGATCTCTAGGTGCAAACACAACATGTTTTCTACCCTTATCTCGAGCAAGTTTATATTTAGCATTCATACGCTCAATGTTTTCTTTATTTAACTCATGCATTTTTAAAATCAATTCAGCACGTTGTTTAGGATCAAAATTAACCTTCTCCGAAGATGGAAGAGGCAACAAATCAATAGGTGCACGAGGTAGGAAACCATACACAACTTCAAAAGGGCACATCTTAGTAGTAGAATGCAATGAACGATTATAAGCAAATTCAATACGAGGCAAGCATTCCTCCCACATTTTCTTATTATTCTTCAAAACAGCCCTCAGCATAGTAGACAATGTTCTATTGACTACTTCAGTTTGTCCATCAGTTTGGGGGTGACAAGTAGTACTAAAAAGCAGTTTAGTCCCCAACTTAGCCCATAAACATCTCCAAAAGTGGCTAAGAAATTTAGTATCACGATCTGAAACAATAGTATTTGGCACACCATGCAAGCGAATAATTTCACGAAAGAACAAATCAGCAACATTAACAGCATCATCGCTTTTATGACATGGTATAAAGTGGTGCAGGTGGTTGCATGTAGTTCTGATTTTGATCAACCTCATCCTCGTAATCACCCACATAATCATCCTCCTCCGCATCAGCAGCAGGAGCCACAGAAGTATCAACAGCAGCACCAACAGTTTGGCCAAACGCAAGAGGGACACGGCTCGCTTGACGGAGGGCTGTTTCGCGACGTGGAGGTAGTCGTTGTTGTTGTTGTTGTTGTTGTTGTAGAGGTGCGTTAGGTGCAGTGGGTGGTGGTGGTGGAAGACGCGCGAGCAATTCATTAAACTTGTTATCGAGCTTTGTTTCGAACGTCTTCTCCATGCCATCTATTTTCTCCATGGCCTCTTCAAATCTGTTTAGCACATCTTGCACCTGTCCACTCATCATTTGCTGAAATTTATCATGCAACTCCTTATTCGTCATGTTCTCCCAGTCAGTCTCATCGGCTTATGATCCTAGCATGGTTAGTAGCAATAGAAACACACAAGAATATGATCCTATAGACTACTAAGAAGAGGTGGTGGTGGGTGTCACTAATCCGTCAAGCAAATCTCAAATTCTTACCAGTTCTTACCCAACAGCAGGCGGTGATCGGCAACTGTTGTAGTCAAAACTCTCAAAGCTTGGATAGAGCGATTACCAGGGAGAGTCAAACGCACGATGTAGATGTATGTGGAGCTGGGAAGGCTTATAATATGGTAGCAAAAAGGGTCAGCAATAATCAATTCAGAGATGCAAAGTTGAATAAACGCTCAACGACGGTACTATGTTGGTCCTAGGCTAGACCGTGCTAGAGACACGAGCCTAGAACACTAACAAAATCACGACGCGGCACGTAAACAAGGGAGGAGCACACTCTGAATTTTTTTCTCTTTTTTCCCTTTTTTTCTTTTTTCCCTCTTTTTTTTGCTCCGCAACAATTTTTTTTCGAAAAAGTCTACAAATGGTCTAAAAACTGCCTAGCCAGAATTTTCCAGACTTAGTTTTTTTTTGAGTTTGGAACTATTTCTCTACTGTGGGTAGCACGGAAGTTGGGGAGTCCTCCTCTGTCACGACTCGGAGTATGGCGTGATCTGGAAATCCAAAACAGAGTAACAAAATATTAGACTCGGAATAGGACTGGTGGCGGAGATGAAACTGGTGGAACTCGGACTGGTGGCGGAGATGAATCTGGTGGAACTCGGACTGGTGGTGGATATATGTTGCAGGTGGACTCGGATTGGCGTGATGGCGGCGGATATGTGGTGGCGTATATGGACTCGGATTGGCGGTGAATATGTGGTGGTGGTATATGGCAGCAGCGACGATTATGCAAAGGCTCAGATTGGTTCGGATGGACTGAACTAACCCTAATTTTTTTGGCTTTTTCGTGGACTATAGGTATGAAGAACAGACTCGATCTAAACTACGAAAAACTGTAAAATCTCACCGAGCAACCTGGAAATCTGATACCACTTGATAGAGGCAAAGGTGTCCCGTCTTTCGATGAGATGGTGTCTATCATTTTGGAGGAAGTCGACTTTGAGGATCCGACTACGAACATGCGAGGATGTCGCGCCTTAGCAATCGCTAAACCAACTCCGAGAGGTTATTGACCACGCCGGAGCACGATCAAACTGACCACGAAGGTCTGTTTCCTGCAGGAAAACGAAGAACAAGCAAGAAACTAAGATTGCAATCTGGATATTGCGTATAAGAGAAAAGCTTTATTGATCAAGGTGGGGTTCTGTGACGCCTTTGTCTGGTCGTTGAACACAAACGAAGTACGCGAAGTTGCAGCTATGGCGAACTTTAATCTAAACAAAACCCAAAGTATAAACGATGCCCTAAGGGCTGTATATATGGAGGAAGAAGGGGGGAATTTCGTGGCCCTTGGTGGAGGGGTCCGAAATCAACCCTATCTCTTGTTTCCCCACACATACAGACTCTAAAAATAGCCTATACTTATGTATTTCGAAATTACATGGGCCTGGCCCAATAATAAGGTGACGCAGCAATTAGAGTAGCCTCGGGACGAAATTTATGAAGTGGCATCTTGTATATTTCGTCCAAGGCTTCATGCACCCATTATGGTGGCTTCAAAGTCCTGAAATCATCACTTGTAACTCCGTTCTTGTTCCCCTTGCGCATGCCATCATCTCCATGCTTGTTCTTGCTCCAATGTTCATCCTTCTCCAATCTAGGCCCTTCATTTGTAAGCAAAACAAATGTATCCAATTTAGGCAGCATCATATTCTCATGAACATTATAATCATTCCCAAGAAACGAAAGTACCTGGTAATTTAGTTGGCGTGCGCGAGCTCTAGTAATTGGTCCATTATGTATAGCAGCAGGGGTTGTGGGTGTAACAATGGTATTGATGTCCACATCCTTACTACATCCAATTGTTCAACAACAGCGGCAAGGTTAAGGTAACACATACCGTTCATGTGCATTTTAGTATCTCTACATATGCTGATTATGTTGATTGTGATGTGGTACCTATGCAAGCATGTTCCTTATTGCTTGGTCGACCATGGCAATTTGATAAAAATTCTGTACACCATGGTAGAAACAATCAGTATACTCTTGTTCATAAGGATAAAAATATTACTTTGCTTCCTATGACTCCTGATTCCATTCTGAAAGATGATATTAATAGAGCTAATAAAGCAAAACAGGACAAGAATAAGAGTGAAAATCAGATTGTGGCAAAAGAATTTGAGCAACAAATGAAGCCTAATAATAAACCATCTACTGTTGCTTCTGAGATTAAATTAAAAAGTGCATGTTTATTAGCCACCAAATCTAATATTGATGAGCTAGATTTCAGCAAATCTGTTTGCTGTGCTTTTGTGTGCAAAGAGGCATTATTTTCATTCGAGGACATGCCTTCCTCTTTGCCTCCTGCTGTCACTAGCATTTTGCAGGAGTTCGCTGACGTCTTTCCACAAGACGTGCCACCGGGATTACCGCCTATTCGAGGGATTGAGCATCAGATTGACTTAATTCCCGGTGCTTCACTGCCAAACCGTGTGCCATACCTTACCAATCCAGAGGAGACGAAGGAGATTATGTGTCAAGTATAGGAGCTTCTCGACAAAGGTCATATACGTGAATCCCTTAGTTCTTGTGTTGTTCCTATAATCTAGTGCCGGAAAGGGATGGTACATCGTGTATGTGTGTTGATTGTAGAGGCATTAATAATATTACTATTCATTATCGCCATCCTATTCCTAGGCTAGATGATATGCTTGATGAATTGAGTGGCTCTACAATATTCTCCAAAGTTGATTTGCATAGTGGATACCATCAAATTCGTATGAAATTGGGAGACGAATGGAAAACAACATTTAAAACTAAGTTTGGATTATATGAGTGGTTAGTCATGCCTTTTGGGTTAACTAATGCACCTAGTACTTTCATGAGATTAATGAACTTAGTTTTACGTGCTTTCATTGGATGATTTGTGGTAGTTTACTTTGATGACATATTGATTTATAGCAGATCTTTGGAGGAACATTTGGAACATTTACGTGCTGTTTTTATTGCTCTACGTGATGCATGTTTGTTTGGTAACCTTGGGAAGTGCACCTTTTGCACCGATCGAGTGTCTTTTCTTGGCTATGTTGTTACTCCACAGGGAATTGAAGTTGATAAAGCCAAGATTGAAGCTATTGAGAGTTGGCCGCAGCCCAAAATGGTCACACAAGTGAGGAGTTTTCTTGGCCTCGCTGGATTCTATAGGCGTTTTGTGAGAGATTTTAGCACCATTGCTGTACCTCTCAATGAGCTTACAAAGAAGGATGTGCCTTTTATTTGGGGTACCGCATAGGAAGAAGCCTTCACGGTGTTGAAAGATAAGTTGACACATGCTCCTTTACTCCAACTTCCTGATTTTAATAAGACATTTGAGCTTGAATGTGATGCTAGTGGAATTGGATTAGGAGGTGTGTTATTACAAGATGGCAAACCTGTTGCATACTTTTCTGAAAAATTGAGTGGGCCTAGTTGAATTATTCTACTTATGATAAAGAATTATATGCTCTTGTTCGGACTTTAGAAACATGGCAGCATTATTTATGGCCTAAAGAATTTGTTATACATTCTGATCATGAATGTTTGAAACATATTAAAAGTCAAGCTAAACTGAATCGTACACATGCTAAATGGGTTGAATTCATTGAGACTTTCCCTTATGTCATTAAAGACAAGAAGGGTAAAGAAAATGTTATTGCTGATGCATTGTCTCGTCGCTATACTATGCTTTCACAACTTGACTTTAAAATATTTGGTTTGGAGACCATCAAAGATCAATATGTGCATGATGCTGATTTTAAAGATGTATTGCAGAATTGTAAAGAGGGAAGAACATGGAACAAGTTCGTCATTAATGATGGATTTGTGTTCCGTGCTAACAAGCTATGCATTCCAGCTAGCTCCGTTTGCCTTTTGTTGTTGCAGGAGGCGCATGGAGGAGGATTAATGGGACACTTTGGCGTGAAGAAGACGGAGGACATACTTGCTACACATTTCTTTTGGCCGAAGATGAGACGGGATGTTGAGCGCTTTGTTGCTCACTGCACTACATGTCAAAAAGCTAAGTCACGACTCAATTCTCATGGTTTATATATGCTTTTGCCTGGACCTAGTGTTCCTTGGGAGGATATATCTATGGACTTTGTTTTAGCTTTACCTCGAACAAAGAAGGGGAGGGATAGCATATTTGTTGTCGTGGATAGATTCTCGAAAATGGCACACATTATACCATGTCATAAAAGAGATGATGCTGTTAATGTTGCTGATTTGTTCTTTCGTGAAATTATTCGCTTGCATGGTATGCCAAATACTATTGTTTCAGATCGTGATACTAAATTTCTTAGCCACTTTTCGAGTGTTTATGGGATAAGTTGGGGACTAAACTAATTTTTAGTACTACTTGTCACCCCCAAACTGATGGACAAACTGATGTAGTCAATAGAACATTGTCTACTATGCTTAGGGCTGTTTTGAAGAATAATAAGAAAATGTGGTAAGAATGCTTGCCTCATATTGAATTTGCTTATAATCGTTCATTGCATTCTACTACTAAGATGTGCCCTTTTGAAATTGTGTATGGTTTACTACCTCGTGCACCTATTGATTTGTTGCCTCTTCCACCTTCGGAGAAGGTTAATTTTGATGCTAAACAATGTGTTGAATACATTTTAAAAATGCATGAGTTAACTAAGGAAAACATTGAGCGTATGAATGCTAAATATAAACTTGCTGGATATAAGGGTAGAAAACATGTTGTGTTTGCACCTGGAGATCTTGCTTGGTTACATTTGCGTAAGGATAGATTTCATGATTTGCAGAAATCAATGCTAATGCCACGTGTTGATGGTCCTTTTAAGGTTTTAGAGAAAATAAATGATAATGCATATAAACTTGAGCTGCCTGCAGATTTTGGGGTTAGTCCCACTTTTAACACTGCAGATTTGAAGCCTTATTTGGATGAGGAAGATGAGCTTCCGTCGAGGACGACTTCATTTCAAGAAGGGGAGGATGATGAGGACATAATTACCATTGTCACACCCACAGCCCCTGCTGCTATACATACTGGACAAATTACAAGAGCTCGCGCACACCAATTAAATTACCAGGTACTTTTGTTTCTTGGTAATGATTCTAATGTTCATGAGAATATGATGCTGCCTAAATTGGATACATTTGTTTTGCTTACAAATGAAGGGCCTAGCTTGGAGAAGGATGAACATTGGAGCAAGAACAAGAATGGAGATGATGGCACGCGCAAGGGGAACAGGAACAGAGTTACAAGTGATGATTTCAGGACGTTGAAGCCACCATAATGAGTGCATGAAGCCTTGGACGAAATATACAAGATGCCACTTCATAACTTTCATCCAGAGGCTATTCTAGGTGTTGCGTCACCTTATTTATTGGGCCAGGCCCATGTATTTTTGAAATACTTGAGTATAGGCTGTTTTTAGAGTCCGTATGTGTGGGGAAACAAGAGATAGGGTTGGTTTCGGACCCCTTCCCCAAGGGCCACGAAATTCCCCCCTCTTCCTCCATATATACAACCCTTAGGGTGTCGCTTAGACTTTGGGTTTTGTTTAGATTAAAGTTCGCCATAGCTGCAACTTCGCGTACTTCGTTTGTGTTCAACGACAAGACCAAGACGTCACAGAACCCCATCTTGATCAATAAAGCTTTCATCTTATATTCGCAATATCCAGATTGCAATCTCAGTTTCTTGCTTGTTCTTTGTTTGCTCGCAGGAAACAGACCCTCGTGGTCAGGTTGATCGTGCTCCGGTGTGGTCAATAACCCCTCGGAAGTTGGTTTAGCGATTGCTAAGGCGCGACGTCACGCACGTTCGTAGTCGGATCGTCAAGGTGGACTCCCACAGAAAACGATAGCCACCATCTCATCGAAAGACGGGACACCTTTGCCTCTATCAACAAGTGAGGAGATTTCTTGGCCTCGCTGGATACTCGGAGAGTTCTTGGCCTTTATCAACTTCAATTCCCTGTGGAGTAACAACATAGCCAAGAAAAGATACTCGGTCGGTGCAAAAGGTGCACTTCCCAAGGTTACCAAACAAACGTGCATCACGTAGAGCAATAAAAACAACACGTAAATGTTCCAAATGTTCCTCCAAAGATCTGCTATAAATTGGTATATCATCAAAATAGACTACCACAAATCGTCCAATGAAAGCACGTAAAACTTCGTTCATTAATCTCATGAAAGTACTAGGTGCATTAGTTAACCCAAAAGGCATGACTAACCACTCATATAATCCAAACATAGTTTTAAAGGCTGTTTTCCATTCATCCCCCAATTTTATACGAATTTGATGGTATCCACTAGGCAAATAAACTTTGTAGAATATTGTAGAGCCACTCAATTCATCAAGCATATCATCTAGCCTAGGATTAGGATGACGATAACAAATAGTAATATTATTAGTGCCTCTACAATCAACACACATACGCGATGTACCATCCTTTTTCGGCAGTAGAATAATAGGAACAGCACGAGGACTAAGGGATTCGAGTATATAACCATTGTCGAGAAGCTCCTGTACTTAACGCATAATCTCCTTCGTCTCGTCTGTATTGGTACGGTATTGCACACGGTTTGGCAGTGAAGCACCGGGTATTAAGTCAATCTGATGCTCAATCCCTCGAATAGGTGGTAATCCCGGTGGCACGTCTTGTGGAAAGACGTCAGCTAACTCCTGCAAAATGTTAGTGACAGCAGGAGGCAAAGAGGAAGGCACGTCCTCGAATGAAAATAATGCCTCTTTGCACACAAATGCACAGCAAACAGATTTGCTGAAATCTAGCTCATCAATATCAGATTTGGTGGCTAATAAATATGCACTTTTTAATTTAATCTCAGAAGCAACGGTAGATGGTTTATTATTAGGCTTCATTTGTTGCTCAAATTCTTTTGCCACAATCTGATTTTCACTCTTATTTTTCTCCTGTTTTGCTTTATTAGCTCTATTAATATTATCTTTCAAAATGGAATCAAGGGTCATAGGAAGCAAAGTAACATGTGTATCCTTATGAACAAGAGTATACTGATTGTTTCTACCATGGTGTACATCAATTTTCTCAAATTGCCATGGTCGACCAAGTAATAAGGAACATGCTTGCATAGGTACCACATCACAATCAACATAATCAGCATATGTAGAGATACTAAAATGCACACGAACAGTATGTGTTACCTTAACCTTGCCGCTGTTGTTGAACCATTGGATGTAGTAAGGATGTGGATGTGGTCTTGTGGTGAGAGATAGATTCTCCACCATCTCCATGCTAGCCAAGTTGTTGCAGCTCCCTCCGTCTATGATGACGCGCACAGAACGTTCCTTCACAACTCCCTTTGTATGGAACAAATTGTGCCTCTGATTTTGCACAGCTAGTGTGACCTCCACACTCAAAACACATTGAGCAACTAAACATTCATACCTGTCAACGGCTTCAGGAGCCATGTATTGCGTCTCATGATCATAATCATCTCTACCATGTTCTTCACGTGTAATTAGAGCCAAAGTCTCCTCATCATAGTCACTAGCGGACTCATACCCACAATCCTCAGTAGCAATCATCACACGCTGAGATTTGCATTCTCTCGCACAATGACCTCTTCCCTTACAAAGACGACAAATAATATCACTTGTGTGCCCTGTTGATGCCATGGAAGAAGAAGAACTCTATGCAGGCCCGACAGGTGCGCTCTTGGCAGATAATGGTGGTTGTGCCTGCTTTCTTGTATCACGGCTGGAGGTGGCACCTGATGGAGGTGCTGGTGCAGTTTAATAGAAGATGCACGCGGTGTCCATGATGAAGGTCGGCCTGCAGAAAAGTTAGTTCATGCCAATGCTTGTCGATCCTGCACTTCACGTTCAGCTTTACAAGCAAGATGGAATAAACGAGTGATATTAGTATACTCCTTATACTCTAGAATGGTCTGAATCTCTCTATTTAATCCACCCAGAAAACGTGCAAGCATAGCTTCATTCTCCTCAAAAATACCACATCTAATCATGCCAGTTTGTAATTCCTGATAATATTCTTCTACAGAATTTTTCCCTTGTCTTAAACGCTGCAATTTTTGAAGCAATTCACGTTGATAATATGGTGGAACCCAACGAGTACGCATAGAAATTTTCAAAGCAACACAAGTAGTTGGAATAGGATATAATCTACAATGTTCAGACCTCCATACACATGCAAAACTAGTGAAAGCACAAACAGCAGCAGCATCCCGTCTCTCCTCGGGATATTGTAAACATGTAAAACGTTGTTCAGTTTCTAACTCCCAAGTAAGATATATATCAGGAACATATCTACCCTCAAATGGTGGAGTATTCAATTTCAATTTAGGAATATGGTCATTATCTCGTACCTGAGGTGGTGGTGCAGGCCTACCGTTGTGAATATATACCTGAGGTCGACCTGCTGGTAGTGGTGCTGGTGGCTGCACGTAGTTCTGATTTTGATCAACCTCATCCTCGTAATAGTCCTCCACCTCTGGAATAGCAGAAGGAATTACAGAAGCACCAACAACAGTAGCAGCGGCACCAGAATTTTGTCCTGGCTCAATAGGAACACGTTGTGCTCGCCCTACTGTATCGCGGCGTAGAGCTGGTTGTGGGAGACGATTGAGTAATTCATCAAACTTGGCGTCCAACTTGGTGTCAATTGACTTCTAGATGTCATCCATCTTCTCCATTGCCTTTCCAAAGCTGACCATCACGTCTTCCACTTGTTGACCCAACATTTGATGAAACTTATCATGAAGCTCCTTGTTCGTCATGTGCTCCCAGTCAATCTCTTCGACTTGTGTTCCTGCCATAGTTATTAGCAATAGAAACTGACAAGAATATGATCCTACAGACTACTGGAATATGGTGGTGGTGGGGTGTCACAAATCCGTCAAGCGAATCTCAAATTCTTACCAGTTCTTACCCAGCAGCAGGTGGTGATCGGCAACCGTTGTAGTCAAAACTCTCAATGCTTGGATAGAGCGATTACCAGGGAGAGTCAAACGCATGATGTAGATGTATGTGGAGCTGGGAAGGCTTATAATATGGTAGCAAAAAGGGTCAGCAATAATCAATTCAGAGATGCAAAGTTGAATAAACGCTCAACAATGGTACTATGCTGGTCCTAGGCTAGACCGTGCTAGAGACGCGAGCCTAGAACACTAACAAAATCACGGCACGACACGTAATCAAGGGAGGAGCACACTCTGAATTTTTTTTCACTTTTTTTCCTCTTTTTTTTGCTCCGCAACAATTTTTTTTCAAAAAAGTCTACAAATGGTCTAAAAACTGCCTAGCCAGAATTTTCCGGACTTAGGTTTTTTTTTTAAACTGGAATTATTTTTCTTCTGTGGGAAGCACGACAATTCGGGAGTCCTACTCTGTCACGACTCGGAGTATGGCGTGATCTCGAAATCCAAAACAGAGTAACGAAATACTGGACTCGGACTAGGACTGGTGGCGGAGATGAATCTGGTGGATCTCGGACTCATGGCGGAGATGAATCTGGTGGAACTCGGACTGGTGGCGGATATATGCTGCAGGTGGATTCGGATTGGTATGATGGAGGCGGATATGTGGTGGCGTATATGCACTCGGATTGGCGGTGAATATGTGATGGTGGTATATGGCAGCGGCGATCAAGGTGGTACGGTGGTGGTATATGGCAGCAGCAATGATGATGATGCGGTGGTGATATATGGCAGCAGTGATGTGACAACCTGTGAACAGAACTCGAAACTTTAAAGGACTAGACGCTAAGACCAGCAACTTGACACGACGATGCAACCGCAAATTCAACAAAGCAAAACACTAAAAAGAATATGCAAAGGCTCAGATTGGTTTGGATATGAGCAACTAACCTTAATTTGTTTTTTCGCTTTTTCGTGGACTGTAGGTATGAAGAACAGACTCGATCTAAACTACGAAAAACTGTAAAATCTCACCGAGCAACCTGGAAATCTGATACCACTTGATAGAGGCAAAGGTGTCCCGTCTTTCGATGAGATGGTGGCTATCGTTTTGGTGGAAGTCGACTTTGACGATCCGACTACGAACGTGCGAGGACGTCGTGCCTTAGCAATAGCTAAACCAACTCCATGAAGGTCTATTTCCTGCAAGCAAACGGAGAACAAGCAAGAAACTAAGATTGCAATCTGGATATTGCGAATAACAAAGGAAAGCTTTATTAATGAAGGTGGGGTTCTGTGACGCCTTTGTCTGGTCGTTGAACACAAACGAAGTACGCGAAGTTGCAGCTATGGCGAACTTTTAATCTAAACAAAACCCAAAGTCTAAACGATGCCCTAAGGGCTATATATATGGAGGAAGAGGGGGGGGGGATTTCGTGGCCCTTGGTTGAGGGGTCTGAAACCAACCCTATCTCTTGTTTCCCCACACATACAAACTCTAAAAATAGCATATACTTATGTATTTCGAAATTACATGGGCCTCGCCCAATAAAAAGGTGATGCAGCACCTAGAATAGCCTCTGGACAAAATTTATGCAGTGGCATCTTGTATATTTCGTCCAAGGCTTCATGCACTCGTTATGGTGGCTTCAAAGCCCTGAAATCATCACTTGTAACTCCGTTCTTGTTCCCCTTGCGCATGCCATCATCTCCATGCTTGGTCTTGCTCCAATGTCCATCCTTCTCCAAGGTAGGTCCTTCATTTGTAAGCAAAACAAATGTATCCAATTTAGGCAACATCATATTCTCATGAACATTAGAATCATTACCAAGAAACGAAAGTACCTGGTAATTTAATTGGCGTGCACGAGCTCTAGTAATTGGTCTAGTATGTATAGCAGCAAGGGCTGTGGGTGTAACAATGGTATTGATGTCCTCATCAATTCTGGTGGGAGGGGATACGAACAACACCATGCTGAGGCCCGCGGCGGGTGCGAGGCATGATAGTCGGTCACTCCTCATTCTTCGCTCCTGCGCGACGCAGGGGAAGAGCCCTGGGGGAGGCCTGCCGTTGGCGATGGTGGACTTGGCTCTTCCGGGTGTCTCCCTCTGTTTGTGGAGGAGGGCTTCTTGTCTTCGTAGACGTGTTCGGAACTTGCGGTGATTTCTGACGTCAGGGCCATTGGGGACGACCATGCTCTCTGTGGGGTAAGCAAGAGAGCATGGCGTTCAGTGTGGCTAATGATCTGAGGTCTTCGGGTGGTAGTGATGCAGATGGCGGCGGCAACCCACGATGCGTCAGGAACGGAGGCGACCGTTCCGATGAGTCATGTTTGCCCCCCGGTTTCTTCTTCCATGCCGAGAAGCGGCACCATCCTGATCCTGGGGAGGCGCCGAATCCTAGCTGGGTTCGCCTCCTGCCTCTTCAACCTCGTCCTGTAGGAGATGGACAGGGGCAATGGCATTACGGGGCACTTATCTTTTTTCAATCTTAAATATGTATGCACTTGCCAAATTTTAATTCAAATAATGTAATCTCTCGAGTCCATGTTCGAGTTCTGTAATGCTTGTTCTTGTATCAGCATGCTAATGAAAAAGATAAACCTTGCCGGGAACCCGTCACTAGTGCAGGATGCTGCTAACGCGACACTACGATCCGAGACCCTTTGACGAAACTATGTGCGATGCATTAATCACCAATGGTGGTGTAAATAAACGTCAAAAAAGGTGCAAACCGTTTGCGATGACGGATGCATCAAACACGGTTCATATTTTAGTTTCGTGTTTGATGTAGGGCATATGGTTCAGTGCAATTAACCATTTGCGATGAGAAGCAACAAAAGAATTGGGAAGCTAGATGAAGGTGTGTGCGATAAACATCATACGGTTCACTAGGATGAACTGTTTGTGATTAGGCAACACAAAAGAAACGGTCAGCCAGATCAAGGTGTGTGCGATATACGGCATGCGGTTCACGCGGATGAACCGTTTCTGTTGAGACAAGATGATGCGGAGCATCCTTCGGTCATCCCCATGGATCTACCATCGTCTCACCAAGCACCAAGAGGACCCATGACAAGAGCAAGAGCTAGAGCTCTCGAGACCGAGGTGACTTCTCTCCTTAGTGATATCTCATATGATCCTCTCGAGACATGGCTACTACCTAAGTCCGGAATGTTGTGCATGATTATGTACCAAGAGGACCCTCCCGTGGATGCACATGAAGATGATCAAGCCACCAAGTCCACAGAAGAAGAGAACCAACGGAAGAAGGCGAGAACAACTTCCAGGCACCGGACATCCAGCCATGGCCCCGGACATCCGGCCCCTGGAGATCTACACCACAACCTGGAGTCTACAGCAGAAGCTACAGGACCCAGACATCCGGCGTCCAGCCTGGACATCCGGCCCTCCGTCCTGGAAATCCAGCCAACAGCCCGGACATCCGGACACGCTGTCTAGGAAGCACAGAAGGCTGCCCCGATAGCCCGGACATCCGGATGTCACCACGAACATCCGGTGCCTCCCTAAGCCCCGGACATCCGGCCCCTCCGCCCGGACATCCGGCCCCGTCCATCCAGAGAGCAGCAAGGCCGTCTCCACCAGCCCGGACATCCGGCCCTTTAGCCCAGATATCCGGCCCCTCGCGAGTGCTCGGACATCCGGCCCAACGCCCGGACATCCGGCCTTCCCTGTCTGCGAACATTGTAAGGGTCGTGGCCTGTGTACCCCTTCGCCACCTAGACTATATATACTCCTCCATCCTTGTTTTAGGGTTAGCATTGGTTTAGCTCATTTGAGATAGAGCATTGCTCATCGGTACCGGATCTACTCCTCGTGAGGGACCGCACCTCTTCGGAGAAGATCCACCCGGATTCAAGGCCTCCATCTGAAGAAGACAATCAAGACCTCCTCACGGAGAAGAACGGTTGCTCTTGTATCGTCCTTTGTTGACTTTGGATCTCGTGTTACTTTATGCCTCGATGATCTAGCACTTGTGTGATCATATTCGTGTCGGTTGAGTGTTACTCTTGTTCTTCCCCCGTGATTTCCCTCGTTCTCTTCCGCGCATTCCTCGTGTTCCTCGTAGGGATCCTCTCCAAACGTGAAAGATCGGCCCCTAGGGTTTCGCCCTACATCATCTTGGTATCATGAGCCACGTTGATCACGTTTTTGGAGCCCCTACCCCATGTTTTCTAGCTTGATTTTGTTGTTTTCGTCCGAAATCCGAAAATCCCCACCAAAAATAGCCCCAATTTTTTTTGTGATTTGTTGGTGTGATGAAGTTATGTTGGATTTGATCCACGGATCTGCTTTGCATCGAGTGGATTTAGATTTTCCCCATCTCTCCCACAATTTCCATCCACAATTTCATCCGAATTTTGCCCCGGAGTTGCCCTTTCCCGTGGAGTTCATCCTGTTCGGCCACAATCCAGGAGCCCGGACATCCGCCCGAATCCCCGGACATTCGGTGTCCCGGACATCCGGCCGCTGGCCCGGACATCCGGTTCCTGGCAGCAGCAACTCCATTCCCCGCACCCATTCCCGCATAGTTTCGCCCAATTTTGCCCGGTGCCCACGCATACTTCCGCATACCAACTCCACTTTCCGTAAGGAGAACCACCGCTCACTGCTACCTCCTATGACGATTTTGACACGTTTTGGTCTTTGAGATTTTGGGTTGTGGTTCCCGTGTCCTATTGTGTTTCGGCTATATAGGTACGGTTCGACGTCAACACCACCACGGCTCATCTTCGCAAAGGTCTCATCATCGCCAAGGACGATAACCTCGACGACATCTTTGTCATACCTTGCAATTGCATTGATAACCACATGGCCTTACTTTTGCGTAGCTTACCCATCGAGACTAGCCTTTGAGTATTGCCGACAACATGACTTGTGCACATTAGTGATCATTCTCCATAGCATACATACCATACCATAGTGGTGCATATCTTGGCATCATTTTTTGTGTCACAAAGTTGTCATCGCATACACAATTGCTATATTGGTTCGTGAAGTTTTGCATGAGAAAAGAGCTCAAAAGTGAAAGAGCCAACCAAGCTTTTAAGCAAAGAGGAAAGATAAGCAAAGAGCTTATAAGCAAGAACCATAGCATCATACTACATTGAGATGCCATATCCGATCATCTTGGATCATAGCACTGAAATACCATACATATAGCATACTTGGGATAGAGGTCATTGCATTTTTGCCTAGTAGGTTGTGCACAAGTTACGTATCCGCCTATTGTGCAATCGTGCTAGCGTCTCTCGTGTATTTTGCAACAAGAGAATTTTCGTGGATTCCACATTTTGGCTCATTTTTGGTTTGCACAATCCCACTTATCTATTTGCCTGTGTGTTTCTGTGTACCACTACTTGCTTGGTCTACTTGTTGCATTTGCAAATTTGTGAATCTTTTCCAACATTAGTTAAGCTCACTTACAATTGCATCAAATTTTGTGCCACCATCCTAACCAAGCTCCACCATAAGCTTTTACTTGTGTAGGTGTGAGAACCGACAAGAATTGGTACCAATAGTGCTATTTCATTGTCCGCATTTGAGTGAACTTGATTCATCGTCAACATCGGTCAAGGTACAATTGGTATAAGTTCTTCTCTTTCTACCACTCACATTTTGCTTGGAATGATGGATAGGCCAAGTACTTCTACCAACCCACTCTTCATCGAGCAAGACGACGACATGTCATCATTTGTCACCAAGAGCCACCTCTTTGGTGCACAACGAGCGTTGCATCAAGAGCAACAAGCGATGACCGACCGCATCTACAACCTCGCCACCGACTTGCGACTCTCCAAGCAACGTACAAAGGACTACTTCAACAACAAGCTCGACGCTCACAAGCAAGATAATGATGCAAGGATGGACGAGATCCACGCCTTGTTGGTGAACCGTCCTCCTTCTACATATTCATACTCAAGACGGAGCCGCTCAAGTCGACACTCTGACAACACCTTCTCCGGCTCAAGTACACCGACATCGAACACTCTTCGACGAGCCGCGCGTCAAGACTGTCATGCATCTCGCAATCCTCTGCACGACAAGCATTCACAAGAGCAAGTCTCCGAGAAAGTACTACTTCCTCAACCACACCAAGTTGCGTTTGCTCAAGCTCAAGAACGACAACGCCAACGTCGCCAAGAGGAAGAGCAAGCGCGTCTACATCAAGAGGAACAAGATGCCGAGGCTCAACGTCTTCAACAACAACAACGTGAAGCACAAGCTCTTAAGGCGCAACGTGCCCTTCAAGAATCAAGTCGAGCCATCGCTAACCGCGATTGAGATCGGCGCAATCAAGAGGAAGCACTTCGTGATGAAATCCAAGAGCTAAACTACCAACCGCGAGTGCAACATCAAGTTCCTCAAGATCCTCCACAAGCTCGACAAGTTCCTCCTCAACCTCAAGTTCAACAAGAGCAAGTTGATCATGGACTTCCTCCATGCCAAGAGCAACATGACGATGATTATCCGCCACGTCAAGTGTCGTGGAATTGTCACGGCAGATGTCCTTAGTGTCAGGACTTAGTCGCGAGGCCAACGCATCTATGTGGTAGCTTGAGAGGGGTTGAACGGAATCAAGAGACGCAACACAAGGCAGGGATTTAGACAGCTTCGGGCCCTGGGAAACATCATCCGGTAAAAACCCTACATGCTGTTTGAGGCTAGGTCTCATTATCATCACGAGGGAGTCGCCATAAACTGGCTCTCCTCTTTGCGTCTAGCCCTAAGATTGTTTCTTCTTGCTTGTAGCTTGTCCCTCTTTGGGGTGCCCTGCCCCTCCTTATATATGTTGAAGGGGCGGTTTACATGACTAGTCCTAGTTGGATTAGGATTACTCTATTACAAGTGGAGTCCTAGTCTTGCTTCCTTTGTAAGGGAATATTCCTTGTGCTTTCCTCATAAACCGGCCCACCAGTAAATGTCAACCGGCCTTCTGGGCCATGGGCCTCGTCATCCATCTGACCCGCCCGCCGGGTTACTAATGAACCGTCAAGACCGGGCGGGTAGCCCGTGAACCGCCAAGCTCCGGGCGGGTTACCAGTGAGTCGTCCAGTCCGGCCGGGTTATACTTCCGGCCGGTTTACGCCACGGGGTATATCCCCAACATTAGCCCCCAGTTTAATTTGGATTTTATCCATGTTAAACTGATCCTGTAAAATAAACACAAGAGCAAACTTGACAGGTTGTGCCCCGGGTTAAGAATTCTTGTAAACCAGCACCTGATCGTCCTTAAGTCCTTTGTCATTTCCTCCTTCTAGAAAATCCGGTTTAACAGACCAGCTTCATAATCAATTTGCTGACATGAGTTTGTCACAGAGAAATATTGTGAAGAATAACTTCTTTGACTCAATTCCCAATGACTTAACAAAAATAACGGTCCTTGAAATCCTCATCTGATCTTCAGCCGGTTTAAGAATGTAGAACTTGCCGGTTTATAAATATTGATAGCACCAGGTCATACTTGTAGTTAACATCCAGCTTGAAAATATACCTCTTATATGAATATCACTTGTAACCCCCAAGTCTTAAGAAGGTAGCATAGCAACAGCTTAAGACTTGCTTCAATATAAATATCACAATCTTGAAGAAATCCAGTTTGTTCATCTCAATCACTAGTCAGAATTGAGTATTCCACATATGTAGCCCCCAAGTGCCGGGTTGTCATGCTTGCAGCAACCTGGGACTTGTAATTTCCTGATGCTCATAAAAACTTCAACCAGTGTGGCCCCCAAGGGTCGGGTCATTATGCAATAATGAGCAGGGACTTTGTAAACATAATCTTGTAAACTTTGAACAGCAACATGTAGCCCCCAAGGGTCGACTCAGCAAGATAATATTGAGTTGGGACTTGATATATACTTCAATGAAAATAACATCATATGATGTAACCCCCATCATGGGGCTCGAATTCACGTCCACAAGGTTAAGAGCCTTGTGCTTTACCAACTGAGCAGTGGACCCTTCAATATAATGAAATAAAAAGGTTTGTACCTTGAATTGTTTGACAGGAGCAATTAGTAGCCCCCAACGGCCGACTCATTATAATGTGATGAGTCGGGTCTTCAATAATATGAGCAAAAAATTACTTTGCATTAGCCCCCAAGTGTCATGGTGCATGCTTGCAGCGACATGAGACTTGCATATTTGATATAATCTCAACTTAAATAATGTAGCCCCCAAGTGCCGGGTTGTAAGCCTGCAGCGACTCGGGACTATTCCCTCCATTGTAGAATAAATCATACCCATTGATGAAATAATAGCCATTGCGCTGAAGCGACCTTGAAAACCTCAATCATAACACTGGTTATTGACAATCATAATAGAAATCCAGCCATGTTAGCTATTCAAGATTTGAATAATATAATCCGGTATGAAAAACCTTATTCATTCAATATCATAATGAAAATTCAGCCAAGTTTGGCTATTTGAATAATATAACCCAATGATTTATAAGCGCATGATTCCAATGGCGCAATCCAAATATGTACTGGCGAATTATAGTCCAAAGCTAGGCCGGTTTAATAAACACCGGATAATTTCTCCTCATATACTGGCGACTTATCATCTTAAAGCCAGTCCGGTTTAATAAACACCGGATAATTTATCATCATGCTTTATTCAACCTGTCTCTGCATACAACAAGTTTAAAGTGTCCTGGCGGTTTACCGCCGGACGGGTCATAATGCCCAACATATAACCCAGGTTTATAACCAAGGTTGCACTTAAGAATAATCAAATATGAAATATATCATACCTGTGATATTGAATCACATTGCTGGTTTTACCAACTTTTTGTAGCAAGAGTGATAACCCCAATCTTGAGTAATGATAACTCCTTTCATACTGTGCCGGTTGATGATAAACCGTACCGGGTTGTGATAAACACCGGTTTAACCATATATAATACTGGCGACTCGTAGTCGAAACCAGACCGGGCTAATAGTCTCCGGATTATAACTTGATCCTATATTGACAACTTGTAATTGAAAGTCAAGCCGGGTCAATGAACGCCTGTTTACTCCATAATAAGATGGTAACATAAAATCAAACCGGGCAGATAGTCTCCGGATGAGGATTTGACCGTGTTCCGCCAATTTGTAATTGACAGTTTGAACTGGATTAACAATGTCGGTTTAAAAACGCAATAGAAGTAAAAGTTCTTTAGCAAAAAAGAACAGAATTCAAGCAAAGGCAAAGATAAAATCGTTTGCAAAAAGAAGCTTTACTAAGCCGATCAGATGGTGTTACCATGGTTAGAAACGACCAAGCTCCCAATAAGGTGTAGCTATGGTTCAAGTCAGCCAGGTCCCCAACTGAAACCGTGGCATTATGCCGATCAAGTGGCGTGGCAATGGTTCGGGTTCGACCAAGCCCCCAAGTGACTCTATGGCCTTAGGCCGATCAAGAGGCGTGACTATGGTTCAGACGTGACCACAAGTCCCCAAGTGATGCATTGGCATTACGCCGATCAAGAGGGGTGACGATGGTTCAGGTTCGACCAAAGCCCCCAAGTGATTCTGTGGCCTTAGGCCGACCAAGAGGCATGACTGGTTCAGACTTGACCATGTCCCCAAATGATCTGGTGGCTTTCGCCTATCAAAAGGTGTTGCATTGGTTCGGACACGACCAAGCCCCCAAGTCATATGATATAAAGCTTTTGAAAAGCTAACTCGAGGGGTAAACCGGAGGCCGCTTTAAGACAGAACCTCCGTGTAACCACGCATGATGTAAAAAGAACAGAGACCCCGCTTTATGAAGCAGAAGCCCCCATGTGATCAATAATATGTCAGGCCAATAAGGCAGGATACCCATGTTTGAACCATGCATCGTGGCAGCAGGTCCTCTTCGACAATTTTTAACTTTTTGCAAGAGATAAATTCTTCTTGAGCCGGGATCTTGAACCGGATACTTAGAGCTTCAAAGCTTTGTGGGAGACATCTTCCCCTTGAGCCGGATATTAAACAGGAATCCTTCTTTTTAAGCCGGAAATTTTCTAACGGCCTTTAAATTTGCACCAATATGGCGGTTTAGGGTCCTGCATTAGACAACTTTGCAAACCGAAGTAATTGCTCTTTTAAAGAAGGCAATATGTAATATAAAATAATATTGTATGGATTTCACCTGATATGTCATGCCAGGGGTTATTCACCGTGGAGTTGATGATCACCATGGTAAAGCTGAGATTAATGACGACCGAGTCGGCCGCGGTGTTGTAAACCGGTGCGGACGAGCGGATCAATCGCAGGCGCGGTAAGCCGCGCAGATGGGCGAGTCAACCGCAGGCGCGGTCCCGGCAAGTCGATGTAGACTAGACCGCGGGGGTGGCGGCTTATTTACACATGTCCATCGAATATCAAGGCATAGACGAACGCTGGTGCAGAATGTTGCTAGTGCGTGCTCTATACTCGCAGTATGATAATAATTTTACCTGTATATAAAAAATATACAAATCAAAGTAATTTATCCTTTGATAAATATAATATGTGTTCAATAAAATAAATTGTAGATGGATATCACCTGATGTTTGCAGATGACAAACGGCCTTGGGTGACCCGGAGGCAAAACTCAGAGAACAGGTATAGCGGTTCAGCGCGCTGCGAGCTTGTGCAATGAGGTGAAGGCGCGGCCGGCTTAGAGCGGCGGTGTTGACTCGGGGCTGTGGCCAGCGGGAAGGCAGCAGCGAGCCAACAGCCTCTTGCAAGAAAAAACGGACCGGGTTGTGGCCACGGCAGATTTGACGCGGGGGTGATTCGGCGAGGCCGCTCGGCAGTGACCCGGCGGCAATTCAGCGAGGCCGCTCAGCGGTGATCCGGCGACTTGGAAGCAGGCCAAAACAGGCCACTCGGCAGAGATGAACCGCCAATGATGACTTGGCAAGGCGAGTCACCGGTTGCGACGACTGGAGATAGCCTGTAAATGATGAAACGGCGGGCTTGTATTGAAACAGCCATTGGAAAGGCGGCTGTTGATCTGCTAGCCCTGATCCCGGCGTGGTAGTCCCTCACGTGAAGCAGTAAACCGGCCACTAGTACTTCGGACATACTAGCACCTTGATACTGATCTGATTTGATGTTTTCATGCAGTGTGTAATAACCTCCATTGCTTGAGCTAAAACCGGCCGGACAAGCTCCCACAACGATTATCTTTTTGCAATACCCTCCAGTTTTGACTCTATGATTTATCCCACAGTCGTTTCTAGGATGTTTGGGGTGGAACATGGTTGACGCGGCGAAGGCGGTTCACAGCAGTATGAGGCGCAACGGTTCAGAAGCCAAGGCGCAGGTTACTTGTAGCAAAGGACCGGCTCCAGCCGCAGACCAAAGGTACTGTCCAGCCATCATCGTGTCCTTTGAGTCGCAACACTGTTACTCTTTGACTTGTTCCTCTCTGTACGTCGAAACTGACAGGGACAACTAGGGCAGCGAGTTGGTGGTGAAGATGACCCAGCGGCAGTGACTCGAGGTCGCGAGAGCGGCTGAAGTAGGGCGGATTGTAGGGCCCTGGCCCGAGCGGTGGCGAAGCGGCAGCTCAGGCAGAGCTGAACCGGCGCCGGCCGCCGGCAGAGGTGACCCGGCGGTTCGGGCGCGGAAGCAAACTGGTGACAGTGGCGCATCAACAGAGGCGCGCTAGCGAGGCACAGCCGCGGCTGCGGATGTGACGATGGGGCGGCAACTTGTGGCTCGAGACGAACGGAGGAGGAAGGCGTCGGGCCAGCCGGCCTTTGACCCGGGGCGATGGCCACACGTAGTAGAGGCGGAGGCGGCGCCGCTCGCAACAGAGCGGCTCGGTGAGGTGGCAGCTGGTTGACGAGGTGCCCTAATGTAGCTCGAGGTGAAGACGGCGAAGGTCGGATCACAAGCGACAACAGCAAGCCAGCGATGACGGGTCACGCGGAGTCAGCGCGTGGGGTAGGCGAAGCCGACATAGGGCCAGGCCGGAGGAGTGAGCCCCAGCGCCGGCGGCTGAACCCAGCGGCAGCGGAGCGGCAACAGCGGGCGAACTACGACGATGGTGACTTGGCAGAATGGCGGCCGACGTTTTGGAGGGCTATGGCGACTCTGCGAAGGCCAGTGGCGTCTCACGGATGTGAACCGGCGACAGCGGGTCACGGAGGCAGCCTGGCAGCTTGGAGCAGAAGCGGAATCCGGCAGGGGCCGGTTTAGGAGGGTGGCTCAACGGCTGCTTCAGCAGGGATGGCACGACAACAGGGGTGACTCGGAGTTGCTCTGGCCGGGTTGGAGCCAGAAGCAGAGTCATCACGGGTCGGTTCGTTCGCGACGGAGTCCGGGTTGTCCTCATTTTCTCTAATGTGATTTTCCAATGCCATAGTAGAATCGGATCAATGCAGCTCTGAATCTGATTCGATCTGATGTTGTAACCAATTCTTCATGAAAAAGAAATTCTCCTTCCTTCTGGCCGGCAGTTTAGAGAGACGCCGGTACAGCAGGGCCGCGGCCGAGCGGCAATCGGAAGCGCGCATGGCGATGGCGACTTGGAAACAGAGGTGGAGGCTTGCTACAACAGCTAGCGGGTCATGGCGCATCCATCACAGCGGGTCAACAATGGTGGGTCAAGGCCGAGGGGCTCGAGAGCGAATTAGGCCTGCGGCCGGTTTGAAGTGCGGTTGCGATGCGCAGGTAGAGGCCGTAATGGTGACTCGGCCACAGCAGAGGCGGAGCGAGGCCGTGATTGTGGAAGTGGACCGTCGAGGTGTTGAATCGTTTTGGATCCGGGTTGCGGCTGCGTGAATCCTTCTCTAGGTCAAGATCGGTTTGACCACAGTTTTGCATGTGAGACAATACGCCCGTGAATACTTGGCGATTTGTGGTGGTTCTGTTGATCTCGGTGATTTGGCGATGGCTTCAAACGGATTATAACCTTAATTTCTCTTGAATCTCGGATGAGTCTCAAATCTGAATGTGATCCTTCCGTAATGATTCTTCTTCTTCTTGAAAATTGCAAGCTTCTTGATCCCTAGGAAAAATCCCTTCAAGAGCTCAACACCACCGTGCGCCTGGCCCCACGGTGGGCGCCAACTGTCGTGGAATTGTCACGGCAGATGTCCTTAGTGTCAGGACTTAGTCGCGAGGCCAACGCATCTATGTGGTAGCTTGAGAGGGGTTGAACGGAATCGAGAGACGCAACACAAGACAGGGATTTAGACAGCTTCGGGCCCCGGGAAACATCATCCGCTAAAACCCTACATGCTGTTTGAGGCTAGGTCTCATTATCATCATGAGGGAGTCGCCGTAAACCGGCTCTCCTCTTTGCGTCTAGCCCTAAGATTGTTTCTTCTTGCTTGTAGCTTGTCCCTCTTTGGGGTGCCCTGCCCCTCCTTATATATGTTGAAGGGGCGGTTTACATGACTAGTCCTAGTTGGATTAGGATTACTCTATTACAAGTGGAGTCCTAGTCTTGCTTCCTTTGTAAGGGAATATTCCTTGTGCTTTCCTCATAAACCGGCCCACCAGTAAACGTCAACCGGCCTTCTGGGCCATGGGCCTCGTCATCCATCTGACCCGCCCGCCGGGTTACGAATGAACCATCAAGACCGGGCGGGTAGCCCGTGAACCGCCAAGCTCCGGGCAGGTTACCAGTGAGTCGTCCAGTCCGGCCGGGTTATACTTCCGGCCGGTTTACGCCATGGGGTATATCCCCGACATCAAGGGTGTCATCATCACCATCGCCAAGAACACAATGAAGAGCAACGCTACGGCAAGCTAAAATTCACAATGCCCAAGTTCAATGGAAGCAATGATCCCGAAGTGTACCTATCATGGGCATTGAAGGTCGACAAAATCTTTCGTTTACACAACTATGAGGAAGAGAAGAAGATCGCTATGGCATCACTTGAGTTCCAAGACTATGTGCTCATATGGTGGGAACAAGTCCTTGAGCGCCGAGAAGCAAGAGGTGAACCACCTATCACCACTTGAGCTCAAATGAAGGATGTCATGCGAGCACGTTTTTTGCCCACCTACTACAACCGTGATCTCTTCAAGAAGATCCAACTCCTCAAGCAAGGAACAAAAAGTGTTGAAGAATACTACAAGGAAATGGAGACAACCATGATTCGAGCCAATGTCACGGAAGATGATGAGCAAACTATGGCACATTTCTTGAATGGACTCAATCATACCATCAAGAAGATTGCTGACTTCCAACCCTACTCCAACCTCATTGAGCTCGTGCGTCAAGCTACAAAAGCCGAACGCCAAGTGCAAGATGACTTCAAGTACGCCAAGTACTCATCCAAGACCTACGGCTTCTCCAACAACCAAGTTTCAACGACTCCTCCAACTTCTCCTCAACCAAGCCATCTACAAGCAACGATGACAAGTCAAGTTACAAGAAAGCTTCGACAACCTCAAGTCGTCTTCCTCCTACTACAAGCAACTTCAAGCCGCACGCTTCATCATCTACTCCGACCGATGATACCGTCAAGACAAGCTCCTTCAAGTGTTTCACTTGCGGCGGCCGATGCCACAAATCTTTCGAATGCACCAACAAGCGCACCATGATCCTCAACGATGATGGAACCTATGACTCCATGAGTGAATAGGAGATGGAAGCCCTTGAGCAAGTGGCCATGCACCGGTGCGTGAACGAGGATGAAGATGATCAAGTCTTTTGTGATGAGGATTCGAGCCCCGCTCTTGTTGTCTCCAAAGTCTTGACTCTTCAACATCAACAATAAGAAGACCAAAGATGCCACATCTTCCACACAAATGTCGGCATCAATGGTAGGTCCGTCAAGGTCATCATCGATGGAGGTAGTTTCCAAATCAAGGATGATTATCTTATGAGAGCTAACAAACTTTGCATTCCCGAGTCTTCTCTTCCTTTGCTCCTTTTGCAAGAGGCTCATGGAGGCGGACTCATGGGACACTTTGGACGCGACAAGACATTTTCCACGCACTGCAACAACTACTTTTGGCCCAAGATGTTCCGCGACGTCTCACGCTACACCAACCGATGCTCTACATGTCGCAAAGCTAAGTCTAAAGCTCAATCACATGATATTTACATGCCTCTTCCTATTCCTTATCAACCTTGGGAAGACATTAGCATGGATTTTGTACTTGGTTTGCCTAGAACTCAAAATGGCAAGGATTCCGTGTTTGTTGTGGTGACCGATTTTCTAAGATGGCACATTTCATTCCTTGCAACAAGATAGACGATGCTTCACATGTTGCCAATCTCTTTTGTAGGGAAATCTTGCGACTCCAAGGAGTACCAAAGACAATCGTCTCCACCCGCGACGTCAAATTCTTGAGTTACTTTTGGAAGACACTATGCGCCAAGCTCGGAATCAAGCTCTTGTTCTCATCCACATACCATCCTCAAACCGACGGCCAAACGGAGGTGACGAACCGTACGCTTTTCACTCTACTTCACGTGTTGATCAAGAAGAACATCAAGGAGTGGGAGGAGTGTCTACCAATCGCTGAGTACGCCTACAACCGTGCAATACATTTGACTACCAGCAAATCCCCCTTCGAGGTCGTCTACAGCTTGAACCCGTTATCCCCATTGGACATTCTACCTCTTTCTCTACAAGAGCGCACCAACCTCGAAGAAAGTGCCCGTGCAAGCTACATCAAGAAAATGCATGAAGATACAAGGCACGCCATTGAGCGCCAAGTACAACGACTCGCGACCAAGCTCAACATCAACAAGCAACCCATGATATTCAACATCGGAGATCTCGTGTGGCTACACCTTCGCAAGGACCGCTTCCCCAAGGAAGGCAAGTCCAAACTTCTACCTCGAGCCGATGGACCCTTCAAGGTTGATGAGGACATCAATACCATTGTTACACCCACAGCCCCTACTGCTACATATACGGGACCAATTACTAGAGCTCGCGCACGCCAATTAAATTATCAGGTACTTCCGTTTCTTGGTAATGATTCTAATGTTCATGAGAATATGATGCTGCCTAAATTGGATACATTTGTTTTGCTTACAAATGAAGGGCCTAGCTTGGAGAAGGATGAACATTGGAGCAAGAACAAGCATGGAGATGATGCCATGCACAAGGGGAACAAGAACGAAGTTACAAGTGATGATTTCAGGACTTTGAAGCCACCATAATGGGTGCATGAAGCCTTGGACGAAATATACAAGATGCCACTTCATAAATTTCGTCCCGAGGCTATTATAGGTGCTGCGTCACCTTTTTATTGGGCCAGGCCCATGTAATTTCGAAATACATAGGTATAGGCTATTTTTAGAGTCCGTATGTGTGGGGAAACAAGAGATAGGGTTGATTTCGGACCCCTCCACCAAGGGCCACAAAATTCCCCCTCTCTTCCTCCATATATACAGCCCTTAGGGCACCGTTTAGACTTTGGGTTTTGTTTAGATTAAAAGTTCGCCATAGCTGCAACTTCGCGTACTTCGTTTGTGTTCAACGACCAGACAAAGGCGTCACAGAACCCCACCTTGATCAATAAAGCTTTCATCTTATATTCGCAATATCCAGATTGCAATCTTAGTTTCTTGCTTGTTCTTCGTTTGCTCGCAGGAAACAGACCCTCGTGGTCAGGTTGATCGTGCTCCGGCATGGTCAATAACCTCTCGGAGTTGGTTTAGCGATTGCTAAGGCGCGACGTCCTCGCACGTTCGTAGTCGGATCGTCAAAGTCGACTTCCACCAAAGCGATATCCATCATCTCATCGAAAGACGGGACACCTTTGCCTCTATCAAGTGGTATCAGATTTCCAGGTTGCTCGGTGAGATTTTACAGTTTTTCGTAGTTTAGATCGAGTCTGTTCTTCATACCTATAGTCCACGAAAAAGCCAAAAAAAATTAGGGTTAGTTCATCCCATCCGAACCAATCTGATCCTTGCATAATCTTTTCTGTATTTGCTTTGTTGAATTTGCGGTTGCATCGTCGTGTCCAGTTGCTGGTCTTAGCGTCTAGTCTTTTAGAGTTTCGAGTTCTGTTCACAGGTTGTCACGTCGCCGCTGCCATATATCACCACCGCATCATCATCGTCACTGTTGCCATATACCACCACCACATATTCACCGTCAATCTGAATCCATATATGCCACCACATATCCGCCGCCATCACGCCAATCCGAGTTCACCTGCAACATATATCCGCCACCTGTTCGTGTTCCACCAGATTCATCTTCGCCACTAGTCCGAGTTCCACCAGATTCATCTCCGCCACCAGTCCTAGTCCGAGTCCAGTAATTGTTGCATTGTTCTCGATTTCCAGATCACGCGATGCTCCGAGTCGTGACAGAGAAGGACTCCCCAACTTCCGAGCCATCCGCAGAAGAAAAATAGTTCCAATTTCAAAAAAAAAAACTAAGTCTGGAAAATTCTGGCTAGGCAGTTTTTAGACCATTTGTAGACTTTTTCGAAAAAAATTTGTTGCGGAGCAAAAAAAAGAGAGGAAAAAAAGTGCAAAAAAAAGAGAAAAAAAATTCAGAGTGTGCTCCTCCCTTGTTTACGTGCCGCGCCGTGATTTTGTTGGTGTTCTAGGCTTGCGTCTCTAGCACAGTCTAGCCTAGGACCAGCACAGTACCGTCGTTGAGCGTTTATTCAACTTTGCATCTCTGAATTGATTATTGCTGACCCTTTTTGCTACCAAATTATAAGCCTTCCCAGCTCCACATACATCAACGTCGTGCGTTTGACTCTCCCTGGTAATCGCTCTATCCAAGCTTTGAGAGTTTTGACTACAACGGTTGCCGATCACCGCCTGCTGCTGGGTAAGAACTGGTAAGAATTTGAGTTTTGCTTGACGGGTTTGTGACACCCACCACCACCACTTGTTCGTAGTCTATAGGATCATATTCTTGTGTGTTTCTATTGCTGCTAACCGTGCCAGGATCACAAGCCGACGAGATTGACTGGGAGAATTTATCGAACAAGGAGCTTCATGATAAGTTTCAGCAAATGATGACTGAACAGGTGCAAGATGTGCTGAACAATTTTGAAGAGGCCATGGAGAAGATCACTGGCCTTGAGAAGACGTTTGAAACAAAGCTCGATAACAAGTTTAATGAATTGCTCGCGCGTTTTCCACCACCACCACCCGCTGCACCTAACGCACCTCTCCAACAACAACAACAACGACTACCTCCACGTCGCGAAACAGACCTCCGCCGAGCAAGCCGTGTTCCTCTTGCGTTTGGCCAAACTGTTGGTACTGCTGTTGATACTTCTGTGGCTCCTGCTGCTGATGCGGAGGAGGATGATTATGTGGGAGATTATGAGGATGAGGTTGATCAAAATTAGCACTACGTGCAGCCACCTGTACCACCACCGGCAGGTCGACCTCAGGTATATATTCGTAATGGTAGGCCTGCACCACCACCTCAGGTACGAGATGATGTCCATATTCCTAAACTGAAATTGAATATTCCACCATTTGAGGGTAGATATGTTCCTGATATATATCTTACTTGGGAGTTAGAAACTGAACAACGATTTACATGTTTAAAATATCCTGAGGAGAGACGAGTTGCTGCTGCTGTTTGTGCTTTCACTAGTTTTGCATGTGTATGGTGGTCTGAACATTGTAGATTATATCCTATTCCAACTACTTGGGCTGCTTTGAAAACTGCTATGCGTACGCGTTGGGTTCCACCATATTATCAACGTGAATTGCTTCAAAAATTGCAGCGTTTAAGACAAGGGAAAAATTCTGTAGAAGAATATTATCTGGAATTACAAACTGACATGATTAGATGTGGTATTGTTGAGGAGAATGAAGCTATGCTTGCACGTTTTCTGGGTGGATTAAATAGAGAGATTCAGACCATTCTAGACTATAAGGAGTATACTAATATCACTCGTTTATTCCATCTTGCTTGTAAAGCTGAACGTGAAGTGCAGGATCGACACGCATTGGGGCGAACTAACTTTTCTGCAGGCCGACCTTCATCATGGACACCACGTGCATCTTCTACTTCAACTGCACCAGCACCTCCATCCGGTGCCACCTCCAGCCGTGATACAAGAAAACAGGCACAACCACCATTATCTGCCAAGAGCGCACCTGCGGGGCCTGCACAGCGTTCTTCTTCTTCCATGGCATCAACAGGGCACACAAGTGATATTATTTGTCGTCGTTATAAGGGAGGAGGTCATTATGCGAGAGAATGCAAATCTCTGCGTGTGATGATTGCTACCGCGGATGGTGGATACGAGTCTACTAGTGACTATGATGAGGAGACTTTGGCTCTTATTACACGTGAAGAACATGGTGGAGATGATTCTGATCATGAGACGCAATACATGGCTCCTGAAGACGCTGACAGGTATGAATGTTTAGTTGCTCAACGTGTTTTGAGTGTGCAGATCACACAAGCTATGCAAAATCAGAGGCACAATTTGTTCCATACCAAGGGAGTTGTGAAGGAACGTTCTGTGCGCGTCATCATAGACGGAGGGAGCTGCAACAACTTGGCTAGCATGGAGCTGGTGGAGAAGCTTTCTCTCACCACAAGACCACATCCACATCCTTACTACATCCAATGGTGCAACAACAGCGGCAAGGTTAAGGTAACACGTACTGTTCATTTTAGTATCTCTACATATGCTGATTATGTTGATTGTGATGTGGTACCTATGCAAGCATGTTCCTTATTACTTGGTAGACCATGGCAATTTGATAAAAATTCTGTACACCATGGTAGAAACAATCACTATACTCTTGTTCATAAGGATAAAAATATTACTTTGCTTCCTATGACTCCTGATTCCATTTTGAAAGATGATATTAATAGAGCTAATAAAGCAAAACAGGAGACGAATAAGAGTGAAAATCAGATTGTGGCAAAATAATTTGAGCAACAAATGAAGCCTAATAATAAACCATCTAGTGTTGCTTCTGAAATTAAATTGGAAAGTGCATGTTTATTTGCCACCAAATCTGATATTGATGAGCTAGATTTCAGCAAATCTGTTTGCTATGCTTTTGTGTGCAAAGAGGCATTATTTTCATTCGAGGACGTGCCTTCCTCTTTGCCTCCTGCTGTCACTAACATTTTGCAGGAGTTCGCTGACGTCTTTCCACAAGACGTGCCACCGGGATTACCGCCTATTCGAGGGATGGAGCATCAGATTGACTTAATTCCCGGTGCTTCACTGCCAAACCGTGCACCATACCGTACCAATCCAGAGGAGACGAAGGAGATTATGCGTCAAGTACAAGAGCTTCTCGACAAAGGTTATATACGGGAATCCCTTAGTCCTTGTGCTGTTCCTATTATTCTAGTGCCGAAAAAGGATGGTACATCACGTATGTGTGTTGATTGTAGAGGCATTAATAATATTACTATTCGTTATCGTCATCCTATTCCTAGGCTAGATGATATGCTTGATGAATTGAGTGGCTCTACAATATTCTCCAAAGTTGATTTGCGTAGTGGATACCATCAAATCCGTATGAAATTGGGAGATGAATGGAAAACAACATTCAAAACTAAGTTTGGATTATATGAGTGGTTAGTCATGCCTTTTGGGTTAACTAATGCACCTAGTACTTTCATGAGATTAATGAACGAAGTTTTACGTGCTTTCATTGGACGATTTGTGGTAGTTTACTTTGATGACATATTGATTTATAGCAGATCTTTGGAAGAACATTTTGAACATTTACGTGCTGTTTTTATTGCTCTACGTGATGCACGTTTGTTTGGTAACCTTGGGAAGTGCACCTTTTGCACCGACCGAGTATCTTTTCTTGGCTATGTTGTTACTCCACAGGGAATTGAAGTTGATAAAGCCAAGATTGAAGCTATTGAGAGTTGGCCGCAACCCAAAACGGTCACACAAGTGAGGAGTTTTCTTGGCCTCGCTGGATTCTATAGGCGTTTTGTGAGAGATTTCAGCACCATTGCTGCACCTCTCAATGAGCTTACAAAGAAAGATGTGCCTTTTCTTTGGGGTACCGCACAGGAAGAAGCCTTCACGGTATTGAAAGATAAGTTGACACATGCTCCTTTACTCCAACTTCCTGATTTTAATAAGACTTTTGAGATTGAATGTGATGCTAGTGGAATTGGATTAGGAGGTGTGTTATTACAAGATGGCAAACCTGTTGCATACTTTTCTGAAAAATTGAGTGGGCCTAGTCTGAATTATTCTACTTATGATAAAGAATTATATGCTCTTGTTCGGACATTAGAAACATGGCAACATTATTTATGGCCCAAAGAATTTGTTATACATTCTGATCATGAATCTTTGAAACATATTAAAAGTCAAGCTAAACTGAATCGTAGACATGCTAAATGGGTTGAATTCATTGAGACTTTCCCTTATGTCATTAAACACAAGAAGGGAAAAGAAAATGTTATTGTTGATGCATTGTCTCGTCGCTATACTATGCTTTCACAACTTGACTTCAAAATATTTGGTTTGGAGACCATCAAAGATCAATATGTGCATGATGCTGATTTTAAAGATGTAATGCAGAATTGTAAAGAAGGAAGAATGTAGAACAAGTTTGTTGTTAACGATGGATTTGTGTTTCGTGCTAACAAGCTATGCATTCCAGCTAGCTCCGTTCGTCTTTCGTTGTTGCAGGAGGCGCATGGAGGAGGATTAATGGGACACTTTGGCGTGAAGAAGACGGAGGACGTACTTGCTACACATTTCTTTTGGCCAAAGATGAGACGGGATGTTGAGCGTTTTATTGCTCGCTGCACTACATGTCAAAAAGCTAAGTCACGACTCAATCCTCATGGTTTATATATGCCTTTGCCTGTACCTAGTGTTCCTTGGGAGGATATATCCATTGACTTTGTTTTAGGTTTACCTCGAACAAAGAAGGGGAGGGATAGCATATTTGTTGTCGTGGATAGATTCTCGAAAATGGCACACTTTATACCATGTCATAAAAGTGATGATGCTGTTAATGTTGCTGATTTGTTCTTTCGTGAAATTATTCGCTTGCATGGTGTGCCAAATACTATTGTTTCAGATCGTGATACTAAATTTCTTAGCCACTTTTGGAGATGTTTATGGGCTAAGTTGGGGACTAAACTGCTTTTTAGTACTACTTGTCACCCCCAAACTGATGGACAAACTGAAGTAGTCAACAGAACGTTGTCTACTATGCTTAGGGCTGTTTTGAAGAATAATAAGAAAATGTGGGAGGAATGCTTGCCTCATATTGAATTTGCTTATAATCGTTCATTGCATTCTACTACTAAGATGTGCCCTTTTGAAGTTGTGTATGGTTTCCTACCTCGTGCACCTATTGATTTGTTGCCTCTTCCATCTTCGGAGAAGGTTAATTTTGATGCTAAACAACGTGCTGAATTGATTTTAAAAATGCATGAGTTAACTAAGGTAAACATTGAGCGTATGAATGCTAAATATAAACTTGCTGGAGATAAGGGTAGAAAACATGTTGTGTTTGCACCTGGAGATCTTGTTTGGTTACATTTGCGTAAGGATAGATTTCCTGATTTGCGCAAATCAAAGCTAATGCCACGTGCTGATGGTCCCTTTAAGGTGTTAGAGAAAATAAATGATAATGCATATAAACTTGAGCTGCCTGCAGATTTTGGGGTTAGTCCCACTTTTAACATTGCAGATTTGAAGCCTTATTTGGGTGAGGAAGATGAACTTCCGTCGAGGACGACTTCATTTCAAGAAGGGGAGGATGATGAGGACATCAATACAATTGTTACACCCACAGCCCATGATGCTATATATACTGGACCAATTACTAGAGCTCGTGCACGCCAACTAAATTACCAGGTACTTTCGTTTCTTGGTAATGATTCTAATGTTTATGAGAATATGATGCTGCCTAAATTGGATACATTTGTTTTGCTTACAAATGAAGGGCCTAGCTTGGAGAAGGATGAACATTGGAGCAAGAACAAGCATGGAGATGATGGCATGCGCAAGGGGAACAAGAACGGAGTTACAAGTGATGATTTCAGGACTTTGAAGCCACCATAATGGGTGCATGAAGCCTTGGACGAAATATACAAGATGCCACTTCATAAATTTCGTCCCGAGGCTATTTTAGGTGCTGCGTCACCTTATTATTGGGCCAGGCCCATGTAATTTCGAAATACATAAGTATAGGCTATTTTTAGAGTCCGTATGTGTGGGGAAACAAGAGATAGGGTTGATTTCGGACCCCTCCACCAAGGGCCACGAAATTCCCCCCCTCTTCCTCCATATATACAGCCCTTAGGGCATCGTTTAGACTTTGGGTTTTGTTTAGATTAAAAGTTCGCCATAGCTGCAACTTCGCGTACTTCGTTTGTGTTCAACGACCAGACAAAGGCGTCACAGAACCCCACCTTGATCAATAAAGCTTTCATCTTATATTCGCACTATCCAGATTGCAATCTTAGTTTCTTGCTTGTTCTTCGTTTGCTCGCAGGAAACAGACCCTCGTGGTCAGGTTGATCGTGCTCCGGCGTGGTCAATAACCTCTCGGAGTTGGTTTAGCGATTGCTAAGGCGCGACGTCCTCGCACGTTCGTAGTCGGATCGTCAAAGTCGACTTCCACCAAAGCGAAATCCACCATCTCATCGAAAGACGGGACACCTTTGCCTCTATCAATAAGACTTTTGAGCTTGAATGTGATGCTAGTGGAATTGGATTAGGAGGAGTGTTATTACAAGATGGCAAACCTGTTGCATACTTTTCTGAAAAATTGAGTGGGCCTAGTCTGAATTATTCTACTTATGATAAAGAATTATATGATCTTGTTCGGACTTTAGAAACATGGCAACATTATTTATGGCCCAAAGAATTTGTTATACATTCTGATCATGAATCTTTGAAACATATTAAAAGTCAAGCTAAACTGAATCGTAGACATGCTAAATGGGTTGAATTCATTGAGACTTTCCCTTATGTCATTAAACACAAGAAGGGAAAAGAAAATGTTATTGCTGATGCATTGTCTCGTCGCTATACTATGCTTTCACAACTTGACTTCAAAATATTTGGTTTGGAGACCATCAAAGATCAATATGTGCATGATGCTGATTTTAAAGATGTAATGCAGAATTGTAAAGAAGGAAGAATGTGGAACAAGTTTGTTGTTAACGATGGATTTGTGTTTCGTGCTGACAAGCTATGCATTCCAGCTAGCTCCGTTCGTCTTTTGTTGTTGCAGGAGGCGCATGGAGGAGGATTAATGGGACACTTTGGCGTGAAGAAGACGGAGGACGTACTTGCTACACATTTCTTTTGGCCAAAGATGAGACGGGATGTTGAGCGTTTTATTGCTCGCTGCACTACATGTCAAAAAGCTAAGTCACGACTCAATCCTCATGGTTTATATATGCCTTTGCCTGTACCTAGTGTTCCTTGGGAGGATATATCTATGGACTTTGTTTTAGGTTTACCTCGAACAAAGAAGGGGAGGGATAGCATATTTGTTGTCATGGATAGATTCTCGAAAATGGCACACTTTATACCATGTCATAAAAGCGATGATGCTGTTAATGTTGCTGATTTGTTCTTTCGTGAAATTATTCGCTTGCATGGTGTGCCAAATACTATTGTTTCAGATCGTGATACTAAATTTCTTAGCCACTTTTGGAGATGTTTATGGGCTAAGTTGGGGACTAAACTGCTTTTTAGTACTACTTGTCACCCCCAAACTGATGGACAAACTGAAGTGGTCAATAGAACGTTGTCTACTATGCTTAGGGCTGTTTTGAAGAATAATAAGAAAATGTGGGAGGAATGCTTGCCTCATAATGAATTTGCTTATAATCGTTCATTGCATTCTACTACTAAGATGTGCCCTTTTGAAGTTGTGTATGGTTTCCTACCTCGTGCACCTATTGATTTGTTACCTCTTCCATCTTCGGAGAAGGTTAATTTTGATGCTAAACAACGTGCTGAATTGATTTTAAAAATGCATGAGTTAACTAAGGAAAACATTGAGCGTATGAATGCTAAATATAAACTTGCTGGAGATAAGGGTAGAAAACATGTTGTGTTTGCACCTGGAGATCTTGTTTGGTTACATTTGCGTAAGGATAGATTTCCTGATTTGCGCAAATCAAAGCTAATGCCACGTGCTGATGGTCCCTTTAAGGTGTTAGAGAAAATAAATGATAATGCATATAAACTTGAGCTGCCTGTAGATTTTGGGGTTAGTCCCACTTTTAACATTGCAGATTTGAAGCCTTATTTGGGTGAGGAAGATGAGTTTCCGTCGAGGACGACTTCATTTCAAGAAGGGGAGGATGATGAGGACATCAATACCATTGTTACACCCACAGCCCCTACTGCTACATATACGGGACCAATTACTAGAGCTTGCGCACGCCAATTAAATTATCAGGTACTTTCGTTTCTTGGTAATGATTCTAATGTTCATGAGAATATGATGCTGCCTAAATTGGATACATTTGTTTTGCTTACAAATGAAGGGCCTAGCTTGGAGAAGGATGAACATTGGAGCGAGAACAAGCATGGAGATGATGCCATGCGCAAGGGGAACAAGAACGAAGTTACAAGTGATGATTTCAGGACTTTGAAGCCACCATAATGGGTGCATGAAGCCTTGGACGAAATATACAAGATGCCACTTCATAAATTTCGTCCCGAGGCTATTATAGGTGCTGCGTCACCTTTTTATTGGGCCAGGCCCATGTAATTTCGAAATACATAGGTATAGGCTATTTTTAGAGTCCGTATGTGTGGGGAAACAAGAGATAGGGTTGATTTTGGACCCCTCCACCAAGGGACACGAAATTCCCCCTCTCTTCCTCCATATATACAGCCCTTAGGGCACCGTTTAGACTTTGGGTTTTGTTTAGATTAAAAGTTCGCCATAGCTGCAACTTCGTGTACTTCGTTTGTGTTCAACGACCAGACAAAGGCGTCACAGAACCCCACCTTGATCAATAAAGCTTTCACCTTATATTCGCAATATCCAGATTGCAATCTTAGTTTCTTGCTTGTTCTTCATTTGCTCGCAGGAAACAGACCCTCGTGGTCAGGTTGATCGTGCTCCGACGTGGTCAATAACCTCTCGGAGTTGGTTTAGCGATTGCTAAGGCGCGACGTCCTCGCACGTTCGTAGTCGGATCGTCAAAGTCGACTTCCACCAAAGCGATATCCATCATCTCATCGAAAGACGGGACACCTTTGCCTCTATCAAAGGTGCTAGCATGCTACAACAACAACGCTTACAAGATCAATCTCACACACGACAAGTACAACGTGAGCGACATCTTCAACGTCATCGATCTCTCCCTGTACCATGGTGATGAGGATTTCAATCCGAAGTCAGATCTTTCCCAAGGGAGGGGAGATGATGCAGAGCATCCTTCGGTCATCCCCATGGATCTACCATCGTCTCACCAAGCACCAAGAGGACCCATGACAAGAGCAAGAGCTAGAGCTCTCGAGACCGAGGTGACTTCTCTCCTTAGTGATATCTCATATGATCCTCTCGAGACATGGCTACTACCTAAGTCCGGAATGTTGTGCATGATTAGGTACCAAGAGGACCCTCCCGTGGATGCACATGAAGATGATCAAGCCACCAAGTCCACGGAAGAAGATAACCAACGGAAGAAGGCGAGAACAGCTTCCAGGCACCGGACATCCGGCCATGGCCCCACACCTCTGGCCCCTGGAGATCTACACCATAGCCTGGAGTCTGCAGCAGAAGCTACATGACCTGGACATCCAGCGTCCAGCCCGGACATCCGGCCCTCCATCCCGGAAATCCGGACATGGCGTCCAGGGAGCACAGAAGGCTGCCCCGACAGCCCCGACATACGGCCATCACCACAGACATCCGGTGCCTCCCGAAGCCCCGGACATCCGACCCCTCTGCCCAGACATCCGGCCCCGTCCATCCAGAGAGTAGCAAGGCCGTCTCCACCAACCCGGACATCTGGCCCCTTGCGAGTGCTCGGACATCCGGCCCGACGCCTGGAAATCCGGCATTCCCTTTCTGCGAATAGTGTAAGGGTCGTGGCCCGTGTATCCCTTCGCCCCCTAGACTATATATACTCCTCCTCCGTCCTCGTTTTCGGGTTAGCATTGGTTTAGCTCATTTGAGATAGAGCATTGCTCATCCGTACCGGATCTACTCCTCGTGAGGGACCGCACCTCTTCGGAGAAGATCCACCCGGATTCAAGGCATCCATCCGGAGAAGACAATCAAGACCTCCTCATGGAGAAGAACGGTTACTCTTGTATCGTCCTTTGTTGACTTTGGATCTCATGTTACTTTGTGCCACGATGATCTAGCGCATGTGTGATCATATTCGTGTCGGTTGAGTGTTTCTCTTGTTCTTCCCCCGTGATTTCCCTCATTTTCTTCTGCGCGTTCTTCGTGTTCCATGTAGGGATCCTCTCCAAACGTGAAAGATCGGCCCCTAGAGTTCCGCCCTACATCACAAGAGAACATAAACGGTTCAATATAACAAGATGTGTGTGATATGCGACAAACAGGTCTGTAATCAAAAATGTGTGCGAAGATCGATAATAACACAGACGACTGCTGCTAATAAGACGTGTGTGTTGTGAGATGGGATTGCATAGAGAACAACAACAACAACAACAACAACAACAACAACACACACACACACACACGCACACACACACACTTATAAGGACCTGGTTGCATAACCAAATTAAAAATCCACTTACATAGGTGGCTACTATAACCATGGCATTTGCACACACCAAAGTAAACTATTACATGCATAATTACATAGGTGGCTACTGCACACATGTCGTTTCCACACACCAAAGTAAACTATATATTACATGCATGATTAACTAGCATAAACGATCATCTGATCATCATCTACTCCTTGTGATGCTTGCTGTGCTTGTGGCTCGATCCGGGCTCGTCGATTTGGGTAACGAGGCACTTCCTCATGTCAACGATCTGCTTGTGCATCTCGTAGCATGTGTACACGCTCTTGGCCGTGAATCTGAGGTGACGTTCATCCAGTTGCCGCATCCAGGCCCTGTGCCAGGATACGGGACTTGTTCTCTGGGCATCTTGCGTCATCTTTTCGTAGTAGGGGTCGATGATGGCCAAGGTGAGTTCAACCAGGGAGCCCTTCTTTGTGCTGCCCCAGTCCCTATAGTGCTCACGGATTTGGACAAGGTTCTTGCAGACCAAGCCCGTAACCCTGAGCGCTTTTACATCGTCGGTGGTTTCCACCGTAGCGAACCTGTAGTCTGTGCTGTTGACAAACCTGGCGAAATGGACGCAAGGCTCTGTGGACATGCAATAGTGGTAGACGAGGACATGATGGTGCACACACAACTGGGCAATGACAACCTGATGATCTTTGCCGGGAAGACCGGTGGTGTACTGGAGGTTGATGCTGACCACCTTGTACTTGTCTCCAGCAAGCAACTGCTCAACGGTGTTGATGTATTCGTCCACCATGGCCGGGTCGATGGTCTACACCACCGAGAGATCTGTCTCCCTCATGTAGGTATCCACTTTATGCTCGCCGAATTCCATTGGAGCGCCGCTAGACATCCCCTCTCTATGTTTCGTCGTGGGTGTGCTTGTTGTTTTGTGGGGCGCGATCAAAAGGTTTAAGAGACTAAGGTTATAATGGCCAGGGGAATTAAAGGAGAGGCCTGACAATCTGGAATATCAATTAGCACGCACTGATGGCAGTTCTAATTCGTAGCGCGTAACTCCATCCTGCCGTACGTAACTGCATCTCACAGCAACGCGCGCGGAGCAACCGCTTCCATATGGCCCCCCCGATGTGATCGTGCACAGGCCCAACCGTTGTTAGACCATGCGCAGAGGGACGCGAGCAGAGCGCTCCGCGGTCACCACAATGGCGAGCAACCATATATACGCATATATCTGTTGAACACGCAAGGAAAAGTTGTCCACAACCCGAGCGCGCCGATGGACGCGAGCAGAGCGTGCGGTGGCGCCTAATGGCGAGCACAACACACTGTGGCGCCTAACGGCAAGAAGAGCGTGCCGAGGGATGTGAGGAGAGGTCAGCACCGTGTGTGTTGTGGGCAAACGCTTGCTGGTATATAACCTCAAATTTAACCAACAAAATGTTAATGCATGTTAGAAAAATTATATAACAGGAAACTATGTTCAAATACGTATCCGATGATATAATCTCTGGCGACATGCATTCGTATTTTATTAATTAAATCCTACTTATAAACTAGGACAGGTGTATAGTAGTTAATTAATCGCAAACGCTTTTTTATTAAACGTATGTGTACGTGTCCTTTCGTCCTTCTCTTGCACGTCTTGTCACCCCGCTACCGCAAACGGTTCGAGCACAAGCTTGAGCAGCGCACGGGGGCGTTCTTTTGGCCAAACGGTGCTGAGTCCATTCCCGCGCAACCGCACAGGTTCCCGCGCAAGCTTCCCGGCTGACTTGGTGAAATCCCCCCAAATCCCGATGCTTATCAACCGACTATATAAACCCTCACGGCCAGTGAGTCCTGCATCGCATTTTCCCCTCCCTCCCTGTAACTTATCTCGTCTGCTTCTCCCAAAATCGGCAATGGCACCGGACCATCGTCGTCGCTCAGCCACTCCGCCGTCATTAGAGCACAGCTCCAGCTGGGAGGCTACACTGCGGCGGCGGCACAATCCTCGGCGTAGTGTAGTGCGCGCGGCGTCCCAGTTGGGTATGTGCGGAACACGCACCACATGCTCGGCCGCCAGTGCCCGTCGGCAGCTGTTGTCGGCCGCTGTTGCCGCCACAGCTTTGTCGAAAGCCAGGGCCATCGCCCGCTCCGCCGCCGCGGCCCAAAGGCGGGAGGTGGCTGTCGTGGCCGCCACCCCACTGTCGGCCACCATGGCCATCACCCGCTCCGCCACCGCAGCCCAAAGGCTAGAGGTGGTGGTCGTGGCCGCCACCCCATCATCGTCCACCATGGACGCCATCCCACCGTCGACCGTCGTGATCATCACCTGCTCCGCCACCTTGCGCGCTACATCGAGTTCCTGCGGGAGGAGGAGGAGCACCTCATCGAGCACGCAAAGAGCCTTACTACTGCCGTGGCCGCGGCACACGCCGATGGAGAGGTGAGGAATCAGGAGATCTACGAGCAGTCCGGCCGCTTTGAGAGGGGTCATGTGGAGTGGCAGAGGGGGTTCGAGGTGAGTGTCGCTAAAGGTGCAGCAGCGGCATGCACCGTATTGCAGTTGTCCAGCTTGTCGATAGGCTTCTCCTCCTCTTTCTCTTACTGAGCATGCTCGGCAGAGGAGAGGCTGCCGGAAGTAGTACAAAGCCCCTTCGTAGTAGTAGTATTTAGGGGCTATTTTGTTCAATTCATCTGACTATAGATGTGGTGGAACTGTACAACGTACTTAAAATTAGCTAGTATATATAGTTGAACTAGCTATTTCAGTACGTGGTTGGTAACAATTGGGGAAAAGTTTGGTCGGTTTAGCTGTAAAGTTGAATTGTTTGTATAAATTAAGCACGACTGCTTAATCCATGAATGAAATCTATGCTTAATTACTGAGTTTTAGTTGCAAAAATTAGATAGTGCTAGTGATTATTAGCTGCATATTTTGACAAATCACAGTGTTACAAGGATTGACAAATGACAATTTACTAGATCAACAATTGTCAATCTTTCCAGTTTGACAAATGGCAATATACCCAATATGACAGATGCAAATCTTACCAAATTGTCTTTACGTGGTTGCACACATGTCATCCAAAAAAACCGTTTGCGTTGAAGGGAGGTAGAAATCCTGCTTGCCAAATTTTCTCTTGGCTTAGCACCGAAGTCTTGCTTTGCATACCTTATTCAATCTGAATAGTTCACGTTGAAGAGATGCACAAATCCTGCGCAACAAATTTTTCCTTGGCTTATCGCGGAAGACCACAACTCTCATTCTGCATACTGCTGTTCTATCTAAAACGTTTGTGATGAAGAGCTGCACAAATCCTGCTCAGCACATTTTCCCTTGGCTTACTGGGGAAGCTGTGAGTGTACATATGGGTGTTCTATCTAAAACGTTTCCGATGTTAGAGTGGTATCTAGTTGTTTCAAAATGCCTTTGTTGACTATTATTCGAGTGCGCCTTCTCTCAAAATGGACACAAAAATTAACACAACATGCCGGGTGCCATTCCATGATAGCATGCAAAATTCACGAATTTCAGACGAGTTCTGGATTTACTAGAATTTAAAAAGAAAGTATCGAAACATTTTGCCGGCAGTCAATAGTGCCCTGGTGTTTGAAATTCATTCCAATTTCTTGCATGGGACCTAAGCATGCACCCAAGGATACATATTTGATTTTTCATCCAATTTATATGCACTGGAGCATGTGCATGTAGTTCAAATTTGAATTATGCACATAAAATGCCTAGAAAACCCAGTTAATATATAAAAATGTGCTAACGAACCCCGAAAAATTCCAAAATTTAACACAACACTCCTGTTGTTCTATGTTGACATAGAATTTTTTTTGAAAGCAATAACAGGCAACGGGTATCGTTTCGTCACCAAAGGTGGCACGTTCCCTACCGAAACCATGAAGCTTGTTGTGAGAACATCTGGTTTGTGCTATATTTCCTAGTTCTTAATCATGTTTGGTTTGGATAAATGGGTTTTCCATGTGGCTTGAATTAATCTGATGAATCTGCAATGTGCTTATTGTTCATCAACATATTCTACTAATAGCATGCGAACCCTCACTTAGCCTGATCACTAACTACCTTATATGTGTTGCAGGGAAGCAATGGGAAGCATTGAGGTTTACAATCAAGGTTAGCACGTGCATGGTCCGTTGTCTAATAGCACATTATTGTGCAATTGCAGGAGCCATTCTAATATTTAGGGTTTAAACATTTGGTCTTGCACATATAGGTCCTGCTGTTAGAGGTTTTGACCCACTCTCCGACCCTTTTTTGCATATGGGGAAATGAGTTGTCCATGAATATTAGTCATGTCAAGAAACTCAGAAAGATTGTTAGGATAAAGAAATTAGCGACAAAAAACAACAAGATCTTTGACTGCACAATGAAGAAAACACTAGTTCACTACAGGATGGTACTAACTATTTGGCACGCCCAATATGCGACCCTATCCAAAAGGAACTCGAAGGTCCCACCAAGGATAGACCCGCATATTGAAACGCTTTTGCAAGGTGGATATCATTACATCAACATTACATAAAAGATGGGGATACATACAAGAGGCACACAATGCCACACGAATACAACATCACAATACATAAGAGCATCATCCGACTATGGATGAAACACAAACAGAAACTCAAACGACATCCACCCTGCTAGCCCAGGCTGCCGACCTGGAACCTATCCCCTGATCGAAGAAGCAGAAGAACAACTCAACGCAAGCAAGCATCGCTCTCGCGTCATGATCATCGCATAACCTGTACCTACAACTGTTGTTGTAGTAATCTGTGAGCCACGAGGACTCAGCAATCCCATTACCATGGGTATCAAGACTTGCAAAGCTTAAAGGGAAAGGAAGTGATGAGGACATGACTACCTTGGATATGACCAAAAATATTGCATATATGCATATTTGTCAGGTGATTTCTAGTGCAAACTATTCAATAATCTATTTATGTTATCCAGAACAAAAATACTTCACACACTTTTGTGTTTTGTCTAATTGCAGGTGTATGGGACATTTGTACAATCCACATATGAAGATAAGGAAGAAAGAGATGTTTATTTGCTGTCCAAAAAGTTCTCTCACGTCACTTTTGGCCCAAGAGAAGATAGAGTCCAAGTCTCTCACGTTCTGGATTCAGATTCGGACTGCACAGACACACCTGACTCAAAACGTACACAAGTTTTTCATACGGACTCCGAATTGGGTGATTCTTTTTTTGTTGGAAACTAGATTTCGTGCACTTTCCAACCCAATTGGAATCACCTTCAAATTCGTCCGGAGCGTTGAGTTGTGGACGAAACAATCTGATGCTACAGCAGAATCCGAGTCAAACTACAAGTCCAAAGGTGTTACATCACCTCCACTTGGGCCCATTGGCCTTGTATGACCTAGATTTAGTTTTAGGCTGCCTTGGGACGTCCTCCCACCTCCTTGGCCTCCACCCCTTGCTCCTATATAAGTAGATCCATCTAGTAACTTTTGCTGGGGTTTTGTTTAGATTAAAAGTTCGCCATAGCTGCAACTTCGCGTACTTCGTTTGTGTTCAACGACCAGACAAAGGCGTCACAGAACCCCACCTTGATCAATAAAGCTTTCATCTTATATTCGCAATATCCAGATTGCAATCTCAGTTTCTTGCTGGTTCTTCGTTTGCTCGCAGGAAACAGACCCTCGTGGTCAGGTTGATCGTGCTCCGGCGTGGTCAATAACCTCTCGGAGTGGGTTTAGCGATTGCTAAGGCGCGACGTCCTCGCACGTTCGTAGTCGGATCGTCAAAGTCGACTTCCACCAAAGCGAAATCCACCATCTCATCGAAAGACGGGACACCTTTGCCTCTATCAGGAAGGGGTAAAGTGGTGAGGCTGCAACAACGACTAAGCATATATGGTGCCTAACATACGCAAATAAGAGCGAGAAGAGAGCAAAGGAACGGTCGTGAAGCTAGCAATGATCAAGAAGTGATCCTGAACCCCTACTTACGTCAAACATAACCCAAGAACCGTGTTTACTTCCCGGACTCCGCCGAAAAGAGACCATCACGGCTACACACTCGGTTGATGCGTTTTAAATCGGATCTGGTGTCAAGTTATCTACAAATTCCCATCTGCCTATAACCGCAGGCACGGCTTTCGAAAGATTATACCCTGCAGGGGTGTCCCAACTTAGCCCATGATAAGCTCTCACGATCAACGAAGGATATACCTTCTCCCAGGAAGACCCGATCAGACTCGGAATCCCGGTTTACAAGACATTTCGACAATGGTAAAACAAGACCAGCAAAGCCGCCCGATGCGCCGAAAATCCCCATAGGAGCTGCACATATCTCGTTCTCAGGGCAACACCGGATAAGTCAAGCTACGAGTAAAACCAGACCTCAAGTTGCCCCGAGGTGGCCCCGCAGGCTGCTCGGTTCGGACCAACACTTAGACAAGCACTGGCCCGGGGGGGCTAAAATAAAGATGACCCTCGAGAGAGCGACTCCCAAGGGAAAAGGTAGGTGGTGGTGAGGCAAATGGTAAAACCAATGTTGGGCCTTGCTGGAGGAGTTTTATTCAAAGCGAACTGTCAAGGGGGTCCCATAAATCACCCAACCGCGTAAGGAACGCAAAACCGGGAACATAACACCGGTATGCCGGAAACTAGGGCGGCAAGAGTGGAACAAAACACCAGGTATAAGGCTGAGTCTTCCACCCTTTACCAAGTATATAGATGCATTAATAATATAAGAGATATTGTGATATCCCAACCAAAATCCTGTCCACCATGGAGCAATCTTCAACTTCACCTGCAACTAGCAACGCTATAAGAGGGCTGAGCAAAGCGATAACATAGCCAATCAATGGTTTGCTAGGAAGGGTGTCAAAGGTTAGAGGTTCATGGCAATATGGGAGGCTTGATAAACAGGTGATAGGTAGCGCAGCATAGCGATAGAACGAAGCAACTAGCATAGCAATGATAGTAGTGAGATCCAGGGTAGCGGTCATCTTGCCTGAAATCCCACTAGGAAGAAGAACGAGTCCATGAAGAAGATGAATCTACGAAGACGAACCAAGCGTAGACGAACGAATCCTCGCGATCGCAACGATACGGGAACTATCAAGAAGAAGCACACAACATGGTAAACACACCACACAAGAACAAGACATGATGCTCAACCAAATATGATGCATGACAAAGCTACATGAAGCTACTCATGGCAAGAGATGATGCAAACAAGAGCAACACATCAAGGCAAGTTTAAATGAGGCCGGGAACAACATGTAACAATTCCGGTAAGTCCTCATATGCAAATTTCGAAGTTGGTCCAGATCTGAATAAACCTTATGTTCAAGTTGTTAAACAGCAAGTTTAGATGCACAAAGATGATCTACACGAAATTCTAGTCAAGTTACATATAAAGTTCATTTAGTTCGGGGCTACGGCCTAGAAGATATGAGCAAAACAAGTTAAACATGGCATTGATGCAAAATGCATACAAACATCAAGCAAACCTCCAAAACAAGGATGCAATATGATAATATGAAGCTACATGCAAATTCAAGCAAGTTTCACATAGAGCACAATCAAAACGGAGCAACGGTTCAACACACACTCTATACAAGTTATAGCAACAATCTGTCCAAAACAGCAACTAGGCATCTTGGAAGCACCAAAACAATATGCTACATGACCTCAACATGAAAACAAAAGACATGGGCATGAAGTACAGGTAAAGCATAACAAAACATGAACACTGAGCTATCTCCAGAAATCACTAGAACATGCTCAAACACACATGGCAAGATTGCAAACAATATAAGTTTCAGACTTTGCCGAAATAACATCAGGTTGCAATGTTCAGAGCTATCAAACAATATGTTACAGGAACTTATCATGGCAAACAAAGGCATGGCATGAATCTACTAAACCCATAGATCAAAAGTCCCTTACTGACCATGAGCCAAAAAGGATCAGAAAATATGATGGCACCCATGTAAACATGGCAAGTTATATTACAGATTTAAATATGGCAGGAACAATGATAAGTAGGCTTGTAGATGAGCTTGTACCACTCACCACAGATCAATACATGGCATGGCAAGGCAACCAACAGTAATAAGACATGTTTGTGGAGCTAAGAATGGCAAGAGAAAGTCCATAGGGTGCATGGAACACTAGCAATAATCATGACAACAACTGAACTTAATGTTAACAGGCTGACAGCAACATTATTTAGCAACTTTGGAGCAAGTTTACAACAAGCTACAGTAGGCTATAATTGCAACCAGGGGCATGGATGGATAGAGAATGACATGTATAACAAAACACCCATAGTGAACATCTCCAGATTATGCATAGAATGATTTTGTAGCAGCAGGTTTACATAGCATCACGAAATAACAGATTCAGCCTAGCAAAACAGTAACAGCAAGTACAGTACTTAACAAGCTCGATTCACTTACCACAAGCCATTGCATGACAAGATAAGCAAAGCATCAGTAAGAAGACATGTTTATGAAACAAACCAAGGCAAGAAAAAGTTCATAGCATGCAAGGATCAGCTACAACAACCTTGGCAAAATTGAATAACATGTAAACAATCTGCTAGGAAACATTTTGTAGCAAAAGTAGAGCACGAAAATGACATGTTAGACTACTCCATAATTGCAACCAGGGGCATGTTCAAAAAATCCTTACTGAAGTATCTCAAAATATGCATGGATCTCTCTGTAGCATCATGTTTACATGGCATCAAAATAACAGCAGAACAGGGACTAAAATCAGCAACATCACGAAGCCTAGTTTACATGCTTGTGCTAGTCACCACATTGATCACAAAAATACATGGTAAGCACCTCTGTAAAGATGGCATGGCATAGATCAAAACACATGTAGACATCAACCTCATAGGATGCACACATCAAACATGGCAAAAATGAAAAATGAGCATGTTCTGTTAAGAAACAGGAACTAACAATATGAAGCACTTTTGCAATGATGTTTCAGGCATCAAGATGAGCTCAAATGAACATGATGCAATGGAATGAAATGAAGTACTCGTTGAGGCGAACAATTTGACATATTACACGCACGAAACGGAGCAGTATGCATGGAGATATGATGCGATGAACATGGCATGATAATGTCACAGATTCGGGGACTTGGCAGTTTTTCCGGAAAAAAATAGATGGGCGCAATATTATTATAATACACCCAGGGCGACGGGTAGGCAGCGGGAGAGATGGGATGGTGCTGGGCTCACCATGGGCCAAGCCCAGGACGGCGGGGCGGTGGATCGGGCCGGCTGGGTCACTGGGCCGGACGCGGGGCCAACAGGCGCTGCTCGCGCGCCTCCTCAATCCCGATAGGGACGAGACCATGGTGGCGGCGGCGGCCGGCGGTGACAACCAGCGACGAGGCGGCGAGGGGATTCAAGCGAGGAGGGCCGAATCTTGCCGGAATGGGGAGATCCGGGGTCGGGAATCCCGGATCCGGCGACGATCGAGGCCGAGGAAGCCGGTGACGAGCTTGGCGGCGGATCCTGCGAAGAAAGGCGGCAGCGCAAAGCTTAGAGGAGAGAGAGAGCACGGGAGAAGGGAGGAGAAGAGGAGGCGCGGGGCACTGGCCTGAGGGTCCGCGGCGGCGGAGCCAGGTCCGGCGAGGCGGCACGGGGTCCGGCGAGGCGGAGGGGAGAAGGTCGAGGCCGCCCGATC
>NC_041381.1:271806199-271836529 GCF_002162155.2 Triticum dicoccoides | reverse complement strand
GGGCGATGACGTGGCGGCGGCCGGTTGGCTGTGGCGGCGGGGAAGGCGATGTGGCGTGATTTGATTGGACGGAGCGAGGTGGCCGGCGGACATGTCCAGCGCGGACGGACGTGTCCGGCGGCGCACGGAGGATGGAGGCTAGGGTTGCACCGCGAATTTTCGGAGGGGGGACTTATTTATAGGTAGAGGGAGCTAGGAGAGTCCAAATGAGGAGCAGTTTTCGGCCACGCGATCGTGATCGAACGACCGAGAGCATGGAGGGGAGTTAGATGGGTTTTGGGCTACTTTGGAAGGGGTGTTGGGCTGCAAAGAGAAGGGGGTTTACGGTTACCCGGTTAACCATTGGAGTATCAAACAAACTCCAAATGGCACGAAACTTGACAGGCGATCTACCAGTGCTATACCAAGGCCGCTTGGCAAGACTTGGTCCATTCCGAGACCATTTAACACCCGCACATGAAAACAAGGACTGAGAGGGGCGACGGGCGCGCGCGAGAGGTCCGGACTCCGAACGGACAACAGAGAGAACCGGGAGAACCCGAACGGATGCAAGTTTTGAAAAACATGAGGATGAAATGCAGATGATGACATGGAAAAATGCAACACGCAAGCAAATGACATGGCAACAAAGGCGAATAACTGGCAGACACCTGGCGCATCGAATCCGGGCGTTACACTATTATACGTCTTTTTTATTCCTTTCCCCATTTCCAATATAGAGAAGATATTTATGCACATTCTTGTTTTCAGGCCTTTCCAAAGCAGTTCACAGATGATTATCTCTCAAACCACCTGTATGGTCAGGAGGTGAGGAAGGTATTCATACAACACCCACGGTTCAATATTGAAGTGTTCCTAAAGAGGACGAAGGATGGACGGTCAATCATCCACTGGAACTGGCCTAAAGTCGCAAAGACCTTCAACGTCAATGAAGGCTCAATATTCTGATGAGATGCATATGTCTATGTACCGTCTATGATGCTAATTTCAAAAGGTTCTAGATGTTGCATGTGAAACTTGGTGCTGGTGCAGTTGTGTAATGGGGTAGCAGAGTGCTGAAGTTATATCATGTTGTAGTCTGATGTATTTCAATTATGAAATCATGCTTCCTTAATCTGGGATGAAATATATTATGTGTTTAATATGAATGTCAATTAGATTAATAAATGGATTGTTAATAATAGGGTAATTAGCCTGCTAATTGGCTTGCAAACGCTTATTGAGAAAATACCGTGGGCGATGACCTAAGGCAACGCACATAGTTTCTAGGAATAAACCGTGTTGGATCGATGAACAATCACACATGACATTCTCTTCAAAATTGTTTGCGTTAGGCCACCTTGCGCAAACGATTACCACATAAAAACTGTGTGTGATGTAAAGCCTTTGCCACACAGTTTCTTCTACGCACCATGTGTGATGCATTCAACAACACAAACGATAAAATTGTTAATATTGTGTGCGACGCAAATGCTATCACAAACGATTTAACGGGGAAAATTATGTGTGATGTACCTGCCAACGGAAATGTTTTCCTTGGAGCGACTGTGTGGGATGGATATATGAATGGAAACATTTAGCTGGGGCTGGCTGTGTGGGATGTACTTACAACCGGAAACGATTTCGCCTGTATAATTGTATTTTTAGCACTACTATACGTATAACCATATTTTCTCGCTCGCTGGTCGCACACAACCTCATTTTGCCGAGCGTGTGTGCCAGGAGGGCATATCCCTGACGGTTTCTAGGTCGTGTGGGAGGTACCCCCCTATTGTCCACACTCACTTGGCGACGGTTCCAAATGCCATCGCGGAAAGGGGTTAAAACCATTTGTATAGCACTAACGTGTACCAGTGCTTATTTGTGTCATTTTAGAGCTAACATACATAATTATGCCATGTTTAGCCAACTTAGCTTACTATGTCAATTTGGAGGAAAATAAGGTAAGTATAGGTCAATTTTGTGCTAACCTAGGTGATGATGCCATCTTTTAGCCAACTTACATAAATATAACTCATTTTTTATCTAACTTAGGTAATTATGAGATTTAGGAGGAAAATAAGCTAAGTATGCACTTGTTAAGCAAAACACTAGAGAAAACTTACCCTCATCACAACAAATGCGATAAAGATCGCAACTAAGGTAACAATTGATCCAACAGCATAATCATACCAAGCCTCATTATCAATGGCATATTTTCTAATCTTCTTAATCTTCAAGCGCATTGCATGCATCTTCAAGCGCAGTGCATTCATCTTCATCTTGTGATCATCGACGACATCTCTGAGAGTAATGGGCCACGGGTAGCCTCACCCGAGTCCCTGAACCTGTCAAAACTTTGGGCCGGATTCTCCCCGCAATACCCCAAACTAAAGCTCCGCCCTCCGGAGGTCGGCTGGCTCGACGGCCTGCCACCGAAGGATGGCCAACCACCAGCAGATGGCACCAAGAGCGGCCGGCTCCAGTCAACCGGCCTCTAGAGAGGACGGCGTCGTGCAGGCGGCCCCCTGGCGCCCTCAGAGTCTGCACCTCCATCAAGAGGACGAGATAGGACATGGCTACAGTGAAGCCCCTCACCCTCGAATCTTGGGCTTGGCGTGGCCATAGTGCCCCGTACAGGCGGAGATCTCCGCACGATGCGTCACTGTTGCCACTTCCCCCTGACATCATTCCAGACAGGCGGAGCCCTGTTCCCCATGACGACCTATCGGTACGACCTGCAAGCTGTGGGCCCTATCAGGCAGTGACATCCCGAAAGGCGGCGGATGCCGAACCAGTCGGACTTGTTGAAGCGAGTGCGCCATTAACCTGATGCGACTAGGTGTGGCTACAGTTATCTCCCACCAGGCGGCAGGACTGTAGCCATACTCAGCTGACCAAGCCCGCATCATTAGCAGCACGACTATAGTGAACAGCCACCAACCAGACCCGCCAGCGGCGGGAGCGGCCTGTCGGCTCCATACCGGAGCGGTCGGCGGGGCCCATCAGGCGACGGGCCCCAGTAGTCGGTGAAGAAGCCAAAGGCCGGAGACACTGACAGCCGGGTCTAGCACCAGGCCAGATTACCATTGTACCCCCGAGGGGTAGGCCTATATAAACCCCCCAGGGCACCCATGCAAAGGGTTCCCACTCCATTAGAACTAGCCACTCCCCTAGAGCAGGAAGAGAGCTAGCCTGGCCTCCTTCTGCCTCTAGCGCACAGCTCAAGGAGCACCATTGTACCACTTGTGCCTTAGTGATCATGCGGAGACCCCGCAGAGCAGGACTAGGGGTGCTATCTCCTAGGAGAGCCCCAAACCTGTGTAAAGTGCGCCGATGTACATGTCTATGCCTTATCCCACTTCCAGGCACCGGCGACATTCTACTCGCTCCCACCATGATAAGCCATCCATTGGCATATGTCGCACCCAACCCCCGACATATGGCGCCCACCATGGGGCGAGTTGCACTGTCTCCTGGAGACCTGCTCTGGAAGGGAACTTTGTTCCTTCCTGGCGAGCGAAGCCAGCCCAGCACGACTGACGGCGTCAACCTTGACACGCTGCACAGCGCGGAGATCGCCTGCGCGGCGAGCTGCCTCGCTGACCGTGTTGGCGAGATCCACCTCTCCGACGAGCCGGCCTCTGACGCGGGCACCGGTTGCCCCGAGAGCCGTCTCGCCAGCCTCCTCGACCAGCTTCACGTCACCAGCGAGCCTGCTGTGGACCTGGAGTCTGTTGGCTCCACCGATCCGATGATCGTCGACTCCGACACGGCATTGCTTGACGCGTTCCCCACCAACATGGTGATCTACGATGAGCCACCTCCTCACGAGCTCAGCGGCAGAAGCACCGTCACGGAGGTGCTTGTCATCAACAGTGGCGAGCACTCAGACGGAGGCGCTCGAGACCCACTCGATGCGGCGCTGCAGGACCTGACGGTGCCCATCCCAGAAGACGCAGACGCTGAGACGCTGGAAGCACGCCGCGTCCAGCTCCTCGAGAGCGCTGGCCGACTGGCCAGTGTGCGACGCCTCTCGGACGCCTACCGGTGCGAGATGGACCGGGCCGTTGGTGGCACGCCGGCTCCTGAGGGGCCTAGCCGCTTCGGCTTGAGCCGGTAGCGTGGCGCAACCATCGCCAGCATGTTCGGGGCAGAACGCCCCATCAACGCCACGCCTGCAGAGAACATTCGGGCCGCCCAGGCAGTGACGGATGAGTTGGACAAGTACGAGGGCGACGAGCGTCGCCACATGACGGAGCGAGTCCCGCAGCTCCTATGCGCGGCTGCCGTGCAGCACGAAGCCGTCTGCCGCGCTGAAGTGTCGGCTCAGCGAAACGACGAGCCGCCCCCTCGCCACGACCAGGGTGCTACATCCCGGACGCCGACTGGTGGCGCCCGCGGAAGACGAGGCAATGAGCCGGCTGCCACCCGCAGCCGGACTCACCTCTCCATCGAGCGTGATGAAGATGGCTGCCCTCGAGCGGTGGAGCGGCGAGGCGAACGGCCTCCTCCTCTGCCTCATGGAGCAAGGCATCCTACTCCGCCGCCTGTGATTCACCCGACACTCGGCGACCGCCTTGGCCATCGAGAGGGAGTCGGAGAGAATGACGCCCGCCATCGGATCGACCACCTCAACCGATCTCTGGCGCTAGAAGAAGAAGACGCATTGGGCCCGCCTTGTTTGGGCCCACGGATCCGAGATGAGCCCTTTCCCAAAGGGTTCACACTCCCATAGATACACCCAAGTACACCGGCTCCGTGAAGCCGGAGGACTGGCTGGTCGACTACTCCACGGCCGTCAGCATAGCGAATGGCAACAAGCGCGTTGCCGTGAAGTACGTCCCGCTCATGCTTCAAGGCATAGCCCGGATGTGGCTCAACAGCCTGAAGCCCCATAGCATCAACAACTGGGTTGATTTCACCAAAGCCTTCATCCACAACTTCACCAGCATGTACAAGCAGCCTCCCAAGCCCCGACAGCTCTCCATGTGCGTCCAAGGGCCCAGCGAATCGACTCGCGACTATCTCATGCGCTGGGCCGAGCTCCGCAACTCCTGCGAAGGTGTGCACGAGGTGCAAGCAATCGAGTACTTCATCGCCGGGTGCCGAGAGGACACCCTCCTCAAGCACTGACTTCTCTGCGACGAGCCTGCGACCCTCAATGAGTTGTTGATCATCGCCGACAAGCACGCTACAGCCGACTCTGCCATGAAGGCGGAAATCTTAGTTGACGTGTCCGGCAAGGTGGAACCTCAGGCCCCTCGGACTCCGGCTGGTGACACTAGTCGGCGACAGCATCCGAGCGACAACAAGCGGAAGGCCACCTAGCCAGCTTCCGCCAGCCGGTAGGTGGCGACAGTCGAGGACCAGCAGCCGGAGGGGCAGCCAGCGCCCAAGCGTTAGAAGGGCGGCAAGCCCAATTGGTTGCCCGCTTTCTCCTATGAGCAAACCCTAGACGCACCGTGCAAATTCCACAACGGCGCGAAGCCGTCCAACCACACCACTCGGAAGTGTCATTGGCTCACCAGAATCGCCAAGGGAGATGGACTCCTGCCTCCTCCGCCTGCGGACCGCTGCCTCCTCAGCCCCAGCAGCCGGCGGCCTGGCCAGTCGGCTCCATACAAGACGAGTATCCAGAGGAACGCGGAGCTTATGTTGTGTACACCAGCGTGGCCGATGACAGATGCGGCAGACGGTAGCAACAACAAGAAGTACAAGCAGTGGCCTCAAATACTCCAGAATTCATGCATTGGTCTGAGAAGCCCATCAGCTGGAGTAGGGCCGACCACCCGGAAGTGATGCCTTCCCCTGGCTCCTACGCCCTGGTCCTAGATGCTACGTTTGCAACGGAGAGGCAGGCAGCTCGTTTCTCTAGAGTCTAGATAGATGGCGGGAGCAGCATCAATATCCTATACCGAGACACAATGGAGAAGTTGGGAATCATTCAGAAATAGCTCCTTCCCAGTCGGACTGTATTCCATGGCATAGTCCCTGGCCTTTCCTGCTCACCAATCGGCAAGACCCAAATTAATGTTCTCTTCGGTGACAAGAATCATTTCTGCCGTGAGCCAGTTTGGTTTGAAGTGGTGGACCTAGAGAGCCCCTACCATGCGCTGCTTGGCCGGCCCGCCCTGGCCAAGTTCATGGTAGTCCCCCACTATGCTTACCTCAAGATGAAGATGCCGAGTACCAAGGGGACCCTGACTGTAGTCGGAGACTACAATAAGCCGTCCGCCTATGCCGCGGACAGTAGCCGGCTGGCCGCGTCCCTTGTGATTGCAGCTGAGAAGCGGCTCCTTGACCGGGTGGTGGCGATGGCAGGCAAGAAGCCGGAAATGTCACCCATCCCCAAAGAGTCGGAAGTTGAGGGCTCGTTCAAGCCGGCAAAGGAAACAAAGAAGATTCCCTTGGACCCGGAGCACCCGGTGAGGCATGCTGTCATAGGTGCCAGCCTTGACAGCAAATAGGAAAGCGATCTCGTCGATTTCCTCCGTGAGAATCGAGACATCTTCGCATGGTCTCCCAAAGACATGCTGGGTGTTCCGACGGATTTCGCCGAGCACAAGTTACATGTCTGACCTCACGCCAAGCCGGTCAGGCAGCCCTTGCGCCGCCTGTCAGAAGAGAAGAGAAGAGTTGTCGGAGAAGAGATAGCCCGGCTTCTAGCAGCTGGATTCATCTTGGAAGTATTCTTTCCAGAGTGGCTGGCCAACTCAGTTCTGGTGTTGAAGAAAAATAAGCAGTGGCGCATGTGTATTGACTATACCAGCCTCAACAAAGCTTGCCCCAAAGATCCCTTTGCCCTGCCAAGAATGACCAAGTGATAGACTCCACAGCCGGATGCGAGCTGTTGAGTTTTTTGGATGCATACTCAGGGTACCATCAGATAAAGATGAACCCGGCCGATAGACTGAAGACCGCCTTCATCACGCCCTTTGGAGCCTCTTACTATCTGACCATGATGTTTGCCTTGTGAAATGTCGGCGCCACGTTTCAGCGTTACATGCAGAAGTGTCTCCTCAAGCAACTCAGCAGAAATGCCCATGTCTATGTGGATGATGTGGTGGTGAAGACAAAGAAGCATGGCACGCTGCTGGAAGACCTCAAGGAAACTTTTGAGAACCTGTGCCGATTCCAGATCAAGCTCAACCCAAAGCACCCAATAACTGTTGTCTGCAGTGCTCCGCTTGCTGAGATCATTGGGAGCCGAGACGCCTCTGGCTGAGTGGCCAAGTGGTATATTGATCTAGCCCCTTATACCATCTACTACCAGCCCCGCACCGCCATCAAGTCACAAGCACTGGCCGACTTCCTCGTCGACTGGGCCGAGACCCAGTACTTGCCACCAGCGCCAGACTCCACCCATTGGCAGATGCATTTTGATGGTTCAAAAATGCGCACCGGTCTGGGATCCGGCATCGTCCTCACCTCTCCCAATGGCGACAAGCTCAGATATGTACTGCAAATCCATTTTGCCGCCTCCAACAACGTAGCCGAGTATGAGGCACTCATACATGGGCTCCGGCTTGCCAAGGAACTCGGCATTCGCCGGATCCTGTGCTATGGTGACTCCGACTTGGTGGTCCAGCAGTCGTTAGGCGACCGGGACGCCAAGGACGCGAACATGGCAAGCTACCGCTTTCTCGTGTAGCAACTCAGCGGATACTTTGATGGGTGCGAGTTCCTCCATGTGCCAAGAAATGACAACAAGCAAGCAGATGCCTTGGCACGGTTCGGCTCCACCCGGCAGGCGATACCAGCCGGCGTCGCATTGCAGCGCCTCCTCAAGCCGTCTGTCAAGCCATCACCAGAATCCGACTCCATCTTCGTGTTGGCCCCTCCTGAAGCAGTCGGATCCGACTTGAGGACCCCAGAAGCCGGCGCGGGGACTTCGGCAGGCGGCCCGGTAGGGATGGCAATGGGGACAATCCCCTATGGGGATACCTACAACATCCCCATCCCCATCTATTCCCTATCATCCCATCCCCATCCCCGTTTACATGACTGGGGATGAAATTTCCCCATACCCATGCCCCACTTGGGAACGGGGCCCCATTAGGGTCCCCATCCCCATAAACAAATACTCATATACATAATATGACACCTATAATCAACATACATACACGGTGTTGTCCTTGTCCTGCTAATGCCTATCTAGGTCGTATTGACTTCTAGGTCATGGTGGCAGCTAAGGTGAGGATGTGAGATAGGTTTAAGGTTTTTTCAGAGCTTTTTTTGTTTTCGCAAATTTGTCTGTGAATATTTTAAGGTTAACCGTAGTGTCACGATTGCTAACCGGGTCCCCGATGGGTATTGGGTTTGGGGAATAGGATATCGTCCACATCCCTGTTGTACCCTATGAGGAATAAATTAGTTTGGTAAATATCCCCATGGGGATGTTTTTCGCCCATCCCCACCCCCTAATAGATGAAATCCCCACGGGTTTGGTGGGTATGGGGCCCCGTTGCCATCCCTACAGCCCGGGGACTACGGCCGTCACACCCGGCCCGGGGACTTCAGAACCCGGCCTGGGGACTGTAGTAGTCGGCCCGGGGACTTCTTTAGCTCAACAGGCGGCGGCCAACTCCAACCCGCCACCTCCCGGCCCAATCGCCCTTGTGCAAGTTACAGTCATGGCAGTCGAAGAAATAGCAGCACCTTCATGGGCTCAGCCCATCCGCAACTTACTAGTGAACAAAGAGCTGCTGGCTGACGATATCCTAGCCCGACAAGTGCAACGGCGGGCAGCAACATACACCATAGTCAACAAAGAACTGGTTCGGCGTAGTGTCACTGGTGTGTACCAGCACTGCGTGGAGCCGGACCAAGGTCAAGCAATCCTCAAAGATATTCACCAAGGCGAATGTGGTCACCACGCGGCTTCAAGATCACTTATTGCCAAAGCTTTCTGCCATGGTTTCTTCTGGCCGACTGCTCTAGAAGACGCCAAAGAATTGGTCCAGAAGTGCCAAGGGTGTCAGAAGTTCCGCTCCAAGCCACACTTGCCAGCTTCTGCACTCAAGACCATTCCCATTGCCTGCCCCTTTGCTGTTTGGGGTTTGGACATGGTGGGGCCATTCAAGACGGCCCGTGGTGGCATGACTCATCTGCTTGTCGCTGTGGACAAGTTCACCAAGTGGGTAGAGGCAAAGCCAATCAAGAAGCTGAATGGGCCGACTGCCGTGACTTTCATCACCGACATCACCACTCGGTACGGCATACCACATAGCATCATCACCGACAACGGCACAAACTTCGCCAAAGGAGCATTGGCTCGTTTCTGCACAATGTAGGGCATCCGACTGGACTTAGCGTCCGTTAACCATCCGCAGTCAAATGGCCAAGTTGAGCGAGCAAACGACCTCATTCTGTCAGGCATCAAGCCCCGACTGGTTGAGCCTCTAGAGCGTTCGGCCGGCTGCTGGCTCGATGAGCTGTCGGCCGTCCTTTGGAGCTTGCGCACGACTCCGAACAAGTCGATCGGGTTCACGCCTTTCTTCCTCGTCTATGGTGCTGAAGTCGTCATCCCGACGGACATAGAGTTCGACTATCCGTGAGTCACCATGTACATCGAGGCGGACGCCAAGGAGGCACGAGAAGACGGTGTCGACCTACTGGAGGAGGGCCGGCTGTTGGCACTCAGCCGGTCCGCCATCTACCAGCAGAGTCTGCGTCGATACTACAACCGCAAGGTGAAGCCAAGATCCTTCCAGGAGGGAGACCTTGTGCTCCGGCTGATCCAGCGAACAGCCGGCCAGCACAAGCTCTCGGCACCTTGGGAAGGCCCTTTCATCATCAGCAAGGTGCTGGGCAACGATTCCTACTATCTGATCGACGCTCAGAAGCCCAGAGCACGCAAAAGAGATGACTCAGGCAAGGGATAGAGAGGCCATGGAACGCAAACCTCCTCCGAAGATTTTACAGTTGAAAGCAGTATGTATCACGCTACCTTTTGTATTATGTACAAAGACTCCGGGTCCCCCGAGAAGAACTCGGGGACTACCCTCCTTTTATCTATATGATAAGTATTATGCCTATGAGTGTGTATTGTTTTATTATTTCCGCCTGGCACCGGGCTCGACCAGCCGGCCTGGAGGCACGCCGCCTTCTGCTATATGCCGCCTCCTGCAAGCCGGACAAGTAGTGTGTTGGCACCAAAAACTTCCCCTGTCAGAAGCCGCAGCTCGTAGAGCGACTGAATGGTGGGCAGGGGTTTCCAAACAGTGCCCACATGAAAAATGGCTAAGGAAAGAACGCATATAGCCGAGGCCGGCATCGCGCCTGTTCGGCCGGCTGCCGAGCAGCCGGCCGGCCAGCTTCTGCTTGTCTTGCCAACACTCCGAACGGCTAAGTACTTGCTCTCCCATCAAAAGCTAAGTACTCAACCCAGCCTCAGTTCGCAGAGCGACTGCTTGGCTGGTAAGAGGATAGCTAAGGGAGGGCGGCAAAGGAAAAGAGCAAGGAGCATAAAGACAGAAAAGTTAGAAGCCGGCAAAGCAAAACATGAATTGCGATAAAATATTTACATAGATAAAGGCCTGTCGGCCAGCATTCAACAGAGTTTGATGTACACCCTGAGGGTGGAATTGTGCAAATTCAATCAAGTTGTCCAAACTAGCAAGCAAAAAAAGAAAAAGATAAACATCCTAGGGGGCGGCAGAAGGATCCGGCTGGACGGTGGAGTCGGCACTGCCAGTTGGTGCAGCAGAAGGCTCCGGCTGGACGGTGGAGTCGGCGGTGCCGGTTGGTGCGGTAGAAGGCGCCGACTGGACGATGGAGTCAGCGGCACTAGTCAGGACGGCCGAGGGTTGGATGGTAGAGTCGGTGGCGTCCGTTGGAGGAACGGGTGGCTGGATGGTAGAGTCGGTGGCGTCCGTTGGAGGAACGGGTGGTTGGTTGGTCTCCGCCTGGCCGCCTCCAGCAGCAGTCGGCGCCTTGGACCGCGGGTCATTGCTTGAGGCCTGGTCAGGTTGGGGCTGACCATCCGCTCCAACCTCCGGCATGTCGTCCTCACTCTCCTCCTCCTCCTCCTCCTCCCCTTCATCGTTGGAGTCAATTACTTCAACCGAATCCTCGCGGTCCTCCGGGTTTAGCCCAAGCCACTCCAGTGGCGCTTCGGCACCTTTTTCGACCACCTCCGGGATGAACACGCTGGTGTCGGTGTAGTCGGCGATCGCTGCTGCCCTCCTGACAAGTTCGGCTTCCACCGCCACCAGCTCCTCCTGCGCCTCCAGCCGGAACGTGGTCAACTGGGCTAGATCTAGCACAGGGTACCACGCCTTGACGAACTCCAAGGCTTGGCATGCTCCTGCCCGGGCTGTAGAGCCCTTCCAGGCCTCCAGGCGGTCGGCCGCCACCTCCAGCCAGTCGGCAGTCCGGCTCGAGGTGCGCGGAGCCTGCACACCTGGCAAGAGGGCGGATATCGCCTGGGCCCCGATGCGTTGAAGGCGGCGCAGCATCTGATGGGCAGGCCGAAGGCGGGCCTCGATGTTGAGGAGCTGCTCGCTCTGAGTTCGGGTGGCGTCAGCGGCAATCTGCGCGCCTTCCGCCCTTCGCTCCTGGCGCTGGGCCTCGATGATCTGGTTCGCGGCGATGGAGCGGTCCGGGAAGAAGTCTGTTTGAATAGAAGGCAAGAAAAGCCAAAGGTCAGAAACCAGCAGTCGGCCTAGATAAGGGCCGGCAACTCAAAACAAAAAAGAAAAGAAAACAAAGCTCACCATCGACCAAGTCTTCGATGCTACTGAAGCAAGTAATCATCTGCACCTCCTTGTCGGCCCAGGCGGAGCGCTCGATCTCGAACTCAGCGAAGAGGTCAGTCTCCTTCGCCTTCGCCTTCCTCTGAGCCATCTTGAGGGCTTCCACCTACTCTGCAAGCTGAGTGACCAGCCGGTCACGCTCCTCGGCCAGCTTGCTACACTCCGCCTCCTTGCCGCACAAGGCGGTGTTGGCTTCGCCCAGCTGATGCTGCAAGGCGGCGTTAGCCTCTGTAAAAGGGAAGGAGAAAGAATGTCAGTCAAATAACAAAGAGGGATGTAGTTGCCGGGGAGATCCGGCCCGACTGCTCAGCAGTCGGCCCGAATCTCGGGGACTACAGCCCGCGGGTGCGCTATCGCGCCCCCGCAAAGAAGAAGTTACCAGCATAAATAAAATCACTGGGAAGATTCAGCCCGACTGCTCAGCAGTCGGCCCGAACCTCGGGCACTACAGTCCGTGGGTGCGCCAGCACGCCCCCGTGAAGAAAGGAAGTCGAAACTTACTCCGGCTCTTGGACAAGTTGGCGGTCTGCTTCTCCAGCTCCCGGATTCCGGAGTTGAAGGTGGTCACACGAAGACTGTGGTAATCCTGCAAGAGGGATATCAGATAAAGTTAGCAGCCAACACTTGCAAGTTAAAGTTCTGGACCGATTGCTCAGCAGCCGGCCTGAAACTTGGGGACTACACCTAGTGGGTGCGCTGGCGGCCCCCACGAAGGAAGCAAGAAGATCAAAATAAAGAGAAGGAAGAAACTTACGCGGACGGCCACCCGCGAATCCAGGAATGCCTCGTTGCATCGCTTGAGGGCTTCGGCTTCGTCCTGGAGTTTGGCCTGGACATCGAGGGCCACCTGGTTCAAGGCGCCCGTCCCACCTCCGCGTACCTAGCCAGCGGGCGCGGCGCTGGTCGCCTCGGTGTCAGGGACCGATGATCTCACAGCACCGGCTTCCAGCGGCCGCAGTGCTGAGGCCGCATTCGCAAGACGGCGGCGTGCGGGTGTGCGGACCTTGGAAGTCAGGTCCGTCACCACCTCGTTCCCGGCCGGTGGCACCGGCGGGGCGGCCGGCTGGTGGTGGTGGCGACACGATGATGTATGGCATGGCCACGTCGCCGCCCGCCCTCTCCATGACCGGCTGCTCGCTGCCGGCTCCCTCAGTCGTCGCCACGAACTCCGGCGGGGGTGGCGTGATGTTTAGAGGAGTCATGAGCAGCGGCTCCCGGTAGCGTGCAGCGTCTGCGAGCCGCTCCTTCTCCATAGCATCGTCCTCCGCCTGCGCCAGCTTCCTCGCCGCGGATGCTGCGGCCTTGTCTGCCTCCTCCTTCGCCAGGCGATCGGCCTCCTGTTCCTCACGCGCCTCCCGCGCGTTCTGCTCCTGCGCCTCCTGGAGGTCAACGGCCAGGTCGATTCGCCGGCTGGTGGTGGAGGTCTCCGCCGACCTGATGACCGAGGCGGCGGCCGAGTTCTCGAGGGTGAGCAGGGCCCTTAGATAAGAAGGCAAGACAAAAAAGTTTTTAGTCCAGATCGGCAAAGAGGTGGAAGCGTGAGAGGGGTACTTACGCTGACACCATGGGCGGCACCTTCGGTTGCCTCTGGACCTTGGCAACCTTGGCCGCGGCATCTTTCCGCCTGGTTGCCGTGGCCGGGTTCTTGGGTTTCTTCGGCACGCTGCCGAACAGGGCGGCGCCTTGCTTCCGCTTGCGCTTGCCGCCTCGGGCGGGCGGCCTGGTAGAGGGGCATGCGCCTTTTTTGGCGGTGCTCTGGGAGGGGCACGGCTCATCTTCATCATCATCATCATCGGGCCAGGTCTCCATGCCGCCGCCCTACTCGGAGCCGCCTTCTCCATCTCCGTCGCCTGCCGCGTCATCCGCCAAGGCGGCCGCACCCAAGTCGGGGTCGTCCACATCGCTCACTGCCCGGTCCGGCAGGTAGTCTCCACCCGTCCCCACGATGGCGGCTGTGGCTGCAGACATGTAAATCTGCCCTCCAGAAAGGAGTTGTGTCACACCAAGAACAAGACCAAAGTCAGAATTAAAAGAAGAAACCGAGGGACTTACGGCAGGCAGCGGATCGTCATGGGAATACGGCCGCTTCCCGAACCACCCGTCTCCCTCCGACACCCTGAGGTCGAAGATCTCGTTCACCATTCTCGTGACCTCAGCAGTCGACATCTCCCTCGTGCACAACCTGCTTGGGTCGCGGTGCCCACTCATCTGACAGATCAGATGAGGGCGCCCTGAAGCGGGAGGACCCGGCGCTCGACGAAGGCGATGAGGAGGTCAGAGGCCACGAGGCCCTCCGACTCCTGGGGCACCTGGAGTCGGCCGATGGTGGCTGCCGCGTCCGCCAACACCGGCTTCGGCTTGTACCCCCAGTTGGGCCGAAGCCTGACAGAGGGGCCGGCCTCATAGGCCGGCAGGTTGATGAAGTCGACAACCGGATCGACGTTCTCAACATAGAAATAAGATTGCTGCCATAGTTTTACTGATTGTGACAACTTGATGATTGGGAAGGCATTCCTCTTCGTCGGCCGGCACACGGCGACAAATCCACCGCACTCGGCCGCCGTGTCCTTGGCGGAGGTGCCCAGCTTGCCGTAGAAGAACGCCCCCCACAGCTCGAGTGTAGGGAGGATGCCGAGGTAGCCCTCGCACGCCTTGACGAAGGCGGAGAGCAGGGTCATGGTGTTGGGCGTCAGATGATGCGGTTGGAGGTGGTTGAAATCCATGAACAAGCGGAGGAAGCCGCTCGCCGGGAGGCCCAAGCCGCGGAGGAAGTGCGAGCGGAAGGCGACCCGCTCCTTACCCTTCGGCGCCAGTGAAATCTCCTCTGCCGGCGGCACCCGCGCCTTGACGAACGCCGCGTTGGGCATCCGGCGCGTGTCCCGGAGGAAGGTGATGTGGTATTCGATCACCATCGAGCCGTCCTAGTCGCCGCCCTTCTCGCGCGCCATGGCCTCGGGCGGAGCTACGAGGGGAGGAGGAGCGCGGCGGCGGCAAAGCTGCGGCAGCACCACGGCAGGCACGGAGCAGCGGCAGCGGCAGTAGTGGAGAGAGCAAGAGGAGGAAGAGAGTGGGGGAGGAGGGCGCGCGTGCTCCGCCGCTCCCCTCCCTCCCCCTACTTATAGCCCTCGGGCTACGAAGCTGAGGGGGCGGGGCGTGGGATCGTGGGATTAACTGCGCCCATGACCCCACGACCCCCCGATTACTGCGAGAAGTTACTGCGCCTTAAACGATCATGGCAATCTCAACTGCCCGCCTCGGCTGTAGCGGATCCGCCCGCATGCCGAGGCCCGGTAGTGGCGGGCCCGGCTCACTGTCACGTCCCATCAGGAGCGTGGGGTGGAAAGCTTGCGGGGCTGACGTGCGCCGCGTGGCGTGCTTGTGGCGAGCGGCGGGCCTAGGAAGCTTAGTAGGCACGCCACCCTTTCCCGCCTTGGAGTTCAAAATCGGCCGACCATCCCGCCTTGTCAAAGCCAATTCCAGCAGTCGTCACGCCGCAAGGCAGATCGAGCAGTCTTCCAGAGCTCATTGAGGGGGGAAGCCATTGAGACTTCCCAACCCCTCGACCGCAATGCCTCATCGGCTTTGGAGACTACTATCGGAGTAATGGGCCACGGGTAGCCTCACCCGAGTCCCTGAACCTGTCAAAACTTTTGGCCGGCTTCGCCCTGCAATACCCCAAACATAAGCTCCGCCCTCCGAAGGCTGGCTGGCTCGACGGCCGGCCACTAGAGGACGGCCAACCACTAGCAGACGGCACCAAGAGCGGCCGACTCCAGTCAGCCGGCCTCTAGAGAGGACGGCATCGTGCAAGCGGCCCCCTGGCGCCCTCAGAGTCTGCACCCCCATCAAGAGGACAAGATAGGACGTGGCTACAGCGAAGCCCCTCACCCCCAAATCTTGGGCTTGGCGTGGCCACAGTGCCCCGTACAGGCAGAGATCTCCGCACAACGCGGCACTGTTGCCACTTCCCCCTAATGTCATTCCAGACAGGCGGAGCCCTGTTCCCCATGATGACCTGTCAGTACGGCCTGCAAGCTGGGGCCCTATCGGGCAGTGACATCCGGGAAGGCGGCGGATGCCGAACCAGTCAGACATGGGGAGGGCCGGCCTCCAGCAGGCGGCTGTCCCTTCCCTCGAAGCGAGTGCGCCATTAACCTGATGAGACCAAGTGTGGCTACAATGATCTCCCACCAGGCCGAGGGACTGTAGCCACACTGAGCTGACCAAGCCCGCGTCATTAGCAGCACGGCTACAGTGAACAGCCACCAACCAGACCTGCCAGCGGCGGGAGCGGCCTGTCGGCTCCGTACCGGACCAGTCGGCAGGGCCCATCAGGTGGCGGGCCCTAGTAGTCGGCGGAAAAGCCGGAGGCCGGAGACACCGACAGCCGGGTCCAGCACCCGGCCAGATTACCATTGTACCCCTGGGGGTAGGCCTATATAAACCCCCCAGGGCACCCATGCAAAGGGTTCTCACTCCATTAGAACTAGCCACTCCCCTAGAGCAGGAAGATAGCTAGCCTCGCCTCCTTCTGCCTCTAGCGCACAGCTCAAGGAGCACCATTGTACCACTTGTGCCTTAGTGATCATGCGGAGACCCCGCAGAGCAGGACTAGGGGTGTTATCTCCCAGGAGAGCCCCGAACCTGGGTAAAGTGCACCGGCGTACGTGTCTACGCCTTATCCCGCTTCCAGGCACCGGCGACGTTCTACTCGCTCTCACCATGATAAGCCATCCATTGGCATATGTCGCACCCAACCCCCGACAACATCGGCAACATACAACTCCAATTTGATCTTCTCTTCTTCAATTCTTTTAATTTTTTCTTTCAAATACTCATTTTCTTTTTCAACTAAATTTAACTTCTCGACAAGAGGGTTGGTTGCAATTTTCGGTTCACATACCCCCTAGAAAAATATATTTTTATGTCAACTTGATGGCCATAATTGTCATAAATACGAAATGCAACAAATAGTTATAAAAGAGAATATACCATATGGAATCATAAACCGGGCGAGGGCCGACGGGGACGGATATCAAGACAATGGCGCTATGTATAACAAACAATCATACAAAGTAAGAAAATTATACAAGTAACTATATAAATCATACAATCATACAAGTAACTATATAAACCAAGTAAAACATAAAAAAATTGAATACCTAATAATAATCTTCATCGCCAGGTTCAATAAATGCTCCGGGATCAATAAATGCATCATCATCATCATCACTATCATCAATGAAGTGCTCATCGGGTTCAGCGGCATCAACATGTGGAAGGCCACCTTTACGTAATCGATCAAGCATTAACAAGTCATCCGCTATAAATATTAGAAAGAATGTACCCTTCTATCCAAATCCAATTTGCATAGATAAAATAAATCCAAATTCCTGTAGTAGTGTGCAGTAAAGGGGGTTGTTACACCAAATCCCTCTGGTGAAGCTCTATCCAACTGCTTGTTAATAGCGGATTGGGTACAGGCCTTGGAGGACCGAAACCACGTATGTGGCAAAATACGGGGATGACTTGTGGCTAGGGGTGAAAGGCCAACCAAGATCGGATATAGCTGGTTTTCCGCGAAATCTATTTCAGTAGAGTGTATGATGTCGATGGCCCGAGTTTCTTGTTTAGTCTCTTCTTGTTCAGGCTTAGGGGTGAAGTCGGGTTCACTATCTGTCACACCCTGATTTTCATGCCACAACACTTAAGCAAATAAATCATGATAAAATGTGATTTTACAAAAAACTTTTGAGTGTTTTGGTCTTTGCTTCATTTGATTTTTGTGTGTTGGTTGCAAGTGCTGTAAAAATCAAATAAATCTGCCAACTCTTATACCCCTTCTCCTTGATCCAAAACTTTGTCGAATGATCACGCCATGTGTATACGATAGAATAGTATTTTCTTACAAAAATGTTTTGGCCAAAAGTATTTTCTAAATTAGCTTTTCCAAAAACCCCTGAGTTGAGACTTGAAATACAAGTACGTAATTAAGGATGTGAAAATTCTTTCAAAAATTATATTTGACTCCTATTAGATATAAGACTCCCCAAAACCACAAAAATATTGTTTCAAAGTTATTTTACTATTTTATTCAAAGGCTTTTTCTTCAGGCCAGAAATGGTCTTTAATAGGTTAAAATTATTTTAATGTTTCAAAAATATTTGAGAAACTTTGTGGAGAACCAGTGGACATATATTGTTCATATATAAGAGTTTCAACACATGGTCATGTTCAAAATATTGGTCGAATCCATCAAAAATACTTTTTGGATATTTCAAGCTTTTGAAATATTTACAAAGGAAATTTTCTCTATAAATTCCAAGAAAATTCTAGCATGTCACAAATGCCTTATTTGGTGATCTTGACAAGTCTCATGTCTTGGAGAGCAAGATAACATCACCAAAACCCATCAAAACTATTCCTCTCCATTTTAGAGTTTGAGCAACTTTACATTACCAAACATGTCCAAATGCTCTCAGACGTGGTCCGCATGCTCAAATGGTCTAATTATGCATCTATACCAAATGGCACAAGTTGGAGAGAAATATATCTTGATCAAAGTGCCCCAAAACCATCTCTGTCCAGGTCACAATTTGAACAACTCTACATTGCCAATTTTATCCTTTTGATCTCAAATTTTGTGGACATGCTCAAATTCCCAAATGATGACACTACATAAAGTGGTGCATCAAGGAGAAAAGATTTGCATGTCTAAATCTTGGAAAACTCGTTCTGTTTATTTCTAGGGTTTACAAAAGTTGCAACGGCAACTTTATCCAAATTAGCTGAAATTTCTACCACAGTGCCAAATGGTCATGCACAACACCCCCAACAAGTGGCACAAGGAGGAGATAAGTGCAAGTGACTCAAACTTGCATGAAACACCTTCTGCCATGTTTCCAAAATCATCATTTTGACCTCTTCCACTATTCCCTATGAGTTTAAATTTTCACCACAACTCCTCCTAGTCCCCTTCTCCCTCCAGTAACAATGGAACCATTAAAGCTCCATTATTGGGGGTGGGTGTGAAAACCTCTCTCTCCCTCTCTGGACAGCCCCTTTTCTCTCTCTCCCTCAACCTCTCTCCTCTCCTACTGCCTATCCAGGGCAACCAATGCCCCTCCCCACTTCTTTACTTCCCCCTAGAGCCCCCAAACACTAGAGTCCAAGTCCAGAGCGCAGAAAAATGACCATGCTGGCCAAAGACACGCTCTGGAGCACGCTACAGTGCACCAGTGTATAGTAGCGCCACCCTGTCCGACGCCCTCGACCACCTTGGCTCTCCCATGCGCGCGAGCAGCACGCAACTGGTTGGCCCCCTCCTCCTTCTCTCTCCGGCGACCTCCAGCTGCATGTGCCGAGCGCCGCCCACGTCCACCACTCCTTGGCCGTGCTGCTAGCCTGCCTTTGGCCTCGCCCCGCTCCCTGTTTCTCTCCCCCTCGACATGGACGACCCCCACAAGAACCATAGACACGATCCAGATTGCCGATTTGGCCTCTGGCGTCGCCTAAGCCATGGGTGTGGTCGCCGTCCATGGTGCTATGTTACCTCAACATTTAAGGCCGCCCAAGTCCTCCTCTCCACCCCATTTTCTCCCTCTCGCTCCTAGAGCCCCTCTGGACCAACCCACAACTCCGCTCGTGCCCTCCAACCACCTCCATGGACAGAGCCTTGACGTTGGCCTCCGCCTAAATTCACGCCCACCACTCCAGCTCCTCCCCTCTGGACCGCACTACAGCAACTCCAACATCACTGTGGGCCCCTCCCGCGCTTCTCCCTCTCCTCCCCATGGCCGTGTCGTGCTCCCTGGACTCGCCGGCGCCGCCGTCCGCCTCGATCGAGGCCCCGCCCTCCTTGGCGCGCCCATGTGGGCACGGCACACACCGCAAGATGAAGCTCGCCTTCCTGAGCACGTCGGTGGCCAGATCACCGGAAATGGTGGCCTGTGGCACCGGCCAGCCGCCATCAACGCTGCACCCTGGCTCTGCTCTGTTCGAGCGGGAGGTGGGGGTTGAACCTGACAGCAGGGCCCCGCCTGTCAGCCAGCCAGGCTGAGCCACTGACGGGAGGGCCCCGCCTCGTTTAAGTGGAAACGGGCTCTAGCCACCATGCAGACAACTTGCAGATGGTCCAAAAATAGGCTGTCAATCCCTAGTTTCCTTCATATTGAAATGTTCAAAAATCCTCACTGATCCAATTCAAATAAAACCACTATGGTAAATTTTCGTATGACCAAAGGTATCCTAGAAAAGTACAACTCACATTTTTAGAGCACCTTTATTTTTGCTTTGTTGAGTGCTTATCATGGTTGTTTCTGATGTTAGTTGACGAAGTTGACGATGAAGTTGGATCAGAAGAGTTTGAAGACCCCGAGGACTTTGTTGAGCTAGGCAAGAAGCCCTTTGACCATGCCTATAAAACTCTTCTCATTCATGTCATATAGCACTTTATTATTGTTGCATCGGAATCATGATGAGATGGTAACCACTTAGTGGGTCGCCTCTATTACTTCATTTTTGATACTTGCATTGTGCATGACCCTACCTTCCTATGAGGGTTATGCAGGTGGGAGTAGCTAGGATGCTAAGTAGTGCTACTCAAAAATGGGATGGGTAAATGCATGGTGATGGAGGCAAGTATGTTTTCAAAGACTTCTCGAAAACCCCATCAGGTGCCACTAATGCCCGATGTAGATGATGACCTAGGTAACCACTTGATAAAGAACTGGTATACCAGATCAAGTTGTGTGAGTACGATTTCGAAAATGGATTGGTTTAAGTTGCGACTGTTATTCCAACCTTACATGCGCAACCACTCTACCCTTATATGGGAAAGGGCATTATAGATTACCTAGTCCACGCTAGAATGGAGGATGCATTACTAGTTATGGGAGTGGTGTGGTCACTCTCGGGACGGGGTCGTGCCAGGTAGGGCGGCCATGACTGTTGTCATAGGACACCGGACACACCGTTGGTACCCCCATGCTTGTGCTATGTGTTGAATATGGGAGCGTGGCTCCACCGAATTAAACATATGAGCACGATTGTGGCACGGGGGGTTGATATCAATCGAGTGGACTCCATGTTGGTGGCGTCTAGGTAAAGGTAGTGATCAGGTGCGTACCCCGGATAGTTGAGGTACCACGGGTCGTGGATGGCACGAAGGCTTCCCGGATCTTGTGGGTAAAGTGTGCAACCTCTGCAGAGTGTCAAACTATTCGAATAGTCGTGTACACAGTCAAGGACAATTATGTAACCTCTCTTGGGCAACGTCCACACGTTTACAAAACCAGGTGAGTGTGTATGAATAAGTGGTAAGAACTACCTGGGTCACAACAAAAGACTGGACATGATGATTAAGTTGGATTGTTTCCAACTCTATTTATGTTGATATATGTAACCTGTTCTCATGGTCACTTAGATTCTCATGATGCATGTCTTACAAGTTGTTGAACATGTCATAGCACTCAAAACTAGCTTTCTGCAAAAATTTACATATATCATGCATTGTTGTACCTTGAGCCAAAACATGGGTTTCCTCCAAGTACATTCAAAGTACTCATTGGCTTGCCACTGGTTATTTAATTGGCTAGGCATGGAAGAGCAGGAGTTCGAAGAAGAGTTCTTTGGTGACGAACATGCGGACTAGGACGCTTCCCCAGTCAGAATGCCTGTAGGGTTAAGGCAGATGGCATGGGTTCTACTTACCTGCCAAGATTTCAGCTGCTTGTGTTTATCAGTTGTTCAACCCTTAAGGCTCTATCTATGTAAGACTTGACCATAATGGCCATAATTTGTATAATACGACATGTATGGATGTAAGACTCTTGTTATTCAGCTTCTATGTGTTTAGTGAGCATTGTTCTCTCGGATCACTATACACGTGCATTCGGTGATCATGACTTATGGGTCGGGGTCCCCACAGAGCTGGTATCAGAGCCATCCTGACTGTAGGAAGCTTAGTTAGCATGGTCGTTAGTTAGGGTAAAACGATTCTTTTCAGAACTATCTATACCTCTCCTCTGTTCTGAGATTTCCCAAACCTAAGGGGATATTTCCCTTATTGACCGCTCCTATTCAAGTTTTGTAGATGGCCGTCGCCCCCTTTGAGACTTCTTATGTCAGGATTCCCATAATCCTAAGAGACTGCCTCGACAATGCCACTATCCCTTGCTGCCCATGTACAACCTGCATGAACTGGAAAATGATGTGTTTGAGAAGGAGTTCTATGCCAAGATTTTTGTGCTTGCCAAGACCTCACCCCAGGGATGGTTCTTCATTGGACGGCCCATGCCAACAAGAGACCTGGCCATTCAGCAAGTGGCATATGAAGCGCTCCTCCGTCTTCGAGACATCCTTCCAGAAATGAAGGAAGAACACGCCACCCGCTACCTACCTGGCAAGAGCGTATTTGGAGCTCTGACTCAAGTGATGATTTACCCGGAAGACGAGGAGCCAACCCTCAAGTACCAGATACGTTTCATCAACGGAGGAGACTACCTTCTACGTCACCTTACTGAAGCATTCCTTAATGCTTGCCAAGACCTCCATTCGCTTCTGCACCTCCACTGCCTCGAGAAGAAGAAGGTGGTCGAGCGAGAATAGCAAACCCACATCACCAATCATGAGCAGCAAATTGAGGAACTTCAGGAAGCCCGCAACCAAACCCCACGAAGGAGGCATAGGAATGGATTTCCATATCCAGCTCTTAGTAAATCATCATCAGGCCCCTGACGATATAACCCAAGACTAAATAACAACCTTTTTTCTTCTGTCACATGTCACGGATGTGGTGAACTTGGGCATATTAATAGGATTGTCCCAACAAGGAGCCGACTTCCGCATACTCACTGGCACCATAGGGGAACCCAAAAGCTGAAGACTGAGCGCCCTTCTCTCCGAGTAATGAAGCAAGCATAGCTACTCAATCCGAGAACCCCTAGGGTAGGATGAGTCGTGTACCCCTATGTGAAGGTGAGTCCATATGATGGTTCAAATGAAACCATGTTGTGTGTTGCTTGCTTTCATTCGTTTTTGTTCGATATAAGTCACACTATTGCCCTAGGCAACATGTATGTGACTATATCACCTATGTTATCTTAATGAATGTGTGTGGTCTTTACGATGCCTGTTTGATTACACCTGCACTATACCACCCCCTTTAGGCATTCCCCTCCTCTATGCTACTTTTCCCTCTCATCTCTCAACACCTGAAGGGCAACAAGACAAGATGCACCAAGGATTCCACCTTGGCTAACAAACACTGACGACTTTTGCTATAGCCTCCTCGACCAAGTGCAACCCTATAGAGTTATGTTTATCACTCAAAACTGGAAACCCATCCCTAGACCCCTCGAGACTTCACTCGAATCCTTAACCATGTGCTTAACCCACATAATTGCAAGAGAACCAGTTAACCCTCCGTAACCTTGCACAACACTAGGTTCATTATGGGACTAGTGGTCATAGTGAGCGAACACATTATCATCTTAAGATAGCACCAAACTGGCGATGCCATAGGGAAGACCAATCTGAGGATATAGGGATATAGGACGAATGACTTGGTGAGTTTATATCAGTGACCTTGTGGAATTATCTGAGACTTTTGTGGATTATGAGGCTTCCATGTTGGTAGATGAACTTGGTGGGGTCATGATAATAAAGTAGCGTGACATTAATTACCCCCTGAGTAAATTAGATTTTTGTAGGAAAATGATGACCGTAAGATGAACTCTTGGAAGAATAAACATTTCACTTAGCCAGGGAATATTGATCGGAGATAGTTGATATTATGATAATGACTTGGGGGAAACATGTAGAAATTCTCGTTGGACATGAGATTTGGATTTAAATAGGTGATCCTAGTGGAGTATAAATGTTGAGTAAGTCTACATGGTTCAGAGTAAATTGGATTTGGACTCATGATCTCAATCATGATACCATGTTTCTTGGTCGACTATAAACTAGGAGATTGGATTATTTTTTGGGGTTGATTTAGGGAATCTATATAAGCTTGAGGTTGGCAATTACTTGACCCCTATAATGGAATTGGTGGACTAACTGTAGTAAGGATAGCCTTTCAAGCATTCGGGGATTATAGGGACTTTAGGAGATCATGTGGAATACCATAAACATTGGATTTGTAGAATTAATGAATTTGTAATGATTGATGGAAGTTAATGGGCTGTTGGAGTGGATTCATAGGAAGGAAACTGGATCTTTAAGTGGCTTATGACGTGTTTCCTTAGGATAGAGATGTTCTATCTTGGACCTTGCAAGAATAGGTTGAGCACTTGGATTGTGATGTTTAATTCAAGCTTAGCAGCTTGTACGTTCTACCCATGGATTTTTGCATACATATGAGTTCGGGGATAGTTGACATGTATGTTTTTGTTAGACCTCCTCTTTGGAGTCATGAGGATATGAATAGCAAGAATGATGATTGGAGTTAACCTATACAACATGATGCTTTTGGTGGTATAAGGTGATTTGTTTGGAGTACTAGATGGGACTATTGGCATGTCAGAAACCATGCTTAAGGGTAAGATGATAAACGTTCACCCACACACTAGAATCCTTGAAACCATTAAGCTCCACCAAGCTACAACATGGTTGGATCATGACCATGGTCCTTGGCTCTAGGTCGAGAAGACCTTGGCCAACACACAACCGTGACCACCAATAATGCCCCGGCCTACTCTACATACCTCGTGAACAAGTCTTCATGGAGTACTTGGACAAGTTGGTTGTCATCTTTATTTGGTGACCTACTTGTCTACCCGAATACGGAAGAAGAACCGTTCAGCTGGTTAGGGAACATCTGAAGACCGCCATGTCAAGGAGGAAGAACTATACCAACCACCATCAGCAAGAAGTTAAATTCCGCGTCGAAGACCACGTGTATCTCCAAGCCACTTCTCTCAAAGGAACTAAGCATTTCCATGTCAAAGGGAAGCTCACACCAAGATTTATCGCCCCCCTCCAGGATCACTGCAAGACGAAGAGAAGACCGTTACTAATTGGAGTTTCCACCTAAGTGCACAACGTTTTCCCACGCGACACAACTTCGGGAATGTTTCCAACTTCCTAACTAGCCCAACCTCTACAAGGACATCGATCACCAAGCCATCGACCCCTAGCTCATCCTGACTTACACAAGAGACCCCTTAGCAATCTGGATCAAGCAGAATGTCATGCATGAAGCCACATCATCAAGTACTTCAAGGGTCAATGGAGCACCACTCAGAAGCAGAAGCAGTATGAGGACGTGAAGACTACCTCGGGTCCAAGTTTCTGTATTCCTTTCCACGCCTAGATTAGGAATCTTGGGGACGAGATTCTTGTAAGGGGGTAGGTTTTTCACACCCTGATTTTCATGCCACAACACTGAAGCTAATAAATCATGATAAAATGTGGTTTTACAAAAAACTTTTGAGTGTTTTGGTCTTTCCTTGATTTTATTTTTGTGTGTTGGTTGCAAGTGCTCTAAAAATCAAATAAACCCTCCAACTCTTATACTCCTTCTCCTTGATCCAAAACTTTGCCCAATGAGCATGTCATGTGTATAGGATAGAATAGTATTTTCTTACAAAAATGTTTTGGCCAAAAGTATTTTCTAAATTAGCTTTTCCAAGACTTGAACTGCAAGTACTTAATTAAGGGTGTGAAAAATCTTTCAAAAATTACATTTGACTCCTGTTAGATATAAGACTCCCAAAAACCACAAAAATGTTATTTTCATAGTTATTTTACTATTTTATTCAAAGGCTTTTTCTTAAGGCCAGAAATGGTCTTTAATAGGTTAAAATTATTTTAATGTTTCAAAAATATTTGAGAAACTTTAGTGAGACTAAGTGGACATATATTGTCCATATATAAGAGTTTCAACACATGGTCATGTTCAAAATATTGGTCAAATCCATCAAAAATACTTTCTGGATATTTCAAGCTTTTAAATATTTACAACGGAAATTTTCTCTATAAATTCCAAGAAAATCTAGCATGTCAAAAATGCCCTATTAGGTGACTTGACACGTCTCATGTCTTGGAGAGCAAGTTAACATCACAAAAACCCCTCAAAACTATTCCTGTCCATTTTGAAGTTTGAGCAACTTTACATTACCAAACATGTCCAAATGCTCTCAAACATGGTCCAAATTCTCAAATGGTCTAAATATGCATCTAGACCAAATGGCTCAAGTTGGAGAGAAATATATCTTGATGAAAGTGCCCCAAAACCCTCTCTGCCAGATCAAAATTTGAACAACTCTACATTGCCAAATTTCTCATTTTGATCTCAAATCTTGTGGACATGCTAAAATTCCCAAATGATGACGGTACACCAAGTGGTGAATCAAGGACAAAATATTTGCATGTCTAAATCTTGTAGAACTCATTCCTGTTGATTTCTAGGGTTTACAAAAGTTGCATTGGCAACTTTATCCAAATGAGATCAAATTTACCACAGTGCCAAATGGTCATGCACAACACCCCCAACAAGTGGCACAAGGAGGAGATAAGTGCAAGTGGCTCAAACTTGCATCAAACACCTTCTGCCATGTTTCCAAAATAATCATTTTGACCTCTTCCACTATTCCTATAAGTTCAAATTTTCACCACACCTCCTCCTATACCCCTTCTACCTCGAGTAACAATGGCAACATTACAACTCCATTATTGGGGGGAGGGGATGAAAACTTCTCTCTCTCTCTCTGGACAACCCGTTTTCTCTCTCTCCCTCAACCTCCCTCCTCTCCTACTGGCTATCCAAGGCATCCAATGCCCCTTCCCACTTATTTAACTCCACCTGGAGCCCCCCAGACACTAGAGGCCAAGCCCAGAGTGCTAGAAAAATGACCATGCCGACCAAAGACGCGCTCTGGAGCGCGCTATAGTGCACCAGGGTACTGTAGCGGCCCCTTGCCCGATTCCCTCGACCACCTTGGCTCTCCCCCGCGTGTCAGCATGACCACCTCAACGTCCACAGCATGCAAACTGGTCAGCCCCCTCCTCCTTCTCTCTCCGGCGACCTCCATCTGCGCGTGCCGAGCACCGCCCACGCCCACCACTCCCTGGCTGTGCTGCTGGCCTGCCTCTGACCTCGCCCCGCTCCCCCTTTCTCTCCCTCTCGACCTGGACGACCCCCATGAGCACCATAGACATGATCCACAGCGCCGATTTAGCCTCTGGCGTCGCCTAAGCCACGGTCGTGGTCGCTGTCCATGGTGCTCCTTGACCTCACCATTTAAGGCCGCCCCAAGTCCTTCTCTCCACCCCATTTGCTCCCTTTCGCTTCTAGAGCCCCTCTGGACCAACCCACACCTCTCCTCGTGCCCTCCAACGACCTCCATGGCCGGATCCTTGCCGTCGGCCTCCACCTAAATTCACGCCCACCACTCCTCCTCCTCCCCTCTGGACCACACTAGAGCAACTCCAACATCACCGTGGGCCCCTCATGCGCTTCTCCCACTCCTCCCCACGGCCATGTCGTACTCCCTGGACTTGTCAGCGCCGCCGTCCGCCTCGTTCAGGGCCCCGCCCTCCTTTGCTTGCCCATGTGGGCACGATGCACACCGCGAGATGCGGCTCGCCTTCCTTAGCATGCCGGTGGCCAGATCACCAGAGACAGTGACCTTTGGCACCGTCCAGTCGCCGTCGATGCCGCCTCCTGCCTCTGCTCTGTACGAGGAGGAGGTGAGGGATGAACCCACCAGTCGGGCCCTACCGGTCAGCCAGCCAGGCTGAGCCACTAACGGGAGGGCCTGCCTCATTTAAGTGTAAACGAGCTCTGCACGCCGTCGCCTTCACTTAGGGAAGGCGTATTCATGCGAATACGCCTCCTGTGTCGACAACCCATGCACGGCCAAGCAGTTTGACCGGCCTACTGCTAAAGTGCGCCGGTGCGCTGGATAAGGATAAAGCCCTTCCCTTTTTTTCTTTTCTTTTCCAAATAGCTGGTAAAATCATTAGAGAATTCAAATAGTGTCCAAATTTGATGAATCAAATCTCTACTGACTCCATAAATCAAGGTCTATTTAATGGGTCATAGTGGACATTGTTATCGTTCTTGGTTTTCACTGGATCCTTTAAAAAGGTCATTTATCCACATAAGTCCACTTCAAAAATGCATATTATATTCATTTCAACTCCAATCTAGTGAAACCAATTTCTAAATGTTTCTAAAATCATGCCTGGTTTAATGGGTACTTTTACTCATTTTTATAAAAAGGCATTCTGTAGACAACTTGCAGGTCAATTAAATCCCTTGTTTCCATCATATTGAAATGTTCAAAAATCCTCACTGATCCAATAACAATAAAATCACTTTGGTAATTTTTCATATGACCAAAGGTATCCTAGAAAAGTCCAACTCACATTTTTAGAGCACTTTTATTTTTGTCTTGTTGAGTGCTTATTGTGGTTGTTTCTGACATTAATTGATGAAGTTGACGATGGAGTTGGATCAGAAGAGTTTGAAGACCCCGATGACTTTGTTGAGCCACGCAAGCAGCCCTTTGACCATGCCTATGAAACTCTTTTTATGCATGTCATATGGCACTTTATTATTGTTGCATCGGAATAATGATGACATGGTAACCACTTAGTGGGTTGCCTCTGTTACTTCCTTATTGATACTTGAGGCAAGTATGTTTTCAAAGACTTTTCAAAAACCCCATCGGGTGCCACTAATGCCCGAGGGAGATGATGAGCTAGGTAACCACTTGATAAAGAAGTGGTGTACCGAAGCAAGTTGTGTGAGTATGATTTCGAAAACGGATTGGTTTAAGTTGCGACCGTAATTCCAACCTTACATGCACAACCACTCTACCCTTTATATGGGAAAGGGAATTATTGATTACCTAGTCCATGCTATCATGGATGATGCATTACTACTGACGGGAGTGGCATGGTCACTCTCGGGACGGGGTCGTGCTAGGTAGGGCGGCCATGACGGTTCTCACAGGGCACTGGACACACTGTTGGTACCCCCGTGCTTGTGCTATGTGTTGAATATGGGAGCGTGGCTCCACCAAATTAAACATGTGAGCACGATTGTGGCATGGGGGGTTGATATCAATCGAGTGGACTCCATGTTGGTGGCATCTAGGGAAAGGTAGTGATCGGATGATTACCACGGGTACTTGAGGTACCGCGGGTCGTGGATGACACGAAGGCTTCCCGGATCTTGTGGGTAAAGTGTGCAACCTATGTAGAGTGTCAAACTATTCGAATAGTCGTGTACACGGTCAAGGAAAGTTGGGTAACCTCTCTTCGGCTACGTCCACACGTTTATAAATCCTGGTGATTGTGTATGAATAAGTGGTACGAACTACCTGGGTCACGTCAAAAGACTTGACATGATGATTAAGTTGGATTGTTTCCAACTCTATTTATGTTGATATCTGTAACCTGTTCTCATGGTTACTTGGATTCTCATGATACATGTCTTACAAGTTGTTGAGCATGTCATAGCACCCAAAACTAGCTTATTGCAAAAATTTACCTATATCATGCATTGTTGTACCTTGAGCCAAAACATGGGTTGCCTGCGAGTATATTCAAAGTACTCATTGGATTTCCACTGGTTATTTAATTTGCTAGGCATGGAAGAGTAGGAGTTCGAAGAAGAGTTCTTTGGTGACGAACATGCAAACTAGGATGCTTCCCCAGTCAGAATGCCTGTAGGGTTAAGGCAGATGGCATGGGTTCTACTTATCTGCCAAGATTTCCGCTGCTTGTGTTTTATCACTTGTTCAACCCTTAAGGCTTTATCTATGTAAGACTTGACCATAATGACCATAATTTGTGTAAGACGGTATGTATGGATGTAAGACTCTGGTTATTCAGCTTCTGTGTGTTCACTGAGCATTAATCTCTGGGATCACTGCATACGTGCATTCGGTGATCATGATGTAACGCCCCAGATGTAACTTTCCCCATTTGTACTCCAACTCTTGCCGTTTCCGGTGTCAAGTTATATTTATTTCTCGGGTTCGGGTCCTTGTCTCCGTGTGTTGTTTTCGTTTTCATGCACCTCATACCATGTCATCACGTGCATTGCATTTGCATACATGTTCATCTCATGCATTCGATCATTTTCCCCGTTGTCCGTTTTGCATTCCGGCGCTTCGTTCTCCTCCGGTGGTCATTTCTAGCTTTCTTTCGTGTGTGGGGACTAAACATTTCCGGATTGGACCGAGACTTGCCAAACGGCCTTGGTTTACTACCGGTAGACCGCCTGTCAAGTTTCGGGTCATTTGGACTTCGTTTGATACTCCAACGGTTAACCGAGGGACCGAAAAGGCCTTGTGTGTGTTGCAGCCCAACACCCCCCAAATTTGGCCCAAAACCCACCAAACTCTGCTCCATGTCCTAGAGCGTTCGATCACGATCGCGTGGCCGAAAACCGCACCTCATTTGGACTCTCCTAGCTCCCTCTATGCCTATATATACACCCCTCCGTTTTCGGATCTCTCCCTCTCCCCGAAACCCTAAAAAAAAATCATCCCCGCCAGATCCGCGCCGACGAACGTGTCCGCCCCCGGCCGGACAACGTCCGCCCGCCGCCGCCACGTGTCCCCGCGGGACC